>NW_017729024.1:120681209-120682467 GCF_001723915.1 Gavialis gangeticus | reverse complement strand
GATGATTGGGGCCTCTGGGCACTTGTGGCAGAGCCCCTCCACAGGGCAGTGGGAAGCAGCGGGAACTGCCACCGCCGCTCGGCACTCATGCTATACCTGTTGCATCCCACTGGTGCAGCACAGCACACAGTGCCCTGCTGAGCCATCTGGGAGCTGGGGCAGCCTCACGTGTCAGCCAGAGCCTGGCATTGCTCAGCCCCAGTGGCCCCTGCTCCCAGACAGCGCACAGTCAGACAGCACGCAGTGCCCTGCCAAGCTGCGCTGCACCCACATGATGTGCCAGCTGTGGCATGGGTGCCAAGCAGAGGCGGGGGGGAGCTCTGCCACAAGCGCCCAGAGGCCCCAATCACCGCTCCTGCAGCTAGTGAGAACAGGGTTTTTATTTTACTTTTTTTTTTAAGTGCCAGGAGGCTGGGCCAGGTGGGGGATGGGGCGGGGCAGGGCAGGGCAGGTCAGCCATGGGGCCTTCTCCCGCAGCTCCCCCCACCCAGGGAGAGGCAGGCACACCCAGAGGAGCCGCAGAAGAACGTACAGCTGCCTGGCTGTGCGCCTGTCTCTCCCCAGCTGATCCGAATCGCCAAACCTCTCTGAATCAGCACTGAATCTTCCGAGGCTGATTCAGCCAAATCACTGTCCTCCAAGTCAGCCAAATCCAAATCTAAATCAAATACTTCCTGATTTGCCCTGTCCTACTAGCCAGAAGGCAGCCCCCGCACTAGAGCACCCTCATGCCTCAGAGAGCCCCAGTCACCATCTACACGTGTTGTGGTGGCATAAATTACTCCGCAATAGGACAAGTACTATCCTACAGTGGAGTTAATTTACTGCACCCTAATACCAGCATACATGTAGACTATCACACTGTCCTTGGGCCCGCACTGTTCAACATCTTAATCAGTGACTTGGACAAGGGGGCAAAAAGCACCCTGTTCAAATTTGCTGATGACACTAAGATTTTGAGGGATGTGGGCACGCTAGAAGGGAGGAATCGGCTACAATCAGACCTAGACAGGTTACAGGGGTGGGCGGATGAGACTAGTTAGTGTTGAATCCAATCCAAGTGCAAGGTGATGCACCTGGGGAGGAAGAACCAGCACCATACCTACAGGCTGGGGAACTCCCTTCTTGTCAGTACAGAGGCAGAAAAGGATCTTGGAGTTATCATTGATGCCAAAATGAATATGGGCAGGCAGTGTGGGGATGCAGTCAGGAAGGCCAACCGCACCTTGTCATGCATCCACAGATGCATCTCAGGGAG
>NW_017729024.1:120679495-120680760 GCF_001723915.1 Gavialis gangeticus | reverse complement strand
TTAGGCTAGATATCAGGAGGCACTACTTCATGGTCAGGGCAGCTAGGATCTGGAACCAACTTCCAAGAGAAGTGGTGCTGGCTTCTACCCTGGGGGGTCTTTAAGAGGAGGCTAGATGAACACCTTGCTGGGGTCATTTGACCCCAGTACTCTTTCCTGCCATGGCAGGGTGTCGGACTTGATGATCTGCTCAGGTCCCTTCCAACCCTACAAACTATGAAACTTCACTGCAAAGCTAATTAGTCAACTCTGCAGCAAACCATGTGTATAGGTAAACCCAGCATGTTGTTTACTGCTCTTAGTTGGATAGGCTGTCTCACAGCAACATGCACCACACCTACCAGTAAGTGTTTGTAGGATTAGACTCTTTGATTGCAAAATCTCAGTAGATCATACTCTGAAACAGTATGGCTGCAAAGCACTTGTCTTAGTTCATAGATTGTAAGGCTGGAAGGGATCTTGGAAGATCATCGGGTCCAGCCCCCTGCATCAGGCAGGAAAGACAGCTGGGGTCAGGTGACCCCAGCAAGGTGACTGTCCAGTCTCCTTTTGAAAATTTCAAGGGTAGGTGATTGCACCACCTCTGGAGGGAGCTTATTCCACAATCTGGACACTAACTGTGAAGAATTTCTTCTTAATGTTGAGCCTGAAACAGTCTTCAAGGAGTTTGTGCCCATTACTCCTAGTTTTCCCCCAAGGATGCCCTGGTGAACAGTTTCATAGATTCATACATGTTAGGGTTGGAAGGGACCTAAGTAGGCCATCGAGTCCAAACCCCTGCCCTGGGCAGGAAAGAGCACTGGGGTCAGATGACCCCAGCTAGGTGGTTGTCCAGTCTCCTCTTGAAGACCCCAAGGGTAGGGAAGAGCACCACCTCCTTTGGAAGCCCATTCCAGATTCTGCCAACTCTTACTGTGAAGAAGTTCTTTCTAATGTCCAACCTAAATCTGCTCTCTGTCAATCTGTGGCCATTGTTCCTAATTACTCCAGGAGGTGCCCTAGAAAATAGAGCATCTCCTATTCCCTGCTGCCCTCCTCTGATGAATTTATAGGCAGACAGAAAATCACCTCTCAGCCTTCTCTTGCGAAGGCTGAAGAGATCTAGGCGCCGGTGCGCCCCGACTGGCCGCGCTCACCGCTCAGGTGATGGGGGCCAGCAGGAGCACAGGTGCTCCACCTGCGAGCACCAGCCAAGGAGTGGGAGCAGTCAGCTAAGGGAGGATCCCCCCACCCCATTGGTGAGATTGGCCATGCCCCCCCCCCCC
>NW_017729024.1:120647897-120674495 GCF_001723915.1 Gavialis gangeticus | reverse complement strand
AGCCAAGTGGAGCACTTTACTTTTCTCAGTGTTGAACTTCATCTGGTTCTGACTCACTCAACTTGCCAACCTGTTTAGATCCGCCTGCATCTGTAACCTATCTTCAAGTGTGACCACACTTCCCCATAATTTGGTGTCATCCATGAATTTAGCCAGTGAGCTATTCACCCTCACATCCAAATCATTGATAAAGATGCTGAAAAGTACTGGACCAAGCACCGACCCCTGCGGGACACCACTGGCCACCTCTTGCCAGGACAATGTTCATTAGGACTCTCTGGGCCCTACCCTGCATCCAGCTTTGTATACTATACCAAGTTCTATACTTTGTTCTACAATGCAAAAATTAGTGCATCATCCTGCTATTTGAAAATACCTAAAGTGATCCCAGCAAAGCTTAAAGTTCTGCTCTCCCATCCACATCTCCCTGTGGGACAAGGACGAATCCCACTTTTGCAAATACTTACATATGCAAACAAAGTTATGCACATGCAGAAGCATTAGCAAGATTGGAACAGTGTGTGCGCACCCTCTCTCACCTCTCCAAGCTCTGTTAATATAGTTGTTCTACATTTCTGCTAATTTTATTCCAACATTTAAGATTACAAAAACCTGAAAGATTATTCAAATAACTTCTAACATAGCCTTTCATGAATTGACTATTCTGTTAAGAATTATTATCCCAAATTATTTTTCTAAAGTGATGAAAATAGTTTTTCCAAATTATAGAAAAAAATAATTGTTTTGCAAGAAATTATTCCTTAGCAAAATTTGTGCAACATTTCAGCACTACAAGAGGATTGGTTTTATAACTGAATTGTTTTTTGCCTTCTAGGTATATGCCATTTGGCATTCTCTTTTTGATTGCTGGGAAGATCATAGAAGTTGAGGACTGGGAAATCTTTCGCAAACTGGGTCTTTATATGGCTACAGTACTAAGCGGGTATGTCATTCCTTGAAGGTAAAATGTAACTTTTAGGCAATACATCAACTACATTTAGGATCAGATGTAATGCAATTACATTTTAATTATCTACTACAAACCAGCCTTTTCTATGCCTAGATATAAAATGCTAGAAAATGATCTTTGAGAGATCCCATCTATAATTTTCATTTTAGGGTAGTTTGTATTAGAAAAGTACTTTTTGCTGCAAAAAGTCATTCCCCTTGCAGCTTAAACAAAAAAAATGGATTTATGTTACTCAGTACTTCACCCCTGTTTTAGCTGGATGCTCAGCAGATAATACCATATTTTTCACATACAACATGCCCCAGAATATAATACACACCTTGCTTTTGAAAGGCAAAAATCAAGAAAAAAAAAAGAGATCTTTCCTTGTAGTAAGTAACTGAGTTGCAGCAACTGGAAACCAAGCCTGCTCATTGTTTGCTTCCTCTGAAGTGCTGTAGATTTTGTGTTTCATCTGGTGAGAGGCCAGACCTGCTCTTACTATATTTCTTTCATATAATGAACACTCCAATTTCCAGCAGCTTGTTTTTGGGGAAAAGAGCTGTTGTATGTGACAAAAGACAGTATTTACCTCCACTAAATACAGCAAAGATTGGAGTCCTGGGAGAGAAGGGTTGTGCTATGGAGAGCCACCCCCACCAAGCTCCTGTGGTGATTGGAGTTTACCAGCCCATGGAAAAGGTTGTAGCACTCTCACCAATTCTGGAAGATCTTTGACAACCTGTGAGAGGTCACGGGGATCTGCACCTCTATACTAGATGAATTCTCTAGTAGTTTATCCACAGGACGAGTAGTAAGTGATACACAAGCAGCAGCTTAGCCCCACATCCACACCAAGCAGGTGATTTGCATTCTTTGCCAATGGATTTGGGGCTATGATTTGGGTCACTGGCTCTTCAAGACAAGAGAAGCTGACAAAGTCACAAAGGCTTTAATCTGGGGCAGTTCTTAAAAAGAATAGAGAAGTCTGTTCTAGGCCCTGTGACTCTGCAAAAGGATCCGTGTGGGTAGACTCTTGGGCCTACCCTAACCCTTTTGCAGGTCCAGGGCTCTAGCAAGTACAGTTTAATTGCTGTAAACAATTATACCTTGTAATAAATAATATACAGCTGTGAAAAATATCCCACAAAGAAACCTTTTAGAAAGATACATACATATGTACAGCACCATTAAATTAAGTGCATTTAATTTTCTGCTTTCAGTGCAGTGAAGCATAACACTGAGACTGTCTGGGTTCACTGCCTTAAGCCTCTGCTCTTAAAATTCCTTGAGCATGCTGAGGATTTATACATGGTTTGTTTAAAAGCCAGATCCAAAGCACTTGAGAGCGTCTTCCCCCATTTTTTTTTACATGTAAGCTGCTTTTCAAGAACAGCATACATAAGTTTCCTGACAAATGAACGGGGGAAGGGGTTACTGTTGGTTTTTAACACAGACCTTCCCAAACTGGGCAGGGAAATGTTATCTTTATATTTTTTCTGAATATTTAAAATGTATAATGGTCATTATTTCAAAGTATTTTTCAAGATTGTGTATATTAATATGTTTGGACTAGAAGGCAATAATACAAAAACATTCACATTAATGATCGTTGTTTAAAATGTAATGACTGTGACAGTTAAAGCTTTATTACAGATCCACTTTTGTACTACTCTAATATGTAATCTTTCAAAATCTGCATAATTTCCATTTCAGTTGTTTGAACACATCTCTCTTACAGCTTCACAGTTGGCGACCACCAATACTTAAGTCAATTAAAATCTAATCCTCCTAATCTTAATTATAAAACAAACCATGTGCAGAATGTAGGTAATCACATAAAGAAAGACACAGTGTTTAAGTGCCATATTTTTATGTTGGTAACAGCAGTCAGCTCAGGAAGAGTTCATGAGATGAACATTACCGCTGCCCTTTGATTTCAGTTTCATCTCTGGCAGTAAATATTATAATTATTTACATAGTAATAGTTATTTATTTGTAATGTGTCAGGACCCCATCTGTCTGGCTGCTGTACACATAAAGTACAGTCCTCACCCTGGAGTCTTTACACTGTGGAGTGAAATCTCTTTGCAACCTCCATCCTCCTATTTAGAGAATAGCAACATACCCAAAGAGCATAAAAGGTCCCAAGGTACTACTTTGAAGACCAAATGATAGAAAGAAAAGCAAGAAAGAAGGGAGGAATGTGAGAATTTAATAATAAACCCATCTGGATCAGGGGAAAATGCTGTAATGAAGATGAGTGATAGTGTGTTATATGAACACAAGGAAAAGAAAAGAGAAAGGAAGCTAAATTAAGAGCTCCCAGCTCTTCAGCCTCTCACTGAATAGGTGTTTACTCCCCAGGACTCCAACATGCTCTGTGCATTTCTGCCGACAGCTGCTAGGGAACAGCAGCACCTTCTTGTCCCTGTAGCAGCTCACAGGAAGTTGTACAGAGAGCCATGCTCTAGCTACCATGGAGAAAGGTAAAGGGCAGCACATCCTCTGCATGGCTGAAGAGCTGGGAGAGAATATTATGATAAAGTACATATAAGTGATGGTGTCTTCTTGCTTCTTCTTGCTTCTCGTGCCCATTGGCAGCCATGTATCCTTCCCTTGCCCTGTGTTGGTATCACACACTCTTGCCATCTTCATTACAGCATTTTCCCCTGACCCAGCCGGATTTATTATTAAACTCTCCCGTTCCTACCTTCTTTTCTGACTTTGTCACTTGCTGGCTCTTTTTCAGGAACTTTTCATTCCTCTGAATTTTCTATGACTGATGTTTTCTACCCTATTGATCTCTTTGGGCTTAATCCAGTGTTTGCAGAGTACCCTCCCCACTTCCTGCATTTTCCAGTAGTGTTCAGACCCAAGCAATGAGAATGCCTCATTCTTTTGCCTGTCAACTACTGAAAGGAATTGTAGAGCCTATACTATTCCCATCACCAGCTAATGCATTATACATATAGATAAATGTATTTCCACAACGGTAAAGGGAGACAAAACACTCCAACTAATAGTTACTTGAGACTCACTAGTCTTGTAAGTCATGTACACATTTCTGAAATTTTACCTTCAGCTGCTTTTTGTTAAAAGACCCGACACCAGACCATCACGCTCTCTCCATTTTTCCTTTATTTGCTTGGGAGAATTTTCCAGGGTCTAATATCTCTCTGCATGTGATTGCAAAGACCCTGATTTCAAACCAGATAACTGCCTGGTTCATCAGCTTTTGTAAATAGGCAAAGCTATGTTAGTTTTATTTTTCAAATTTATACTGCATCAGGGTCTGCTTTTATTTGAACTGTTATCAATTTTGTCCTGATTATAATTCAAGTCCCTGCCCATATTACAGACTAAGATTTCCTGCCACCCATGTTTTTAGCCCTCAGAATTTCCTGACACTTCCATTCTGCTAACTAAAGCAAGCTATCACATAACAGAGTAAAAACTTAGATGTCACGGGTTTAAAAAAGATTTCCGTCTCAGGGGACAGAAGACTAGGCTATTTTGCATCCTGCTATGTTAAATGCCTGATTTTTGGCAGAACGCATGGTTCCAGACTTCACCGATATCTTTATCTACTGCTCTGGGATTATAAAACACTATTACAAACACACTCGTGTTCCCAGGAACATCCTGTGAGGGCAGAACAAAAGTTCCAAGGTTGCACATGCCACATTTTGGAGCTGCATATCACCCAAACCCCTGCCAGGCTTCAGTGATTCTTATTTGTGAGGAGCTGCTGCTTCTGCAATATCCTGTGACTTTTGAATCCAGGGCATGTTTCACAGTCCTCCCATGAACATTTCACTTCAAATATATTTACAATAAGCAATGTGTCTCTGGCCTGAGTGCCCGCAAAGCAGCTGCAGCACACATATTTACGATCCCTGTGCTCACATGAATGCACGTATGCTAGCAAGGACAGTAATTAATGCTTAAGGCCAAATTCTTCCTTTAGGGACATGCCCACACTGCTAATTAATTTCAGCAGGAGCTGTTCACTTACTGGGAGGAGAATTTGGCTTTTAGAATCTTACCAATGCAAACAACGTACGCTAAGCGACAGCACTGAACGACAACCCAACATCTAACAATGTCCAATATTGTACAACAACATTTTTCTCATTCACATCAGTTTAAACAAGAATAACTTAGCTGACTTTAATGTGATTAGTTTGGTTAATAATGTAACAGAGAAGAATTTGGGTCATTACATTTGAATTAATGTAAATGATTTCCCACAACAGAGCAATGCAGTTCAGAGGTGGATGCAATCAAACCTATTATGAAAGCCTCTAAATTCCATCGGTTCCAATAATGGGCCACATCTCTTTGTATCCCCAATCAGATGAGAGTACCAAAGGTGATAAAATAAAGGTTCATACTTTTTTAATGTTTATTTACTTTTTGGGGTGTGGCTTAGAATATTTTGGATCTTAAAATGTATTCCTAATTCTGCTACTCCCTAAAAATATTATTCATGTATTTTTTCTTGACTTATTCAGTTTGACTTTGCTTCTAATATTAATTAGCTCATCTCATTTTATGTTCTTATTTGAAAACAGATAGTGACAAAAAAGCCTTTGAGAAGAAGGCTTCCCTAACATATACTGATCATATGTTCCCTTGGAATACAATTGTCACTGAAGTAAATGCTTGTTGTACACATGTATTTGAGGACAGAACTGGACATTAGTTAACAACAACTCATTGGATCAGAAGACAAAATAAATCTAATGACTTAAGAGTCTGTTTCCTTTTTCAGACTTGCAATCCATTCTGTTGTAATTCTGCCACTGATCTACTTAATAACAGTAAGGAAAAACCCTTTTCGATTTGCCATTGGGATGGCTCAGGCACTTCTGACAGCCCTCATGATCTCTTCCAGGTAATCAGAATAAATATTGTTTTCCTCTGGCATTAATATCCGTTGCAATGATTTTACTGCTGTTTATATTCCACATCCTGAAATATTAAATCCATTGGGTGCAAGTCCAAGGGAAGTATTACATTTATAAGTATCATCTGTATAATGCTGACTGTTGAGGATTTACAACAGTGCTGCTGATACAAGTGTTTCTCCTAGTAGTGTAACATGGGGCGGACAAGCAGGACACATCCTCTGGGCACTGCTTAAGGATTTCATAAACATTAGGGCTGGAAGGGACCTCACAAGATCATTGGGTACAGCCCCCTGCCCAAGGGACAGGAAAGGAGTGCCAGGGAGAGGTGTGCCAAGGAGAGGGGTGCCAGGACAGGGGGAGTGGAGGGGTGAGGGAACCACTTCATCCAGGGTATACTTCTTGCTCTGCTACATTCCTACTGTCTTCCCTGCCTCTATGACATGCTTTGTCAGTGCAGACGATGGGTGCCATAGAGCACAAGACATTCTTGAAATCATAAAATCAGTTTCACTGAGCAGCAATAGAGTTTGCTGATCGAAGGGAGAGCTACACCTATTTTTTCTGCCAAATTCAGCCTTTTTCTTTACCCTCTGGACATGGGTTTCATCAGCAAAAAAAAAACCCATTTAAAACGGGGGTGAAAGTTTCCCCCAGCAGCAGCAAATTCCATGGCCTGAGCTTCCTGCCTCCAAATATGATGAGTTTTGTCAGTTAGCTCATTGCTTACAGACCCTCTGAAGCTAAGTGATTTCACTGTTTCTATGACTATACCAACCGTGAAGGGTTTATTGTAGGTTTTTAGGATAATTAAAACTTTCAGTCGTTTTTTCCAAAAATCAAAAGAGATAGGAAAGACCATTTCACTGTAAGGGCCAAACTCTGTTTCTATAACCTGTGCACAACACTCCTGATCATTTTAGAACAGTTTCCAACCCTACACTTAGACACTCAAAATAAAAGTAGACTAGACTGATAAAAAGAACAGGTATTCTACTTGTATGCATATTTGTTTATCTACCACCCAGTTCAGCAACTTTGCCTGTCACCTTCCGCTGTGCAGAAGACAAGAACCATGTCGACAAAAGGATTACCAGATTTGTTTTACCAGTTGGAGCAACAATCAACATGGATGGAACAGCACTTTATGAAGCAGTGGCCGCAGTGTTTATTGCACAGCTCAATGACTTGGAATTGGACGTTGGCCAAATAGTTACTATTAGGTGATCATCAGAGCTCAAGTTTTGTCTCTTTTTTGTTAATGAGTTGTGGATTTGCTGCAGGCAGTCTTGGGGAATCCTGCTAATTTCACAGTTGTCAGCCGTGTGTGGCAAGGGGCAAACTCTCCTCTCTTGTGCAAAGCTTTAACAAACAGCTTTAATGGGACCTATATAGGGACTTAAGGTAGGGGATGAGGGGCCAAGGCATGGAACGGCATGTGGCCGTGTTGTATCTGGGATTGTGACTACTAAGTTCAGCAGCAGTAGAAGCTTGCAGCACAGCCCAAATTCCTCATTTTGTCCAGCATATACTTTTCAGTCCCATTGGTCATGTTCTCATTCCTCCTAAGTCTTCCCTCTGTGCTAGTGTAGAGTAGTGATCAGCAATATTTTCCAGCAGTGGGCCAAAATGGCCCAACTCACATCTTAAGTGGGCTGGTGCCAGGACCTAACTGTTGCTGCCACCACTTATACCCCACACCCAGCTGCAGCACAGCTCTCCACTGCCTGCTTATCCAGCTGTAGCATAATGCAGTGCCATACCAGCAAAGCCTCTGCCACCAAATGCTGCCAAAGTCTCAGCTCCACAGTTTGGATCCAATAGCTCTGCAGTCCAGATCTAGCCCACAAACCATAGGTTGCCAACCCCTGATTTAAATGACTCTAAAGCATAGTAAAGGGATATGTACCTGCTCCCTCATACAACAGATGCATATCAGTTGCTTGGACTGCTAGCCTTGTTTGTCTGCCCAGGAAGGAGACATGTTCAGCTCCTCAATAGCATAAGCTGCTCTAATAGCCTGCCCCAGAGTCCTGTGCAAGCTTGCTTACTAGGCAAGCTGGGATTCTGCCTCAGGAGGACAACAGATTTCCTAACTGCCTTTCCACTTACGTTTTTTGGATTCAGTGTCACGGCGACAGCAGCCAGCATCGGAGCAGCAGGTGTCCCCCAAGCTGGACTCGTCACCATGGTGATTGTACTGAGTGCAGTCGGGCTGCCAGCTGAAGATGTTACCTTGATCATAGCAGTCGACTGGCTTCTGTAAGTTTAGTAACTCGAGCATTTAAGTAATGTACTGTAATAACCTATTTTCTAAATGGTGAATGAATGTCTGTAACCAGGAGATAGGATAAGAAATTGATGCAGTGGCTTGGGAGGACTGTCAGAGGCAGGCATGGATGACCATAGCACCAGACTGGTTCAGTTTATTATTGAAAGAAATACCAACTGAGCCTTGAGGGATGAAGCCAGAGGAATCACATTAGCTGCCTATACACATGCTCAGGGGTGGGGGATCTTTTTAATTAGAGCAGTTCCCAGAGAGGCGCTCCAATTAAAATGCTGCAGCATCATATGTATTAAGACCCCGTGCATTTAAAAATGGCTTCTGGACACTAACTAAAACTTGTTGATTGAGCTTTAGTTAAAAAAAAAAAAATGCCCCCATGGCCATTTTGAAATACAGAGGGGCTTAATACACATGATGCTGCAGCGGTGCTACAGCATGCTACTTAGAATGCGCCAGAGCATGTGTATAGACAGTCACTATCCAGGAAGAGAGTGAGTAGCCTTAGATTCACGGGTGATAGTGACCTATCAGCACTGACCAAGTCATTTTTAAAACACAAGTGTTAAAGTACTAGAAAAATAGTACCTCAGAGAGGTTTAAACTCACCCCATAAATTATTCCACCTTAGGGTTGTTAGGCAGCTTGCTTGCAGTAAAGAAATGCAAGCCACAAATAGAACATTTTAGCAGAGCACTAGAAAACAAATAGTTTAAAAGAAAATCGCTGAGATGGGTTCAGTAAGTTTTAACCAGAGACAGCTCTGGGTAGATACTCAAAGCACGATCACAAGGGCTCTGCCATCACAGCTGCACTCCTTACCAGTTCCTCAATTTACAAGAGCCACACAGGAACCTCACCCAACAGATCATCCAGTATATGCCACAACAAACATGCCATTTTTCCTGATTACCCCTTCCAGCTCCTCCACACCTTCCCAGTCCTGTTAAGCAGTTCTTTCAGGGCTGATGCTGCGATCTCTGGGTGTCTGGGACATCATCTTTAAGAGCCGACTTACTCCAGCAAAAGTGCCTCAAAAGATTTAGCTTCGCTTACTTAGATATGTTTTGGGCTCCCCTTATTGCTTCAGGTGCCAAGCAGAACAAGGAAGTAGAGAATAAACAACCATGGCACCAGGGAAACTCCAAGAGGTGGGAGATAAGGGACTGCAGCGCAGGCAAGAAACCCCTCAGTTTGGTGTGGACCTACAGTGTCAGGTGGAGCAGATCATTCTGTCTGTACTCCAGGTTTTCTATTTCTGATGCGAGACGAGTAGCGTTGCCTACCTGTATAAAAGGTTTTAAGACACGCAGGTGAAATCTTCTGAGAATTACAGTCTCAAAAAACAAAACAGAAATGTTCAGTAGAAAAAACTTTGATCTGAGCCACCTCATTTTGTGCAGACGCTTGCTCTTCCTGTGTGTCAGAGTTTCTCATCTGATGGTTGTCAGATTTACAAACAGGATGGACAACACAGTCAGATAGAATGTCTCCAGAGTCCTGTTAAATGTCAACTTCCCTAACATGGCCCTATGCTCTTCTGAAGTTGTAGATGTACACCTTGCTGGGGTCGTTTGACCCCAGTACTCTTTCCTGCCAAGGTGGGGGGGTCGGACTAGATGATCTGCTCAGGTCCCTTCTGACCCTAGAAACTATGAAGTTCTGCATGAACATCCACAAAGTGGGTTAATAAATGGAGAGCAGTGGAACACTCTCACTAAGATGCTGTCTAGATGTGGAAAGTTTATGAATGCTACCTGTGTAATCATGGCCTGTGCCGCCTTGTTTTCTGGGAGCAGTGAACACTGCAGACTAGAACAAGAAATCTGACTGTGGCTAGTCCTACGAATCCCCATCTGAGGCCTGCTTATCATCAGGGATCCTAGTTTTCACTATAAAAATAAATCTCAAATTTTCTGATTAAAAAAATAAACACAAAATCCAAATTTTTCCATGATTTAAAAAAAAATTGTGTATATATATATATTTTGAGGAGCTGGCCTCAAATGGGGATTCATTATATATATATTAGTGGTGTTTTGTTTTAATCACAGAAAAACATGGATTTTAGGGGTTTTTTTATTAAAACATTTGGGATTAATGAATATAAAATAAATTGCTCAGCCATAGGATAGTACTTGTCCTGGACAGTACTATCCTACAGTAGAATTAATTTACTGCACCCTAATATGTGCACACATGTAGACAGTGACACTTTACTATTGAGCTAATTAGTCAACTGCAGTAAAGTGTGTGTGTGTGTGTGTGTGTGTGTAGATGCACCCACTGAATCAGAAGTGGAAAATAAAGAACAGACGAGGGAAGCTGTGGCTTTTTTTCCCTCTTACCTGATGACTCCTGGTCACTCCTGCATCCTCCCTCCTGGAGGATTCCAAAGACTTCTAAAGATTGGCAGGTCAGAGAGGATGCCTTTGTATCCAGATTCAGGTAAAAAGGAGATCCACAAACTCTGAAGTTCTACAACGGGCCCTTATTCACCAAAATCTTCGCGATAGAAGTCTATGCGAGTAGGAGGGGGACTAAGAGGCTTTGGACTCGCTGGCTGGCACTTAGAGCAGGAGGTTCAATAGTCTTTGATGACCCTTTAGATCCCAACCAAAAGAATCAGGCTAGTACCCACTCCTGAGTTTTCTGTCTCCTCAGGTGCCTTGATCGTGGTATATCATGGGCCAATTTTAAATCAGATTCCACTACCCCTTAGGAACAAAGAGCTAAGTCTGACAAGCTCCTTTCACCTGGTCCGTGGTGACCCTCATGAGAAGATCTCCCTCTAGCTTCAAATGGAGGAACTGGGAATTCTGTACCCAATCTATTATTACCCCACTTGCTTATACAGTGGACTAAACACAGGGTCCTCTTTGAACTCTGGACAAAATATTTTGAGACTCCAGATCTGTTATTATGGGTAAAGAGAGGTCCTCCAGCCATTAGGTGGTTCCATGTCACTTTGGACCCTAGTGCCTTTTCCTGACCTTTGTGCCAAATTTTCCTCGAGCCCTTTGCATCTTCCTCATGACATGATAATGACTTCAGTGTAACTCCAACCCATCCCCAAATAATTCAGGGTTCCAAAAAGGGAAGATTTTCTCCAGCCTTTCCTCTCAGAGGGTCCTGTAGGTCATCCTACACCCTTCTCCCAGCATGCTTCAGGAGGAGGCAGAAAGGGCCCCAGTCCCAGCCCAAGACCACCAGGGGGTGACACTAAAAGACTGTAGCTTCTAACTCTCCTGTCTTTCCCCTAACAGTCAGAATGACCCTAGTCACTGAGTAAGGCTGACCATCCACATGTATGCAGCCCACATACACTGTCTGGCCTTCTTGTAGAAGTTCAGATAAGCTGTTCAATAAGCTGTTCTCTTACAAGAGTCTGTCCAGACCTTGAATCTACCAACCCCAGAACTGGGATTCCCTCTGCTACTACACACTACATACTGTACACATATCCATGTAGATCTACACATTTTCCTCCTATCTGAGGCACAGCAGAAGGAAAATCACATTGCCTACCCACCCCACAGTGAAACGAATTAGGTGCTCCTCTGTCAGCATCTCCTCTCTTGGGGTGGGGGCCTCTGTCCCTACTTCCCAACCTCCAGAAGGAGGAAACAGTCCAACCTGGCCCCATGCTTATCCCAGTCCAACACTGGGGTCTCGAGTTCCCTAGTGTTTCACAGTCCCTGTTAATTTTCATGTAATTTTTATATTGCCTTCTTTAAGGCAGCCACCCAATAGTGGCATACCTGTTCCCAGGGTTCTTATAGTAGGATCCAGCAAAGCTGCTTCAAGGATACTATTTCAAGTATTTCCTCAGAGATCAGACCTCTGTTTTAACCACTGAGAGTAGTAGGCATCCCAGAGTCACTGGGCTACTGTCCTGTGACAAGATTCAGGGCCAAAGACTTTCTGCAGTCAGCAGTAGGCCTCTTCACTTAAGCCTAGCCAGTCTCAAACGGCAAACAGAAGACTATATAGTCATTGGCCCCACACACACCTAATGCTTGGTAAATGCCTCTTAATTAGCAGTGAGCTAGGGAGCCAGCCCTATCTATAATTAGCATGTGGCCAATTATACACCTCAGCTAGCCTCCCGGAGTTTTCGTAAAATGCTTCTCGGTCATCTGCAGGCCCCATTTTATTGAGGACTCCATCATCTCTTGTAGACAAAACCCTGTACCTGCCTTGTTCTTCTCAGTCCAGAAGTACAAGCAGAATTGCTGCTGATCTTGAAAATCTTACTGCTGAGCCAGGAAGCACTGAGGCTGCTGTTCCAGGCAACCAATCTATGTTTCCAGGTCTACGCCTCTAGTAGCTATTGCATCTCCTGCCCACAATCTCCAGCGCTTGTGAGCTGGTCATGCCTTCTGCAATCTGCATTATTAAAAGTCAAAGCAGTAACATAGCTAGGGGATGGAGGAAAGGGGGAGGGAGGGAGACATGAGTGGGGCACCAGCCTCAAATGCTGACTTAGAGGATGTGCCAGTATGACCCCTTTCCCCAGGAGTCTACTGAGGCAGGAGCAGCCCTGTGCTGCACAGCCATAGGAGCCAGACAGGCACTACAGGGCATGGGGCTGTGCATCTGAGGAAGGGAGGTAGAATGACCCCCTCTGCCTGGGGAAGAAAACAGGGTACTAAGAGTGGCCCCCAGAAAGCCCAGAGTGCTGCCTGTCTACCAGCAGCAGCAGCCCAAGCTCATATTGCTTCAGCAGTTACTGCCAGCGTGAGAAGAGCCAGGCAGGTAAGACTCCCTGCTCCTCTCCCACATCCAACCCCTAATTTCCACTGGTTGACATAATTCCCCACTGCCTCTACCCCAGGCATAGAAAGAGCTTGTTACACCCTTGAGTCACAGCCACACCTCTTCCAGGGTTCAAACAACAGGTCTTCAACACAAAACATTCAGGCCACTCTGCCTACTGCATTCAACAAAGGAAATCCAAAGAAAATACCTAGCCCCTTGCAGTTTAGGCCTCAACGGTTCTCTAGCTCCCCCATCTTTCTCAGGGCCCTTTTTAAGCAGTCCCGGCCAGGATTCTGCTCAGGGGTCTGTTACAGTGTAGACATATCCATAGTTATGCAGTATGCTGGCCAGTTTCCGTTTCGTCATTTAACTAGCTCTTAGTAACACAACTGCTCCTTTCTATGACTGATCTTCTCCGTAAGGACAACTGTAAAAGTTTGAAGGCCACAATATATTAAGACTGGAATTTAACGAAGCTCTTGCTGAGAATTGCATAGGTCACTTCAGAGATAGCAGCCTGTTCCTAACACCTCATATGGGACCAAGAGTGCCATTTCAGCATTTAGGCTCTCTCAAAAATGCTGACAGGAATGTGTGAGATCTGTCATGGGACAGGTTTGATCTACTTAATGACAGAACAAAACCTGGGGAAACAGAAATATGGGTACAACTGCTAGGTCACTTGGATTTTCTCCATTTTTGTATTAGAAGAAAAATACTATCCTCCATGTATGAGGAAGAGGGGGAAGATTTCTAGCAGAATCAGTGAGGCTGTGACTGATTCATAAAAGTGGTTTGTGAATCAGCTTCAAGGGAACCCCATTACACAAAAATAGCACATGATGCACTTCAGAGTCATGGGTCTCTAACACTAGCAGCCATTTGGCTCTTTCATCATCTTTGTCAGCAGTGTTGATGGTTTACTTAGAAGCTGTGACCCAGTTCTTTAGGTTAGTAAAGTCTTTCTCTCCTTTTCCACCTGCAGCTATCACTAAATGACAATTCATCAGGTCACAGTGATGAGCCACAGAAATAATATGAGGATGCAATGGGTTATATCAGCTAAATACACTGCTTAGTCTCCCTTAGGCTTCTTATCAATCATTTCTATGATAGATGGTTCCTTGTACTCTGACAATTCATAGCCTGTCCTAAATTACATGAAAAAAGATGATTAAAAGAGGTCAAAATGGTTTTACTGGTGTAGTGCTCCTGAAAGATTTTACAGCCCTAAAGACACTCTTTAGGAAACACTCTGCAGATGATTATGACTGTGCTGCCCATATTATTAATGCAGCTATCATGACCACAAAACTTTTATACCACTACAAATCATGAATTTCATAAGGCAGATTTTAATGTCCCTTTTTGGTGGGTCAATGAAAGATTGCTGGTGTCACAGTAGTTATTTTAGAGCAGTAGTTCTCAACCTTTTTGGACTTGAGGCACTCCCCATTAGACTCAAGAGTCTTTCAGAGCTTTTGCAAATTGAATGGCACCCAATTTCAAAAACTAATTTATATATAAGGGGCCCATTGGGCATCAGAACCAGGGGGCAACAAAGGTGCCAGTCACAGGGCTTGAGTGCCTATACACTAATGCTAGGAGCATGGGGAAGAAGCAAGATGAACTAGCACTCCTGCTTGTAGAAAACACTTGCGACTTAGTGGGGTTAACAGAAACCTGGTGGGACTCTACCCATGACTGGGCGGTACACATTGAGGTCTATAAGCGCACAGAAAAGATAGAGTGGGGAGGAGAGGGGGAGGGGTTGTGCTCCATGTCAAGGAGCATTATACATTGACCCTTAACAAAATGGAATTGGAGGAGGAGAAAGTAGAAGGATTGTGGGTTAGGATACATGGAGGTCAAGGGGAAAGGGATTCAGTGGTAGGGGTCTGCTACAGACCCCCACACCAAGGGGAAGAAGTAGATTTGGAACTCCTGAGGCAGCTCTCGGAGACCATAAAGACTAGGGAGGCGGTAGTCATGGGGGACCTAAACTACCCTGACGTCTGCTGGGAGACGCAGACAGTAAATTCCCACCGTTCACTCAGGTTCCTATCCTGTGTGCAGGACCTCCACCTGATGCAGGAGGTACATGGTCCCACTAGGGGGAATGCCTTACTGGACCTGGTACTGGCAGCAGGGGATGACATGGTAGGGGACCTACAGGTCAGTGGTCACCTGGGGGACAGTGACCACCAAATAATAGAATTCGCCATAAGGCGTAGAGTGGGAAAGGTAACTAGTAGGGTGGAAGTGCTAGACTTTGGGAAGTCTGACTTCAGCGAACTCAGGCGTTTAGTCAATGATGCACTGCAGAGTAAGAGATTTGGTGAGATGGGAGCCCAGGAAAGGTGGCTGTGCCTTAAGGAAGCGATCCTTCGGGCACAGAGGGAGACAATCCCGATGCAGCGGAAAAGGGGCCAAGAGGCTTCCTTGGCTGGCCAGAGAAAT
The DNA here is from genome assembly GCF_001723915.1 of Gavialis gangeticus. Taxonomy (NCBI): domain Eukaryota; kingdom Metazoa; phylum Chordata; order Crocodylia; family Gavialidae; genus Gavialis; species Gavialis gangeticus. The sequence continues at coordinate 120,659,125 of NW_017729024.1, read as the reverse complement.
CCAGAGCAGCCTAAGAGCAAAAAGGAGGGCATATAAGCAGTGGAAATAGGGAGAGATTACTAAAGAGGAGTATACTTCCTCAGCTCGCAGTTGTAGGGAGGCAGTTAGAAAAGCCAAAGATACCATGGAGCTGAGGATGGCATCCCAAGTTAAGAATAACAAAAAATTGTTTTTCAGATATATAGGGAGTAAAAGGAAGGCCCAGGGTGGAATAGGACCACTACTGAATGGGCAAAAGCAATTGGTGACAGACGGGGGACAAGACTGAACTCCTCAATGAGTTCTTTGCCTCATTGTTCCTGAACAAGGGGCAAAACAAAGTCTTACAATGAGATCGTAGACAGACAACAGCTGGGTGCCAGACCACCAAGCATTGAGCCTGAGATAGTACAGAGCCACTTGGAAGGACTGGATGCATTTAAGTTGGCCGGCCCAGATGAGCTCCATCCGAGGGTACTGAAGGCACTGGCTGATGTCACTGCACAGCCACAAGAATATTTGAGCACTTGTGGTGCACGGGCCAGGTCCCAGAGGACTGGAAAAGGGCAATGTGGTCCCTATTTTCAAGAAGGGGAGGAAGGAGGATCTAGGCAAGTATAGGCCAGTCAGTCTCACCTCCATCCTTGGTAAAGTCTTTGAAAATATTATTAAGGCTCATCTATGTGAGAGCCTAGCAGGAAAAATTATGCTGAGAGGAAACCAGCACGGGTTCATAGCCAGTAGATCATGCCTGACTAATCTAGTCTCTTTTTATGGCCAAGTTACAAAACACCCGGACACAGGAGTAGGGGTAGATATCGCTGACTTAGACTTCAGGAAGGCCTTCAATACGGTATCCCACCCCATACTGATGAACAAATTAAGAAGCTGTGACTTGAATGATTACAGAGTCTGGTGGGTGACAAATTGGCTACAGGGTCATACCCAGAGAGCAGAGGTGAGTGGGTCGTATCGTCCCGCAGGGTTCGGTCCTTGGACCGATACTCTTCAATGTCTTCATCAGTGACTTGGACGAGGGAGTGAAGTGTACTCTGTCCAAGTTTGCAGATGATACAAAACTGTGGGGAGAAGTGGACACACTGGAGGGCAGGGAACAACTACAGGCAGACCTGGACAGGTTGGACAAATGGGCAGAAAACAATAGAATGCGATTTAACAAGGAGAAATGCAAAGTGCTGCACATAGGGAGGAAAAATCTCCAGCACACCGACTGCCTAGGAAATGACTTGCTCAGCAGCACAGAAATGGAAAGGGATCTTGGAGTCCTAGTGGACTCCAAGATGAACATGAGTCATCAGTGTGATGAAGTCATCAGAAAAGCTAACTGCACTTTAACATGCATCAGCAGATGCACGACAAACAGAACCAAGGAGGTGATACTTCCCCTCTATCGGGCGCTGGTCAGACCACAGTTGGAATACTGCGTCCAGTTTTGGGCGCCACACTTTAAGAGGGATGTGGGTAACCTGGAGAGGGTCCAGAGAAGGGCCACTCGTATGGTTAAGGGCTTGCAGGCCAAGCCCTACGAGGAGAGACTAGGGCACCTGGACCTCTTCAGCTTCCGCAAGAGAAGGTTGAGAGGCGACCTTGTGGTTCCCTATAAATTCATCATGGGGGCGCAGAAGAGAATTGGTGAGGCTCCACTCACCAAGACACCCCTGGGGGTTACAAGAAATAATGGCCATAAACTAGCGGACAGCAGATTAAGACTGGACATTAGGAGGAACTTCTTCACAGTTAGAGTGGCCAAAATCTGGAATGGGCTCTCAAGGGAGGTGGCGCTCTCCCCTACCCTGGGGGTCTTCAAGAGGAGGTTAGATAGGCATGTGGCTGGGGTCATCTGAACCCAGCACTCTTTCCTGTCTATGCAGGGGGTCGGACTCGATGATCTATTGAGGTCCCTTCCGACCCTAACATCTGTGAATCTATATTATGCTGTGCTGGACCCTGTAATCATCTAAGTAATAGTAACAATTTGATATTGCTTGGAAGGAATTGAGTCTACATGAGAGATGGCATCATGCAGAAGAAAAGACAGGCTTTTTCCTAAGGATTCTGAGCAACTGCAAAACTTCAGACTGTGCTTTTAATGAGCAGGATGCTATTTATGGCCAGTTAACTTTAATGCACATGCTGTACATTGATAATATTTTGCATATGCTAAAGTTGCTGTTTTATAGCATTAAACATTTCTTGTGCACATTCTTTCCTCCTTTGAACTTTGGAATTTGCAGTCTGACATTTACATGCACTGCAGTTTGGTTTTCCACCAACAATCAGTCATGAGCTATGATTATATTTAGTACAAAAAATAGTGACAGAACTGGATCTATAACATAAAATACTTTTATCAGCAAAGATGTAATGACAGTGAGAAACAGTAGCAACTGCACAACAGGGAAGAGATAACTGCTTCTACACCAGCTTCAGCAGGATCTTGGCCAGACACAATTTTTTTGATTCACTCATCTTAAATAGATTGCTTTTTTTTAAATGTCATCAATGTTAGAGTGATTTCACACTACTGTGCTCTGATACAGCTAAATTATGGCCATCCCAGCATGGGTATACTGAGGAGTAGACCTTGAGAAACCTTCATATACAGAAGGCAGCTAGAACTGTTCTGCTTCCCCAGTAAGAGAAGTAACTAACCAGCCAGCAGCACTGAGCAGACATAAGGGGTGTTTCTGAGTGGAGTGAACACGTAGCCAGCTTCCTATTATCATTCCCAGGAAGGTCGTAGAGAATTTGGTAACTCCTGGAGTGAACACAGACTGACAACACAAACCTACATCTTCTGTCATACCTTTACTTAGATGTTAATAAGGAGTAATCTTATCTTAGTTCTCAAATAAGTTAGCTATGGGTAGTCAGGTGAGGTTTATCCCACTTGAACAAGAGAACTCAGCAACAGTTAGAAAGTCTCACTGGCCAGGCAGGATGGCTCTCCTCCTTGTTTCCTTTTTTTACCATTCCTTGCTTCTAAGGGAAGTTATACTTTCCTTAGAAGCCACAGGACCTTGTGATATGTGATACACACATAACAAGATGCTGTTCAAATGACTTCCTCGATAGTTCTCCAGCATCTGCTAACAATAATCAACTGTAAACAAAAATAACTTCTTAGAACCAAAACACATGTTCTGTTATTTAAATTTTGATGCAATTTGTGTGTTAGGAATAAATTGCAATTAACCATAACTTAATTAATTTGCTTTCCAACACATTTGCACTCAAAGGCCGCGTCTAAATGAGCACGGCCATGCGGTATTGGCATCGGAGATGGCACCACATACCACACATAATGTTGTTCTCTGTGCTGCAAGGCCCCTGGATATCCAGGGGTAAAAAAAACCCACGGAGAAAAAAAGTGGAGCTGTGTATGCAGTGGCAGCATGTGCTACCCAAAGCCAGAGCCTGGCCAGCCAGAGCCACGTTCTGCTGGTTTTTGCCACTGCTGCAGCCCCAGGAAGTCCCCAGGACCCCAGGTAAGGCTTCTGGGGCCAGCCCAGTGCTGGCCCCAGCCTCCCCTGCCCCACCCAGGGCAGCTTGCCATGTGCCAGCATGCTTATGATACAGGCATTCCCCAGGGACTACTAGCTACAGCACAAGGTGCACCACCACTAGTTGTCCCCAAGGAACCAAATGTCCATGCACGTCTGGATGCAGCTAAAACGTCTTCACCAGATACCAAGATGGAAGCAGGTCTGTCAGACCCCCATTACATTTGCTTCAGTTATACTTCTCACATCATCTCTGTAGGAGGGATTTGCCGAGGGAGCACGTTACAGGCCAGATCGTCAGTTGGTAGAAACCAGGCAGATGCATTGACCTCAGTGCTGATTTATTTCCTAAAGCTAAAGTAAGGGTTGCTTTTCAGTACTGTCCTCAGTGTTTCTCAGAGGCATTGTACCTGCAAGCATAATGCCTTCAGTCACCACTGGCTGAGTGCTGTACCTCTTCCTCCCTGCTTCCAGCACAGCTCTCTCTACCTGTAGGGATCTGTTTATGTTGCAGCATTTACTCAGGCCTTTATTCAAGTATTTCCTCCAACCATCCCTCATCTCTGTCCAAGCACAAAGCCTTCTGACCCAAGTCTAGTAGTGGTCTAATACTGGGGCTATCTGACACTCTTGGCGGTTTAAATAAGATTCAGTTGTCACAGTCACTTAGCTTGGTAACTTACCCATTTTGTGGTGAGGACGCAGGCTAAACTATTCAATTGCAAGTCCACCAGTGCCTTCCCACAGTTCAACTTCGGTACCCAGAAGGAAAGACCAGTTGTGCCACAGTTCACTGGGAAAGAACCATAAAGTGGATCAGCTTACCAAAGCACAAAGAACTATGGGATGTGCCCTCAAGTCCTAACAACCCACACAAGGGAAAGTAGCACCAGACAGGACAAGGTGACTTGCATACACTGCAAAGCTGTAACTGCTCACACTGAGCCAAGACTGAGCTGCCAACAATTAACATTTCTGGCATTCCACTCTGTCAGACGCCCATTTACCTCTGAGCCGACATTCTTTACCCCTTTTGTTTTTGAAAGGGTGGCTTACTGGCACAGGCCAATATATTTCAGAGCCTTATTTTACAGGGGTTTTTTATACTTTGTAACTTAGTTCTGTAAACAGTAGCTTACAATACTAACATGCTCCAGGAAACCAATAGTCCATTAAATGGATCCAAGGATCCGTTAATTTTCTGTGTGATCCATGGCTATGGTTATAATTAATATATAGAAGCAATCTATTCCCACCTTAAATCACCCCCCTAAAAAAACCTGAGTATTCAGGCAGTCTCATTTAAAATTCTGACCTATACATACTTTTCAAACAAAGGATTTTTGATGTGTAAAGCAAATGAAAGGTTAATTTTATACAGCAGGAATCATTGTCAGAGCATTTAGCACCTCAGCAGATGGAACATAAACTAGGAAGCCATGTAGTTTATTAATACTTTTACTTCACATACTTATTGCCTAAAATGTATCATTTTACACCCTGACGTAGTGGCTCATTAACAATCCTGTAGTTAATTTAGAACCCTAAAGCTTTCTTAGTCCGGTTTGTCAAGTCTTACAATTTGGGGGTTGTTTTTTGTTTTATTCTTTTGTAGAATGGAGAAATCTACATTCGTCAAACAGTACCAAAAAGGTGTTTTCCATAATTTCCTCACTTCTAAAATTATCCCATGGGTGCCTCAAATTTACTCTTTTTTATGCCCCATACCATGTGTTTCATCCAAATCAAGCATGTTATACACAGAAGCTTTCTAGCATGCAAGATGGATAAGCAATGTAGAAAAGTATTCATATATAAAGCATGCTGGTTCACTTACAGTGTGTGTAGTCTCTGTATTTGTAAATATTTGAGCAAGGATTTTTTTTTGTAAGGACACTCAGAAAAAATGAAGTCATCATGAACATTCATTTATGAAATTAATTTCAACCAGAACCACTTGCCACTCTGAAACTCTCAATGCTTCCAGTGTTGGCAGTAACATTCCTTAAATCCAAGCCCCCACTATGCTAAGCCGATGTGGAACATGTTTCCTGTACAGACCTCTATACAATAATAAATGGACTCCATTTGGACTAAAAGAACTTAGATCTGGGGGCTGCAACCCCCAGCACACGTGCCAGAACATGGCACACAAGGCCATTTTGCTTGGCATACCACAGCCAGCCTGGGCTCCAGGCAGCTGTGGCAAAAACAGGTAGAAGGCGGGAAAGCCACAAGGGGCCTGATCCTTGTTGTTGGCATGCACACCTCTGGGCAGATGGCAGGGTGGGGCTGGGTTTGCACCGCCCCAGGCCCCTTCCTGGCCATGTACCCCAAGGCGCACATGCAGCTGCCACTACTGCAGAGCCCAGCTGGGGCTCCAGAGCCCAGTGCAGCTGTTTGCAGCCTCCCAGCTGCCTGCCACAGCTGGCCACGCTACGGGCAGCTGCATCAGGTAACAGGCAGGCTACAAACAGCTGCACCAGGGTCCGGAGCCCCAGCACCAACTCCATGGCAGCATCAGGTTTGTGTGTGCCTCTGGGCACATGGCAGGGAACAGGCCAGGGGCAGCACAACCCCGACCCCTCCCCTGCCATCGGACTAGACGCACACATGCATCCACCACCAGCAACAAGGATCAGGCCCCTTGCAGTTCCCCCATCTTCTGCCTCTGGCATGCTAAGTCAAGGTGTGAGTCAAGGTTGGGATGTTTTTAGCACTCCAACCAAAAACACTGCTGTCTTAGATCTTTATTTGAAGTGCTGTGTGCTTAGTGCTGCTACTTGTAGCCACACGGTACAGTGTGCCCTGATCTATTGCAAAATTCTCCAAGCATGTGGAGCTTCCTGATGTCACCCTCTAAATCATCCCCCACTAAAACCTGTAGGTTGTTACAGAAAGAAGACCTGAAATTCCCCAGGGTTCTGGAGTGGAAAATGGTACAATGGAATGACAACTTTACATTTTCCCGGTTCCTGTTCCATTCCCTGCCCCAGTCCTATGGTTCAAGCACTGCTAAATGACAAACTTTTGGCATACCTCTGCCAAGAGGTAGATGATTTGGGAACCAGCAAGTCAGCTTCCAGTTTGAATAAAAACACTCAGTGGCACAGAGACTAAGTATTTCTTAGTGGGCGCATCTGCATGTGCAAATGTTGCTGGGCAGGAGTGTACATGTATGCACATTTGGGAGCAGATTTGCTCACCACCCTCTTCTGTCCCCCTGCAGCAGCCAGGGGGGAGCTCTAGGCTCTCCCAAAGTGCTAGTCCTGAGGCTGGCAGGGAGCATGGGACCAGAAAGAGTTTGCTCCAGTACACTGTAATTACAGACAGCTCTGTCTCGTGGCAGGGGTTGGGAGATTGCTCCCTGCCCCCAGGAGCTGCCTGCTGCCAGGGCAGGCTCTGGTGGCAGGGGACAATGCCCCCCTGCCCTGGCAGTAGGGAGCTCCTAGCCCCAGCTCCCCAACTGGGGGCAGGGAGCTTGGAAAGAGCTGCGGGGGTGGGGCAGATCCCTGTCAGTCATCTACACATGCCTTACTGTGCAGTAATTACTCGGCAGTTAATTTGATACTTGCATTTGCAGGTAGCAAATTAACTGCTAAGGAGAGCAAATTACTGTGCAGTAAAGGCCTGTATATGTAGACAGTGATGTTTACTATGCAGTAATTTGCTGTACTGCACAGGAAGCATCTTGTGTACATGCCCCCAGTGTAATTTTACCTACAAAGTACACACTGGGCCTTAAATAGAAGTAGTTAAACAGCACATACATTTCCCTCCATCAAGAATCTCAGCAAAATTACCAGTGCCCATTTCCCAGAGAGCAGCTCTCCCCAAGAACTGAATGAGCCAACTCTCCTCCTGTTCACTACAGGTCCCTCCAAAAAGAAACCTCCTAACAAAACCACCAGCAATACAACATATCTACAAAGTCAGAGCAGTGCTCACATGAAAAGTATTTGGAGATACAGTTAGTCATGTTTCTCTGAAGTCGGACGTAAGGCAGGGCAGGGTGACACCTTAGAGTTAAAGAATTGGTCTAAGGTACCTACATGTGCTGAAAGGCTGCTCTGACACAAGGCAATTACAGCACATTACAGCTGAGTCAATTAATCGAGTTTCCTGGAGCATGCTAATTAACGCTCCAGCCAGCCTCCACATTTAATGCATCAGCGTCCCCATGCTTCAAAATGGTGATGGAGGCACTTCAAAGCTCATTTGATGAGTTTTAAATAAAGCACCCCCACTACCATTTTGAAACACAGGGACACAGATACACGAGACGCTTCGGGCACTTTAATTAGAACAGAGCTGCTCTAATTAAAGCGCCTCCACCACTATTCCCAGAGCACGTGTAAAAATGCCCTAAGGTGCCACCCTGGCCTGCTTTCTGTATGACAAGAATGTGTAAGGCTGTGTGTCATAGTGCCACCTTGTGACTTCTGTAACAACAGAACTGCAGTGTGATCTAAACTTTCTAAATAGGCCCTTTATAATGTTATTATCGCATACTCCTTCAAACAACATTGCCTAGAGAAAAGACAATGAAAAAAAGTCTGCTGTTCATTACTACCCCAATAAAAGTCAACAGTAACTCCAATTAGTTCAGTGTCTACTGTAGTGATTTAATTTTAAACCCAATAAACATGATTTTTAAAATTTAAACAGGAAGCAAGTTTCTAGCAAGGCCTATCCCAGAAATGTTAACCTGCCTGACTGTATTTTTATTCCATAGAGACCGATTCAGAACAATGGTGAATGTCCTTGGAGATGCCTTTGGTGCAGGGATTGTGGAGAAGCTCTCCAAAAGAGAGCTGGAGCAGATGGATGTTACTTCTGAAGTCAACATAGTCAATCCTTTTGCCTTGGAAACAACAATACTTGATAATGATGACACAGAGACTAAGAAATCCTATATCAATGGAGGTTTTGCTGTAGATAAATCTGACACCATATCATTTACCCAGACATCGCAGTTCTAAAGCCTGTGTCTTTCAGAAGACACAGGAACACTGAAGGACATCAGCATGTGTGAAGTCTCTTAGGAAGCTAAAGAATAATTAAGAAAATATTAATGACAAACTTGAGTGTCTTTGATTTGATACACAGACTTCTGATTTTTCCCCACTATTCAGATTCACAACAGTTGGTATTTGTGGGCAGGTTGATAAGATGGCAAGCTGTAAAATATGTAATTTTTTTTAACTGTGTAATATTGTGGAGGTATTGAAATTCCTCTTGGGAATCAGCATGCTCATAAGATGGATGTTAGAACCAGGACAGTGAAGTGGAGGAAATGCGCTTTTCTCAGGCATAGTGCGGTATCTCACATCTCTTTTCCATTCCACCACACACTGCATGGAAAGTTCTTTTAGTACTTTTGCCTTTCACAGTTTAAAAAATGACATGGTACTCCAAATGCCTACTGTAACTTGATAATGTGCCAAATAGTTCATTTCTGAAGCCCATTTGAATACCACAGAGGCAGACTGTTTCAGTAAGGAAACTCACCAGAACGTTCCTGCAATAAGTGTGCTAATATTTATGGGATTTTATTTTTCTTTAAGCATTATGGGCATTGGAAGTTAATATTCAAGGAAGAAATGGCAACACTACATATTTAAGTTTTTTCCACATGAATTGCCAGTGAACAAAACTGAACTTAAAATATGAAGCAAATTGCTGCATTTTTTTAACTCGAAGAATTATTGCAAAGTGAAACTGTCTGCCAACTTAAGTCCACTTCAATGGCTTATTAGTGCATTTCCACTAGAGGCAGAAATTAATCAGCTTCAGTATTGTATTTCTCTTATTCTAGCCTAATATTTATCAGTCCCACAGCAGGCAAAAGTCATGAAGATAAAAATAGACTGCACAGCTACCTGTAGTAACTTCCAGATATTTTCTGCTGAGAAAAATAAATAGTATCCAGTGTATATGAAGCACACCTTTCTTCTAGAAAGTGGTCACTGGCTAGTTGAGCTTTTTACACAAACTGGTTGGTTTCACAGAATCATAGAAAATTAGGGTTGGAAGGGACCTCAGGAGGTCATCTAATCCAACCCCCTGCTCCAAGCAGCACCAGCCCCAACTAGATCCTCTCAGCCAAAGTTTTGTCTAGTGGGGTCTTGAAAACCTCCAAGGATGGAGATTCCACCACCTCTCTAGATAGCCTGTTCCAGTCTTTTACTACCCTCCTAGTGAGAAAATTCTTCCTAGTATCTAACCTAAATTTCCCTTGCTCTAACTTGAGACCGTTGCTCCTTGTTCTGTCATCTGCCACCACCATTGGTGACGTATAGAGGGTGCACGTGCACCCCGAGCGTGGTGGTATGCCCCCTACGAAAAGACGCTGCCGACACTGCTGGCAGTGCCTGCGGGCAGTCGCCGCTTGCCACCCCACCCCAACCACCAACAGCACTGTGGATACCTATGGAAGCTCCATGCTTATCACCGCCACACTCCCGCCACCAGCACTGCCACCGCCTGCCAGAGCTTGCCACAGCCATCCAGCCTCCAGCGTCACGCAGTGTTCATGGCCACCACTGAGAATAGTCTGGCTCCACACTCTTTGTAACCCCCCTTCATGTAGATGAAGGCTATTAAATCCCCCCCGGTCTTCTCTTCTCCAGACAAAATAAGCCCCGTTCCTTCAGCTTCTCCTTGTAAGTCATGTGCCCCAGTCCCCGGACCATTTTTGTTGCCCTCTACTGGGTTCTCTCCAATTTGTCCACATCCTTTCTGTAGTGGAGGGCCCAAAACTGAACACAGTACTCAAGATGTGGTCTCACTAGTGCTGAATAGAGGGAAATAATCACCTCCCTTGACCCAATGGCAACACAGCTACCAATGCATCCCAGTATGTGGGTAGCAGCAAGGGCACACTGTTGGCTCATATTCAACTTATTGTCCACTGCAACCCCCAGGTCCTTTTCTGCAGAGCCGCTGCCCAGCCAGTCAGCCCCCAGCCTGTAGCGGTGTATGGGATTGTTCCGTCCTAAATGCAGGACTTTGCACTTGTCCTTGTTGAACCTCATGCGATTTCTTTTGGCCCAATCCCCCAATTTGTCTAGGTCACTCTGAATCCTAGCCCTGTGACTCACCATGTAGACCAGAATATCAGTGCCAAACTACTTGCTAAATCATACCATTTTAATAAATATTCATGGACGAAGGAAGTCCTATGTTCTGGTGATTTACCATAAACAGTAACCCCATTCTAAGCTTCTTCATGATCAAATTCCAGAGAGTCGAGCATTTCAAACAATGCTGCATACGATATGGTGCGACATCATTCAGTCACTGTACAGAACAAACTTTTCTGCCTTGCACATCAATATCTACTCATCAGCCATCTGACTGTAAAAAACTGGAAATTCATACATGAGACTTTTTTGTAAATAGCTTGGGTATACATAAATTTTCACTTACATCCTATCAAAAATGTTTGAATTCCTGCAGTGTTACAGAGTAAAGTCAATCTTACACTTTTGTATTGAAGCAAACGAGGAAATGTGCCAAAGAAAACTAAGAAGAAAAGAAAAATATAATCCTTGCTGTAGATTTTGATAAATTGCACCTTAAAATTAATACGTCAATGAGATGTAATAGTGTATGTACTTAAATTAAACATTGTAAACTATAATGCAGTGTCAATCTAAAGTAAAAGTATTGGTATGTTTATACAAAAATAAAGAAATGTACAAACTGGGGGGGGGGGGGAAA
>NW_017729024.1:120639448-120647887 GCF_001723915.1 Gavialis gangeticus | reverse complement strand
GGGGGGGGGGGGAATCAGTCTTTTACCTTGTGCAGAACTAGTATTAAAAGCTTCCTTTGTACAGCTTTACTAAAAGAAGGGGAAAAAAAACTTGCCAGTTTCCACAGCTGTCTATAAACTGTGCTCTGCTTTTTCTTTGCAGTCTATTTTTTTTGTAACCACCCTCTTATAATGTACTGTGGATAGTGTTCTTATTGTGACCTAAATAAATACTTCTTTCTTTTATTCTTTCTTCACCCCACCACTCTCTCTCTCTCTTCATCTCTATGTGGAATGATTTATTTCTCCAATTATGGCAGGAAACGAGATAAACTGGTAATACATTACATCATTTTCACTACTGACTCATTTGTAGCTGTAAGAAATATGAATCTGTCTTCTCAATAAAGTAAACGGTGTTCTCTCAAGAGGTCAAGCCTGAGATTGCAGGCAAAACCCTTAAATATGGAAAGTCTGGGAAAATGGATTTTCCAATCAAACGGTGGATCGTGATATTATATTATTATTACTTAGTGCTAGGGATCCCAGGCACCTGACTTGTGGCTGATACTACTAAGTCACATCACCTGCATGTGCTAATGATATTATTGCCAAGTCCAAGGGATGCCTTTCCTTACATGTTGGTTTGATCACAATGGCAGTTTGCAGACATTAAAAACAAAAAACAGTGCTTTACTTTAAACTCTGTGTGCTCCCATGCTGAGCACAGTGCATGCCCAAAAGAGGCAACATGTTAGTTGGACCCAGCTCACCCAATTTCTGTATAAATTGGGCATTTTAGTGGGGGTTTTATTGGTACTTTTATCTAATAGCTGATTGAAGCTATTAGATTAAAGCACCAAAAAGCCTTGCTGAAGCTCCCGATCTGTACAGACGGTGCAGAGCTGGATCAAAGTAATGTGCTGCTTCCAGGAAAGTGTGGATTTGGGGGGATTTGTTTCACATCTTCAAGTAGCCAGTGATTCTCAGTAGGTACCATCAAGTGTGGACCAAACACTTACTTCAGCCTCATGCAAACATCCCACAATGAACATTTTTTTCACTGCAGGCAGGGGGTATAGACTCTCCAGAGCTTCTCCGTAGATTTTGGCAATGCACAAAATGAAAACCTGTTGCTTCTGCTGTCTTAGACCCTTACAGGACTGAGGAAGTAGCCTCAGGGTTGGGTCCCACATTTTTCAAGTGGCATGTGTGGTTTTACCCACCAATGTGAATGGGTGTCACTTTGTGAACATCTCACACAAGCCTTAGAACATTTCAGGCCGTAGTGTCCAAATATTGTGACACTGAAGGCCTCACTGGCAGGTCTCCAGGAAGAGGACTCAACCATGATATACATTAATTTTATGTAAATGTTGGAAGATAAAAACATGCATCCATTTAAGGATAAGAAATGCTGCTGGCTTGTACTTGTATCTTCCTTAAAAAGAAAAGCGCCTGCTCCTCATTGAAGCTAAAATCCCCCAAGCTAACGACCTTGTCTCTCCCATAGATAACAGAGGATCAGAGACCATTTGACCACCAAAACATGCTTGGGCACACTAACTTTAGATCAATGCGTGCTCATATGCATTTACCTGCATGCACACAGTTAACCAGTTCTGCAGGCCATTGCAGAGAGGGGTAGAAGCCATGTTTTTGGACCAGTACCCCAAGTCCCTCCTACATTGTGTCTGGTATCTGAGCAGGCATGTAAAGGAATTGTGGCTTGACTGAAGGAAAACTGCTCCCTACACTACCCACTGCATGTGCACCTGGGGATAGCCAACCACAATTTGCTATACAAGTGCAGTGATAGATTAGAGAGTATAGTCTAAAAAGTACATCACTTTGAAAACATATCTAACAGACTCACCTTCATTTTCACTTATTTCTGCAACATCCATATGCTGTCAATGTATGTCTTAATAAATATCTTAAATAAATAATGAAGACTGGTTGCCATTATGGATTTTCACACAACCAAATCCTGGTTCTGCTGGAGTTAGTTATAAAAACAAAATGCACAGTCTTTACTGAAACCAACCTACCGGGCATGTCGACACAAGACATTTACTGTGCAGTTGACTAGTTAGCCACACAATAAACATTTCAGCATCTACATGTGTACTTCTGTTAGGCTGGAGTAAACTAATTTACTCCACAGCAGGATAGTATGTGTAAATACAAGTACTATCCTGCTGCAGAGTTAAAAGCTGAGCAGCAGCACATGTGTAGATGCTGCCTCAGCAGGCTGGGGCACAAGGGTGCTTCAGTGCATGGGCTGCCTGCCAGCTAGTCCCTCACTGAAGCATCCTCATGCCCCACCTAGCTCCTCTGCACCACATTGAACCAAGGGAAGCAGCCTGGGTTGGCATGCTGAACTCCCAGGATCCCTGCCAGCCAGGGCTCCTCTGCTGCAGCTGGACATGTTGTGGTCCCAGGCTTACATGAAGACGCATGCACAGCATGGGTGCAGGCAAGCTGAGCACAGGAGAAAGGGGGTGGGGAGTATAGGTAGTCTTACCTGCCATGGCCCAGGCTCACTCAGGCTGAAAGCTCTCAGTGCAGGGAGCAGGTGTAGAGTCTCCACCTCAGCCTCACACCCATCCCCTGTGGGAAACACCACCACTGCTACAGCAACATGGTTAACCCTCTCACCGCTGCGCCGATCTGTATGTGGAACATGCCTGTAAATCTTAATTCATCAGCAGTTTGGAGAAGGTTAATAGAGTAGCTGCTGGCCACACAGCATAACAAAGTATAATGATGCTAACAAAGGGATACCTGCCTCCAGTCTGCACAACTGGAGCTAATGGCCCCGCGTGTCTCCACACCAAGCATTGCCCTGTGCCATCACCCCAGCGCCCCCCTTCCTCTATTCATCATCTTGTCAAGTCCATCATGAACATCTGGCTTGTTATAAAAGACTGAAAACTGCTAACTGCAATGCAAAGGTTTTTCAACATCAAATCTCTTCAATACCTGATCTCTTCAAAGTCTGTAAGGATATCCAATAGTGTCTTCATGAAAAGCTCTCTGCCCTTCCCAAAACTGAAGGCAACATTGAGGAGCTCTGTAAAAGGATTTAGAACTGCTATCCACAAGGTCCATGCTGACACCAAGACAGGTTTGATGAGAGAAACATCAAGATTCAAGCCCTCCCCCACTCAGAGGAGGATCTAGAAAATCAAAAGCCAGTGGTGGCAAGATAAAGCCAGTTGTTCAGTGCTCCTCAAAGATAATAAATCTATCCATGCTAGTTGGAAAGAGCACTTCAAGGAGCTCCTGAGCCATGAATTGATGGTGACAGATGCCACCATCAAGACCATCACCCCACACCTCAACAGATGATCCCTCACCACTCCTAGATGAAGTCTGGTGTGTCATCAAGGAAACCAAGAATAAGGCTATTGGACCAGATGGTATACCTGGCAAAATCTCTTCTAAAAGTGAAGAACTGGTACTGAGACTCCACAAATGTATTCTTCAAATTTGAAACAATGAGCAGATCCCTGGGGACATGAGGAACACCAGCATCGTGAGACTGTCATCAAGAAAAAAGAAAAGTTTTTTTTCACATAGACTATCGGGGTATCACCCTCCTTTCCAGAGCATGAAAAATCTTCACCTACATCCTCCTGAACCAACTACCTTTTGCTAAGGAACTCCTGCTGGACTTTGGATGTGGTTTCAGACCATCCTGCGGGGCAATTGACATGATCTTTCTTGCCTGCCAGGTCCAAAAAAGTTTTGTAAACAACATCAGGACCTGTATATGGCCTTCCTTTACCTCACTAAGGACTTTGGTTCCATCAGTCACAAAGTCTTGTAGAAAGTAATGACCAGATTTGGATGCTCTGAAAAAAACATCAAGGTCCTGAGGTTTCTCCATGACCAGATGACGGCAACTATTCTTTGTAGTGGATCAGAAACAGATCCATTTGTCATCTGAACTGGGGACAAGCAAGGATGTATCATGGCCCCAGTTCTGTTCTCCATTTTTTTGACCATCATCCTGGTTCTCATTAAGGACAACATCTCTTCCAGAATGGACATGAAATGCCAAAGCGATAGAGGGTTCTTTGCTCTGGGACATTTTTTGCTCAAAGACTAAAGTATTCAAAACAACAATCCTTGTCCTTCAGTATGCTGATGACTGCACCATCCTTGTACACACTGAGGAAAACCTCCAGATTGCTCTGGATATCTTTGAACAGCCCTTTTGAAATGAGGACTTCTCTCTCAACATTGAGAAAGACTAAAGTACTCTATCTGCCTTCTCCAGGCCATAAATGTCACTCTCTTCCCCCACCCCTCCTCAAATTACCATTGAGAGAAAGACCTTGGAGGTAGCTGATGACTTCCCTTACCTTGGTAGCTACCTATCTGAGACAAACATTAATGAGGAGATCCAGCACAGGATCTGGCACACAAGCACTTCCTTTGGGAAATTGTTTCAGTATGCTTTTATTGATTGCAATCTCCATAAAAACACCATGATCTATTTACAATACAGTCATCAATATCCCCTACATATGTGAAACATAGGTGACCTACCACTGTCCTCTCACAAGCCTGGTGATGTATCACCAATGATGCCTCCAGAAGATACCCCACATGAAATGGGGAGATTGCTACAAAAATGTCAACATCCTTGTTGAAGCCAAGGTTGCCAACATTGAGTCAGTAATCCTCAAGCACCTGCTTCACTGAACTTAACATTGTGTGCAGATGCCCAACTCTCAACTCCCAAAACAAGCACTCTACTCCCAGCTTAGTAGTGGCCTGAGATTTCAGTGGCCAGAGGAAATGCTACAAAGACATTCTGAAGGCATACTGCAAGAAAACAGATGCTGATATCAAGAGCTGGGAGAAACTGGCTCCTAACCAACTCCAATGGCACCACAACCTCAACCAAGTGACAGCCCACTTCAAGGTAAAGCATCTTGCTCTCAAAGCAGAAGAGAGAAAGCAAAGGAAGAAAAAGGAGAAAAATCCTGGCTCATGTCCTACTCTCCCCTGTGGAAAGACCTGTTACTTCTTTAGGCAGATATATGGTCCAAAGATTGGATTCTTAAGTCACCTTAAGACCATAAGCCATGGTAGAGATCAACCATGAATTGAAGGATTCCCAAAAACAAACTGTATACATTCACCATCTGCTTCTTGCTGAGAATACCAACACAAAGTATTCATAGAAGGTATGACAGAGGAGAAAGAAGTATGGCAAAATGGAAACACGGGTTGGTATAACCCTAGTTGGCAAGCATCTCTCAAAATACTAAAGAAGGGCTCTACTTGTCTCTCAAGCATTTTATTTGTTGCCAGTTTAAAAATATATATGCATTGCAATGTTTTACGATTTGCTGACTTCCCTCCTTCTTTCCAACTGGGATATCAGAGATGAGGCGTTGATTTGTTGCTTCTATGTTTATTTTTAGCAGAGTTCAAGTGAAAAAAAATTAGAGGATGAATTCTCCACTGTTGTTTCTTTTAAAAGATCTCATTGTGACCCAAGCACTCAACTCCTACACCTAATAATGTCACAGATGGAAAATTAGAAAACTTGGCCTTGAGGGTGAGCAATTTATTCCCCTCCCTCACACACACACTGCTTCCTTTAACCTTTACTTAGGACAAAAGAAAAGATCAAAACCCAATATTCTTAGGTTTAATAGCTGCTATGCCATCCACTTTAATAATTACTCATGCTACAGCGCTTTTCAGCACAAGGAAGGGTATCACACTAAACAGGACTTCATATCATGAGCAGTTCCTTTGAACTGAGCAGTGCAATTTGTGGAATAAAGTACCACCCAGTGGGAGCATGTACATGTATCATTAATGAACAGCATTAACCTCTGGTGCAATATCTCAGTGAAGTTTGTTGCTCCCAGGCACCAAGTTGGAACCTGCACCTGGGACCACAGCATGTTGAGCCAGATTGGAGCAGCCCCAGCTGGCAGTGGGGCCGGGGATCAGCCTGCCAGCTCTGACCTGGCTCAACATGTTGCCTTCTTCCTAGGGCACCCTCTGGCTTGGACCAGTTTGGGGGCATGCACATTCTCAACTGGCCAGGGGCACATGACAAGCCAGGGGCACATTCTCAACTGGTTCCCATGAACTGTCTGCCAGTCCATAGCCTTCCCATTCAATAAAACAGAGAAGTTTACCTCGTACTTTTTTTTTTCTTTACTGTCAAGGACTTCTTTAAAAGTGTATTCCTCTTGCCCTTGGACTAGAACATAGAGGTGAAGGAATGGAGCACCTGAGAACAGGTTTTCTAGGTAAGGTTTTAATAAAGAAACATGGAAGACAAAATGGATTTTCATGAATTTGGGTAGATGCAGCCAAAACGGCACTGGATTGATTTGTGCTGTGATTTGAAACAGGCTCCAGTACTGGTAGTCTATTTTGAAACAGGGTGACTGGATTTAAAATGCAAGAGGCAAGAATTTCTTTGGGGCTCATTACACAGTAATTTTCGGTGGCTTCTGGAGCTCTTAACCCCTGGACTGACTGCACACTAACACCTTTAAGTGGCATGAGGACTTTTTATTTGGTATAAAGCTATGCCACTCCAGGGCAGGATCATATCTAATCCACCTAATTTTGTTCCTTTTCCACTAAGGCATGGCCACTCCTAACAACTATTCCACCCAAATTAAAGTCCTCCAGCATCCCAGGATGCAGTGGCCCCTCCTGAGTCAGGGCAAGCAGGGACATCAGGGTGCAGTGGGGCCTGGCACAATGCCTTCCCCCCTGGGAATATCAGGCAGAGCAAGGCTATAGCCCCAGACTGCCCAGCAGCTGCAGTGCGTTCTACTGCTGCCCAGACCAACTTGCTGCTCCCACTGGTGGCAATGTGGTGGGAGCAAACTCTAGAAAATAAAGATTGGGCCCCTTGGAGTTCAGGCGGCACCCAGCCAGCCAGCAGACCAGCTGGCAGCAGTGTAGCGGAGTTGGCTCTGGAGAAAGAAAAAAAGGATCTGGCCCCACAGAGCTTGAGCAGTGAGCTGGTCCAGGCTGTGGCAGGAGGCAGTGTGGTCACCAGGTGCTCTGGAGCTGCAGATGTGCTCTGCCCAACTGGAGCAACGAGCCAGTCCTGCCCCTAGTGTATTTATTTGTATTGGATGATTGTTGCAATCAAGGAAATAATTCAGACACACCAATACATTCAGAGTGCCAGGCCATTATCACTCAGAGCAAACTTCTTCATTCTCTGACTGCCTCAATTCTGCTTCCTCCTCTTCCATAACTGACAAAAAAAGAAATGCACAAAACGTGAAGACATTGTGGCTGACAGCACTGACTTCGTCTGCATGAAACATTTTATGTAAGCTCCTAGTTCTACCCCTGCTCCACAAGCCTCTAGTGACAAGTCACAGCTCTGCAAGTGAAGGACATTCTGAGATGGTTTTTTGCCTTAAGGTGTGACTGCTTCACTAAGCTGAACAACAATAAGCTGATTAACATTTGTATGGCTTACAGTGTAAGGCAGGGGTCGGCAATCCCTGGCGCACGTGCCAAGTATGGCATGCAAGGCCATTTTGCTTGACACCTTGTGGCCAGCCCCAGCTGCGGGAAGCTGCTGCCAGCAACGGAGCCCAGGGTGCTCCCAGCAGGGCTTGCAGCGTCCCAGCTGCCTGCTGGGAGCAGCTCGGGATCCCGGCTGGCATCAGCTGCACACCAGCGCGTGCAGGCGCACCTCGGAGCGGGGGGGGCCTGAGGCAACGCAGCCCTGGTCTCTCTGCTGCTCCCAGCACAGAGGTGATGAGCCTGGCGCAGCTGTTTGTAGCCAGCCCAGGCTCTGGGCAGCTGCAGCAAGCAGCAGGCAGAGTGCAAACAGCTGCGCCAGGCTCATCACCTCCGTGCCAGGAGCTGGGGAGAGACCAGGGCTGCACTGCCTCAGGCCCCGCCCCCACCTCCCACTCCGAGGTGCGCCTGCACGCGCCAGTGCAGAGCTGATGCCGGAGTCTGGCGCAGCTGTTTGGAGCCTCCTGGCTGCAGCCAGCCCCGGCTCTGTGGAGCTGCTGTCCACCGGGAGCCCAGGCTGGTTGGGACACTGCAAGCCCTACCGGGAGCAGCCCAGGCTCCAGCAGCTACCCAGAGCTGGGGTAACTGCTGGCAGCCAGAGAGCCCAGGCTGGGAGGCAGGGGCTTTGGGTGGGGGGCCAAGGGCAGCAGGGCTGAGGGGCAGAGGCTTTGGGTTGGGGGCAAGGGGCACAAGCAGGGCATCCTGCCATGTACCCCTTGCCCTCAGTTTGTTTTTCTGGCATGCTGGCACTCTGGCACCTTCCGAGGTAGGCATTGTGGTGTTTTTCAGCACTCCAGCCAAAAAATGTTGCCTACCCCGGTGTAAGGTGTAACAAGGCCTTACAGTGAGATCTTTTACGGGACCAATTATGTAGTTAGGACAAAGACAAGCTTTCAAATGCAAGGCATTTTATCAGGTATC
>NW_017729024.1:120633992-120634448 GCF_001723915.1 Gavialis gangeticus | reverse complement strand
CGGTGTAAGGTGTAACAAGGCCTTACAGTGAGATCTTTTACGGGACCAATTATGTAGTTAGGACAAAGACAAGCTTTCAAATGCAAGGCATTTTATCAGGTATCTGGTTACAGGAAGCAAGTCACAGCATGGTGAAACAGAGGAGAGGGGAAGGGCTGAGATAAATCCTCAGGGATATTAGACACAATTAGAAGAAGAAAAGAAACCGATTACTGGGAGATCAAGGCCTAATCAAAATGGAAGGGGGTCATTCTCAACTTCCTTGTATGGAAAGAATTAGATAAAATATAATGTGCCATTAACCTGATATTAATGCTTATTTAGTCCTTGGTTCTTACGAATTTATTGTTCCCAAGTTTTCCTTTTGAAGGCATTAGGTAGATTTCCCTTAAGCACTAGGATAGTGAGGTTGTAGTGAAAATAGATACTTTTCCCTATGTTTCTTTGTTCCTTGTT
>NW_017729024.1:120631467-120633981 GCF_001723915.1 Gavialis gangeticus | reverse complement strand
AGCCTCCAGGGGATAAAATCAGCAATTTATGCAACAAGGTCAGAGAGGGAGCATTGTTCTGTAAGCAATGTACTCCTAATGGTGTGTGTACATCTCTGTCACAGTCCCACACCCCCAGCGTTTCTTCTTCATGCTGCCAGATAGCCAGAGGGGCCCTGACCCAGAAAAGCCCCTCAGACAGGCCTAGCCAGGAGCCTGCTGGCCACTTTGCCCAGCTGAGCCATTCCTTTGAAGTACTGTGCCTCTTCAGTGACTCTGCCACGCTCAGCTACAGCCACCAGGGTGGAAGGTGCAAGACAAAAACAGGGCACAAAGGCAACAGGCCCTGTCTGCACCCTGCTGCTCCCAAACCCCTGCACTGTGGAGCTGAGGGTGGGCAGTCAAGCAGCTTTCCAGCAGATAAGAGCCTCACCTCCTTTCCCCCAGGGAATCAGCACAAGCCTTCCCCCAGTCCTCAGAGATGATGTGGATTAGCCAAGTGCTACCATGCGAAGGGGGCAGCCACCTTGTATCATCCCACTGCCTTGCCCCTGTGTATTCAAGGGCAGTTCCACAGCAGGGCCAGGTCCTATTGCACTGTGTGTAGTACAGGCCTCTAGAAATACCTGGTCCTCACCTGTAGGACTTTGCATTCCAAGTAATCTCTATAGTTTCCCATGGCTCTAATTTCAGAGGAAGGTATAAGGGTTAACCAGGGCACAGATCATCCGTTCATGTGGATCGCGCTAGGTCAGAGGTTTACAAGAGAAGCCAAGGTCAAGGGTTGAGATGAGGTCATGGCCAGGGCAAGCAGTTTGATCCAGGCCAGGAGACCCAAGACAGGAGCGAGATCAGTCAGGAACAGAAGTAAACAGGAATGGCCATAAGGGTCCAAGGCCAAGATTCAGAGCATGGAGTCACGAGCCTGTTTCAGAGCACAGAGTCAGGCTTGGGTGTTGCAAGCACCTGGCTGCTATCTACTCCTAGGTTGTTGCGAAGGTTTGGCTAGGACATAGGTAGCTGGGCCTGTGGCTAGGCCCTGAGGGACAACTAGGGGGACAGCAGCAGATTACCAGGTAGTCAGGTTGGGGCCCGGGTTGGTGGAGCAGGGAGCATGGGACCCAATTCCAGGGGAGCCGAGAAGGGAGATCCAAGAGATGTAGTCCGAGATGTAAACTGAGATTGAGGCAGGGGTCAGAGAGCCGGTGCCAAGTACCAGGGAGAATCTTAAGATCTGAAGCCAAGCCAAGTCAGGATGCCGGGAAACGAGACAGAAGAGCCAGCAACAAATTTCAGGGGAGATCCAAGATCAGGGTCAGGAAGGCCAAAGCCAGGGTCAGCAGAAAGGAGAACAAGGGAGAGCTGTGAATGCAAGGCTTGTCAGAACAGACTGAGGCTGTGTTGAGGTTTGCCTGCAGCCTGAGGCTGCAAGTATGCTTATAAGGGGTGAGTGGCACTTTTGGCAGCCAATCTGGCTGCGTAGAACTGGGGAAGTTGCATTAGCCAGGGATGAGGGGCAGGTGTGGTATCTCAGGTGCTTGGCCCTGCTAGGCCTGCTTGATAAGAGGCCCTGACAGTTATACAAGCCAGTGTGGATGGAGCCCTCTTTCTGAGGATGACTCAATCTGATTACCCCCAACTGGACCCTGGGACTGGATCTCCCCAGCTGGGCCTCCAGTCATTACAAGATCAGCTCTGGCAAGATAAGTCCTGGGCTGCCCCACAGGACAGGTGTTTCTTCTGTTCACCAAAGTGAATTATGGCCAAGAACCTTTCCAGAAATTGCTGTTGCTGATATTTGCTGTTTTCTACTACCTGCTCATCAGGAACCCAGACCTTGGTCCTTTCACATCCATCAATACGGACAAACTCTTTTCCTAGACCTTTGTTCCTTGAGTTATTCTGAAACTACAGGTTCAGATAAATCTAAAAGAATCGGCACCATTCTGCAGTTCAGACCTGTGCTCTGAGCAGGCTGGCAGGTGTAAAGGGGAGAAAGCGCCATGCTGTCTCTGGTCTATCCCTAAGCTATAATTGACAATAACTGTAGGAAAAAGCTCTTCCATCCACTTTAACTATAAAATACTTTGTGGCAAGATTGCCTTTTTCCATGACAGAGGCTAGTGCTTGAAAAAGATGATTCTTATTAAGATGGGCTTTAAAAATTCAGGATGTGATAATGTTTGGCTCTCTTATAGTTTGCAGACAACTCATCATATCTGTCTTGTTTTCAGATCTCTGAGAACCTTGCTTCAGCTTAGAAAAAAAGATGAACATGTGCATTGGGCATGATGTTTATGTTTTCTGTATTATGGGTGGTTTAACACACGTGTGGTCAACCTGGGGTACAGGCACCACAAGAAGCACAGGCAGCATCTGTGTGTGTGGCATGCAGCAAAGCAGTGAGGGACTGGCAGCACAGAAGGAGATAGGGCATGAAGCAGAAAACTAAGCAGCAAGTTGGGCAAGGAGCACAGGATAGGAAGCAGAAGACAAAGCAGCAGATTGGGTAGGGAGCACAGAGCTGGGAGCAGA
>NW_017729024.1:120616531-120626467 GCF_001723915.1 Gavialis gangeticus | reverse complement strand
GTACAGGCACCACAAGAAGCACAGGCAGCATCTGTGTGTGTGGCATGCAGCAAAGCAGTGAGGGACTGGCAGCACAGAAGGAGATAGGGCATGAAGCAGAAAACTAAGCAGCAAGTTGGGCAAGGAGCACAGGATAGGAAGCAGAAGACAAAGCAGCAGATTGGGTAGGGAGCACAGAGCTGGGAGCAGAAAGCACAGCAACAGATTGAGCAGCAGAAGGAGATTAGAATGGCTCTTGGGGAGGGTGCAAGGCCAATTTGTTGCATACCTGCCAAAGAAGTTTGGCTTCCACTGGTTTAATAGACCCCCCGAAGTTTTCCTGGTTTAAAACAAATATTCCCGTCTCCTGAAAAAGCTCATCCATAGGCTACAGCAGCCATGCAAGCCAGATGAGTGGGATGGGGCCAGTCCAGGAATTAAATCCCATGGGCAGGGATGGTCCAGGGGCTGGATCCAGCAGGGGATCAATGCACTAGATCCAGTTGCGAGGAACCCCAGGCACCAGTCTGGCCCTACACAGTGGATCTATCCAACCGATCCCATTCACTGGCATGATCTAGCACATGGGGCCATGTGATCTGGTCCACAGGGCTCCCCACAGGTCAAGAAATTTGGCAGTGGGGACAGCATTAATCGTTGCAGCTGGTAGGTTCCCAGGCCCCTGAGCTAGTAAGAAGGCTCCACTCCCTCCAGCCTAAAGGGGCTTGCATTAGCTTATTAGCTGCCTCTGTCCCATCCAACCATTAATCAACATGACTGAACCCAAAGAACCCTTACATTACCTTTTCACAGAACTCTGTATGGGGAGCCCAATTCACCCTTAACTGTTCAGTAAGAGCAGTCAGAGCAGGAGCACTTATCTCCCTTGTTAAGGGGATAAGTCAAGGAAGAGGGATGGTCTCAAGCCAGGATAGTCTCAACATGCTGTTCCAAGCCAAGGCTGGCCTGCAAGTTCAAGAACTGCTTGTGTCCGTCTTTCTCAGTCCTGGAGTCTTGCTCCTGGAACCTCTGACCAGAGCCCAACCACTCTTGGGGATGACCTATGGCTGGAAGGGAGGTACTTTGCACAGACCCTTTACAGGAAGCAGAGACTCGGCTGGTGTGCAAGCCAGGCTAGTGTCCAGCACTCAAAAATTGGAATCTGACAAAGTGAGACAGAGCACAAGAGGGGTCAGCTTCTCTACCAGTAAATTATTCTCTCCTGCCTGGAAACCAGTCGTAAAAAGTCCTCATCCAAAAAAATAGGCCCTCCAGAACAGACTCTACTTGGAATGACTCAGAAAGTGCACACAGAACAGAGGTCCTGATCCAGCCAAAGCAACCAGGCATGTGCTTTGGGAGCAGGGGGACAGACAGCTTTAACAGCATGCAGCTGTTGACCCACTGCTGGGAACAGCAAGTGAATGTCCTCTCTGGCCTTTTAGCTCTGGAGATCTGGGGCTACAATCTGCCCTGGGTCACTAGTGACATTAGTTCACATACAACACTTAAGCCTAGCTGTCCATGACATAAAATGACCGTGCAATTTGCACAACAAGCAGCTTCTGTTGAGGAGAAGGCCCAAACTAGGCAGGGAGCAAAGGCCACAGAGGACAAGCATGGTGAATCAACAAAGCTGTGGACTGGGTCTCAGGACTGAGTATCAGAGGGTGCAGTCACTGGCAGAGCTGTGGACTGAAGGTTTGGATCCTGCATGGGTCTAGCCAGTGCTATTACCCTGCTGTTTTCACAGCCTTCAGATTCCTTCAGGAATTTGTTAAAGGGAAATTACTGACAGTCAAGTATCTCTAGATCCTAAATTCTGTCTCTGTGGTAACAAAGGAAGTTAGTTACTGCAGCAAATAGCAGCTTGATCTATCACAACTTTCTCTTAACTAAGTCAAAAAAAAAAACTCAGGACCCCCAAGTGCATGAGACAGTTGTGATTAGCAGGAAAAACTTTTGTTTGAAGTCTTTGAGGCAGACCATCTTCTCCTTCCCTATATCGATGAGCCTTCTGTTACAGCTGTGCATGTAGGCAAGGTAATTCTTTTTCTTTGTTGCAGACATTTCAGATTGTGTGGCCTCTACAGCATAAGGCAAAAGCCTCGCATTTTTCCCCCACTCGTTGCGTGGATCTACACAAGATGCTTTTCTCAAAATTAAAGCCAATTATGCACAGTCAGTGTCACTGTCTACATGTAGAGATGCTTACTGCGCAGTAATTGGCTCCAATAGCAAGTAGCAAATTAGCTCTCGATTACTTACTTACTGAACTGGCTCTAATAGCAAGTAGCAAATTAACTCTTGATTAACTCGAGAGATCCTTATCTCCCAGTGCCACCTCTGCGACCATGGAGCCAGCGCTGGGAGATTCTTCTCTCTCAGTGCCAGCTCTGCAGTCATAGGTCTGGTGCTAAGAGATTCTCCTCTCCCACCGCTAGCTCCGTGGTCACAGGGCCAGCATTGGGAGAGAAGACTCTCTGTGCCAGCCCTATGACCACAGAGCTGGCACTGGGAGGTAAGGATCTCCCAGTGCTGGCCTTGTGACCATGGAAAGAAGAATCTCTTAACCCAGCCCTTTGACTATGGGGCTCAGTCTGGGAGATAAGCCTTGGCCCTGTGACTGCAGAGCGGGGCTGGGAGCTCCCCATTGCCAGGGAAGGAGGACATTGCTCCCTACCCCCAGGAGCTGTCAGGGCAGGCTCTGCCACTGAAGCCTGGGCAAGGACAATCTCCCAGCCCCTGCCAGGAGACAGCTGTCTCCTGGCCCCATGTTCCCTGCTAGCCCTTGGGCTGCAGGGGCCCAGTGCAGGGCCACAAGGAGTGGGAACAGCCTGCTGCTAGGACCACCAAATCTCCCACATCCCTGCACGTGTAGATGCATGCCCAGGACAGTTTACTCTAGAGTAGAATAAACTGCTACGTGATTATTTGCATCTGTAGACGCACCCAGTGAATTTGAGTTAAATACTACAGAGTACATGCCCACCATAGGAAAATGAGCATTGACCTTCATTTACACCAAAAATGTAAGCAACACCTTTTTCTCAAAGGCAATAACAGCATCTTTTTGAGGACTACCAGCTTCAACTGTAACAGAATGTCCCAGCAACACTGTTACAGGTTATTCCAAGTAATAAAAACAGACATGTGATAAATGTCTTCTATTTATCCCTTGGCATTACTATTTGTGATCAATAAACCGTGAAACCATAAAGTCACCTACCACAATATTCAAAGACAAATATATAAGAATAGACATTAATGCAATTCAAATTAGAAAAAAAACTCGCTCCCTACTATTGTCATCAGAACTATTAACTGTAAATGCAATATAGCGCCAGAAGTTTCCACGGTCACTGTACCTTGCTGATTTATTTTTAAATAAGAAATAATTAGACAACATGTTTTGCATTTTAATCATTTCACAAATTTGAAAACCACAGGCTTTTGGTCTCCTTACAGATTGTTTTATTTTTGTGTGTGAATGGATAAAGGGACTTGTTTATAATGACAAATGTTGTCTATGCCAAGAGAATGAGTGTAATACAAAAGCACTGTTATATCACTTTACACAATTAAAAGACTCCTGTTACACCTTGATGGACTACCATGTTGCTCAAATAATTTGTGATAGCATCAGAATCTTTAGGCATGTATATGGGTCTCTCTCAGTTACACACACTCCCAAAAAAACAGCACATACTGGTGTATAATGTGACTACAATAGATTTGCCGCAGCAACATTAACTTTTGGTATTTTATAATTTGTGGACATTTGATTTCACAACCTGAATTAACTCTACTATTTCATATTGAAGACCCAAGCCTACTCCCACTGAAATCAAAGAGAGTCTTTCCACAGAGTTCAACAAGAGCAGGACCAGATCCTAAATAAATATCTGGCCTAATTATGCTGTCATCCAGGATGCACTTTTTTCTCATTAGTATATATATTCCCTGTACCAACAACAAACCTTCTAAATTTATTAATATCTGTGTAGTCTCATGTGCCTCACACCAGCCTATTCTAGAATCAAACTACTCCGAAATATACAAGTTGAACATTACATATTTTCTGAGCGCTGCTTCCATTCTTTCATCTGGGTTTGTGCCCTGGTAACTGTTCAGTGAATTCCAGCCTTTCCCTGCTAATCCTGACACAGGAGGCAAAAACTAGTCCCTTCCATTCCTCTCAGTCATTTGCTGCAGTTTCCATCTGCTCCATGGTGGTAATTTTGGCTGCTATATCCTCACTACTAAGTGTTCTTCTTAAGGTTTATTTTCATTACCCTTTTCTACATAGCAGTTGATTTCCATCTGAAAGCTTCATGTGAAGGTCTTTATGCAGCATCTACTGGCCCCAAATATATCCATAACTTCTTTTTTGTGTCTGGTGAAGACAAGCTATTGATTGGTTGGATTTCTCAGTTCTCTCTGTTGGTGGCTATATCTTTCCATCCCGTGCCCAAAGTATTTCCTCCTTGAAATACTTATTTGTTTTTAGCAATGCCCAAGGTTTCAAGTCCTTTGTTGTCCTTCACCTTTACATACGGCTACCTCACGGAAACTCAAAACAGTGTGCTCACATTCCAATGACCAACCATTCAGTGTTTCTTGCTTCCAGCGAACTGTTCAGGATCAAAGACTGGCTTGCACCTATAACCCTTATACACTTAGAGAAGGGTATCCAAAACATACCCACAGGACAAAGGCCTGAAGGTCAGATCCAGGCCATAGAGCCACATCATCCAGCCCCCGATGCTGCCTTGGGTCTCACGCAACATTCAGGGTGTGCTGGAACACGTGCTGCACACAGCACCTGCTCCAGCTCACATCCTGGAGTAGGAGTAGATGCTGCATGCAGTACAGCCCCAGATCATCTGCATGCCACTCTGGGGCCACACAGCATAACCCTGGAGTGGCTGGAACAGAACTAGGCCACACATGGTGCCCACTATGGCTGCTCCAAGACATGCACTGCAATGTCAGGCTGGTCTTTGGATCCCATCCAGCCTGGCTCCATTTTACTCATCCAGGCTACAGGGCCAGATGGGTTTGACACTCCTGGCTTAGAGGAATGGGCAGTGTTCTCTGCTAAGCAGCTGTTTTAGCCCTTCTGCTTAGCCACTAATTCTCTAATAACCTAAAGCAGGGGTGTCAAACATACAGCCTAAGGAGCCACTCAATCCAGCCTGCTCTGTTACCAGTCGGCCACTAGAAGTTGTGGGGCACGGCTCAGGGGACACGGCCTGCTTTAGAATCTGAAGCCTTGGCTGCTGGTGGACATGGAGATTGGTAGCAGGAGCATGAACAAGGGTTGAAAACAGCCTAGGTTGCCTTCCAGCTCCTTTGCCTATCACCACCACCACAGTCCCAATTCCTTGGTCAACAACTCCATTTCCACCCCATGCTGGAGCTGTCGCCATCACCACTGAGTCCCCCATGCACCCTGCCAGAAGTAGAGCTGCCACTGTAGCACAGGGCACACAGTGGCAGCTAAAGCTCTGGTATGGAGTATACAGTTGGAGTCAGAGCTGCCGACATCAATACATGCCCCAAGCTGGATCTGGACTGCAAGATGTCCCAGGCTAGGGACAGACATTCAAAAAGCAGGAGCCTGAATTGATTCAACCTTTGCAGGTTAGACTAACCTGCCTAGGCTGAACTAGTTTGTAACAGGACAAACATTCTCATTTGCCACTGCCACGCTCCCACCGCCAACAGTGCCACCGCCACCTACGGGAGCTCACCGTGCCCTCCCCCCCCCAACCTCTAGGGGCGCACAGCGTTCATCCATGACGGGCAGCAGCCTGTCATGGCTCCTCAGAGCATAAGCCCCTTCCTGGCAGGGGGCCACGCTATGAGACCAGCAGAGCTGTTGTGGAGCATAGCAGCACTGCAGGAGGCTTGCAGGGCTCTGGCCCACTCTGGACCCCACACAGCCCACCACAGCTCTGCCAGCCCCGCAGCACAGCCCCTCATGGGGAAGGGGCTCATACTCCCTCATATTATAACAGGGCTGCTGCCCCCAACAAGGGTCCTGCCCCCTCCAGCTGCAGCAGTGGGGAGGGGGCATGGCCACTCAGGGCCCCTGGGGGGGGCAGGGATGGGGGGTTATTCCTCCTTCCTCCAGCTGAGGGGACAGCAGAGGGCCTATTCCAGGGCAGGGAGCAAGTGTAGCAGCGAGGGCAGCCAGACCCAGCTGCCAGCTGGGGTAGAGGGGAGACTCTCCTCCCTGCCCTCCTCTGCTTCAGCGGCCATGGTGGCCTGGTGCTGCAGCAGTGAGGGGGGAGTGCTCAGCAGACCCAGCTCGGGTCCCTGCTGGTGGCACAGGGAGGGGGGATTAAACCCCTCTCTGGCCAGACCCCCGCCCCTGCCTGTCCCTGCTTGGGCTGGGGAGCAGAGGGGCAGGGCAAGCCTGACTGGGCTGGAGCAGAGAGCCCCACCCAGCCCAGAGAGCATGCTGGGATGCTGGGGGTGTCTGGTTTAACTCAAACCAACAAGGGGTCTGGCATAGACATTGCATGAACAGGTTTGACCCAAATCAGTTAACTCTGATACTACATTCAACCAGGTTTCTCTCAAACCCATTTCAGACATTTTGAAACAGGTTTATGCGCACTGAATGTCTATTCTGTTACATGTTTAAACCAGTTTCTGATCACTTAAACTGGTTTATGTGTAATATCTGTCCCTAGGCCCACAGTCTAGATCTGGCTCAGGGCACAATATACATTTGATGCCCCTGACTCAAACATATCACGGCAGATGTTCATCTTGAGAAATGAATAGAGTCCTTGTGGCAAAGTTCAATGGATCAACATTGCCAACTAGCTTCAGGAACCAAAAAACAGAACTCAGGCTTTTCTTATTGCCTCATCTATAAAATACTATACTCTGATGTACCTGGCAGTTTGCAACAGAAAACCTGCAACTTCCATTTCCCTGTTAAAATTACAAACCAAAATCTTTGAAAACTAAGGGGCAGATGTTAAAGCTAGTGCAAACTGGCATAGCCAAAAATATGACCTTTAAGATATACCAGAAAATGTCACTTGTTTTCTTGAAAAGAGCAGTGCAGCACTAAAAGTGGCATTTGCTTGAGGTTTTTTATTATTATTTCTCAAGAATGCATGCGTCTGCATGCTTATTGGGCATGGCAGGGGAGTGACAAAGGGCAGAAAATTGCACATGCTTCTACATAAATTATATAGTGAGGAAATTCACTGTAATACATTAAACTGACTATCATATACTACTTGTCTCTGTTCTTAATGTGAAAGCAGTGGTTTTATATGCAGGAAACAGCTAAGAGTTCATTTTCTCTGTTAATTACAAAGTGGAAGAAAAAAATGAGACAGCAATAAAAACAGTATATCCCTGCTATTAGTAAATGTTACATTAAAAGTAAAGATTTACTTTTTCTTGCAAAGAGTGGAGCAAATCATTACTCTCCAAATGTAATTAGTGTTGCTGCTTTAATTCATCAGTAAGACTCAGTAAATGTAAAACACAACTACAGTTTCATGTGCAAGATACGTTTACCGTACAATTTTAATAAAAAGGTAGGACTTAGCTAGATGTCCGTGTAAGCAGTTTGGGCAAACAATCCATGGTCTTCTCAAAAAAAAAAAAGGCCAAAATTGTCATTACAACCTTTTAGACCTAGTGTAATTTTAGACAGAAGGGCACTGTCCTTTTCTGAAATCTTTACATGGGTAAATGAGAATGCCTTACAGTGATTTGAATCACTTCACTTTGTAATCTGTATTGCTGCTTTCCTGTTCCAGATGTTACATCAAAATGGAAATGGAAATTTCAAACTTGACAGGTAGAAAAATATTTTGAATATTTTTGTGAATTTCTGCAAGAAATCTGGGAGTGGAGATAAAAAGCTGCTTCACTCTCCTGCAATGTGGCATTTCACTCCTTCCAAGGTTAAATAACGCTATTGATTGAAATGAATTGAAGAATACAGCCCAGTGGCTGTGCACTGTGGAGTATCGAAGTGGAAATGAAGAGTTCTGCCATTGCTTTTCACTTCTATAAATCTCTTCCAACAAGGTGCTGAGAATGGACAATCATTTAAAGCAGCAATTTTTAAAAGAAGATTACTTTGATCTTCTTCAAACTGTTCAAACGTAACTTTTACGTAATGATTCTTTGGAAAGAAAACATTAGGATATTCCAAGGTGCTTTTGTCAAGGCACCAAAAGGTCAAAGCCAAAGATAACCTCATCTCTGTCATTAAAAATGACTCTCTCAAACTCCCTAATCAGTAATCAATAGTGCCTAAACAGTAGTCTATTAGGCTACAGCTGGGAGGGGCCTTCTTTGGCAGGGAGGGGGAGGGATATACACAGAGTTACATGCCTTTTTTTTTTTAACAGGGGAATAGGAATGATTTATGCCCCCAGAGCCACTGAGGCAGCTGAAGTTCACCATGTAAGTGACATTACTCACCTAAAGGGAAGTTAGTTTTAGGCCTAAGAATCTATAAGGTGAGCAGAGTGTACGTTTACTATGTCATACATCCACCCTAGGTTCCTTGCTTGAATAAGTTTCAGTGTTTTTCACTGGAGAAAGAGAGAACTGTCTAAAACAAAAGGATGGTTTTGCATCTAAATGCAACTATCATGGATTTGATAAGGATTATAGCCTATAGGTGGATCTAGGATTTTGAAAAGGGGGGTGCAGATGGTGTGGTATATCACCACATATAACATAGCATATTCTTCTCTAGTTAAAGAGAAATGAGTTGCTTAACTAATATGCTAGACAGCTAGCACTATATTATTCAGTTTAAAATCAAAGCAAAAACAAAAATAACCATTGGAAAGTGCACTAATTTGGTTGACTATATATGTTTAAGAAATACAACAAACTGGCCAAAAAAAGTCAAAATAGTCAAATATATTGTGTCATTAGACCTGTAGCCATGTGATGAAATGTATGTCTCTTATTCATAAAATAAAATCTATCTTTCCTGAGCATCCTGATAGTACCTCCAATACTTCACTGCCAGTCATTTCTACACCCAAGTTAATATTATCACACCTGCGTTTATTTTTAGTTCTAGCCAAAAACCTTGTCTGCAGAGCCATGAAATAAAAGAATGGCTAAGAGACAACAAAAGTGTAGAAGATAGTTTGAGTAGTGGAACGTCAAAACCATTAAAAAGACAGAAGGCCATTAACACCTCCAAAGTGTAAAGGTTAGCAGGAATCAGGGGCATGATAATGAATCATGAAATCAACTGACTCTCTCAGTACTGCCTGAATAGAAATGCTGCTGTCCCTCCCAGGCAGTTGGTTTTAAAGTTTGGGTGGACCACAAATGCAGGGGGCCGGGGGGTGTAACTGTACCACTGCACTCTCCATTCTCCACCAAGCTATTGAAGAGAGATTCATGCAAAGCTAGGCCTCATTCCAGAGATGTGATATTTAGGGTCAGAAAAAAAAAAAGTTACACTTACAGTGGAAGAGCTCAATGAGCCCAAGTCAAGGATGATAATCTTCATCACAGAATTCAAAAAGAGCTGCCATGTTAAAGCACAGATCTAAAAGGAAGGAACTTTAATAAATCAAATCGCAGGTGCCAAACACAGTAACCCTGAAAAATGAAAGAAAGGGGGGAAAGCAATGAACAATGGGTCCAGTAGTTTGACAGTACAAAAGGCTTTGGAATAAATTTTAAATAAAATAATATTTAAATAAATTAGAGTAAATAGAAAATGTGATACAACATGGGTTTGCCAAAGATAGATCATGCCAGACTAACATATCTTTGCTGAAGAGAGAATTGATTTCTAGACAAAAGGAATGTGTTAGATCTAATCCAGCTAGATTTCAGCTAAATGTTCAATCTGATGAGACATAACAATTTTTAGTTGCACTTGTAGCGAATATAGATACTTTTCTCTATTTTCCTTTGTTCCTTGTTTTAGTATTA
>NW_017729024.1:120608354-120616520 GCF_001723915.1 Gavialis gangeticus | reverse complement strand
TCTAGAGGTGAATTGGACTAGCCTCCAGGGGATAAAATCGGCAATTTATGCAACACACTGGAAGAGGAAGATTAGGAGAAGAATTGTAAAATGGACAAAGAATTTGATAAAAAGAGCAAACAGTAAGAGTTTCCATTTCAGCCTAAGTTATTAGGCCAAAATATGGTTATTAATGTATTTCATGGATCTACTTTGAATGTGTTCTCATTTAATCTTTGCATGAATAAATTTGGGACAGATAATACAAGTGCATTCCTGAAATTTGCTGATGACTGAAAGCTGAAGGTACTGTCAATAACAAAGAGGATCTAAATATCATCCAAGAAGAAATGGATAATTTTGAGGACTAGATTACACGTGCACACACTAAGGCACATTAATGCTAACTTTAGTCCCAAGTCAGTCTGCACACTGCATTAATGCACGTTAGTGTGTGCACGTGTAAACACGTGCCTAAACTGCCTTAATGCATATTATCCAAATGTTTAGGCAAGCGTAAAAGCACGTGTAGACATACCCCAAGTGTATTAATCAATCACAAAATGGCTATGAGCCACCACTATGATGCAGCCATGAAAAATGCAAATGCAATCCTAGGATATAGCAGGTACAGCATTTTCAGTAGAAACAAGTACTAATGGCATTATACAAAGCACTGGTGAGACCTCCTTTAAGATACTGTGTGTACAAATCTGGCCACTCATGTTGAAAAATATGGATGCAAACTAGAATAGGTGCAGAGAACGCCTTGTAGGATAAGCAAAGGAATTAAAAGTTTATGGTATAAGTAGACCATGGGTATGTCTACACAGATATTTAGGTCAACCTTGAAGTCATGCCAATTCAGGCCAAGACACACAAACTGCCCTTTCCCTATCTATATGCAACCTTGCAGCCCCCATCATGTAGCTGTCCACATTGTACTTCTTATTTCTCAAATGTATCCCTGAAATATATTACAGGTTCCTTTATGCCATGTGAAGCAAAACAGACTCAAGCTGAAATCAAGCTGTAGATCACTTTGCCCTCCTGTAAGTGCAGACAAGTCCACAAGGAGAGACGAACGGCCAAACAACAGAAAAAAGGATTTGTGGGATTGGTGTAGTGTGTGGGTAAGTACCAAATTCACTACAGAAAGGGGCAAAGTGAAAAGCAAATGGGAATGAGATTGGCTTTATAGCCAGAAGATCAGCAAAGCTTCCAGGGTCAGGCTAGACAATGTCTATGCTCAACCCTTGGCAATAAAGGTTGACCTTAACTGTCAGAACAGACATAATCTAGAACAGCTTAACTTGTTTAGCCTGGCAAAATGAAGGGGATGGGGAGGATGATTGCTGTATGTAAATATATCAGCAGGTGAAACATCAGAGAGCTAAAAGACAACATTGGCATAAGAACAAATTAATGTAAACTGGCCATGAAAAAAAATAGGCTGAAAGTTAGAGAAGGGTGATAAGAAGAGAGCTCTAAAAATCAGTGGGGTTGAAGAATATTGATCAACTTTAACAGGTCCTAAATTATGTCTAAGAGGCACATTTAGTTTAGTACTTGCTTAACGAACTACTAACTAAGTGCACAGTAACTATGGTGCTAACTACTAAGTGTGTAGTAACTGCGTGCAGCAGCGCACCCAGCAGCAGCACTGGATGGGTCCCTGGATCTGCCATGCCATCTGAGCATAGTTTTTTTTAGTGATACTTACTGAGCAGTAGCCTAATAGTACTGTGCTGTAGCCTATTAGCATGGTTTTTGCCTGGCACACTACTATGTGATGATATTAGGCTCCTGCACATTAAGTGTAGATGTGCCCAGGGAAAATAAACAAGAATTCTTCAACTGATCATCTTCCATAAAATACCAGTAAACTCCCTCTCTACTTTGAATTTTATGGCTTTAATAAGCCATCTTCTACTTTAATATCCTACCTTCTGCTTCACATCCTTACCCACTTCCCCCAAACCAACTTTTCCAACAGTAGAAGTGCCATTTTCTATTCAAGAGAAATGCAGAAGTAGGAATCTTCCTTTGTGATAAAAGTCACCACTGTGAATCACACAAGTTAGAATCACGTTTTACTTTTAGCCCATTAGTCCTCTTTAAACTAAGATGAGAATGAGCAATTTTGTGATGCAAAGAGATAAATAAATCTGATCTGTGATAAATAATGAAAGAAAACTACAGCTTGGAATTAAGGGGTTTGGGTTCAGAGGTACAGAAAATGATTAAGTGAGAGTGGGTGGCCTTTGAAGTATGTCTGCTTTGAGAGGAGAGATTTAAAAAAACCCAGGAGGGGAGAAAAAACAAATCCAAACTTTTTGCTTCTCATTATACAGAGAATTATTCTAGGAGTTCAGTTTCACAGAAATAAGGAAATAATATATTAACAAGGAATTAAAGATGAAATAGGAGTCTAGATCCCTCTGAAAAAGTAAGAATCCAGGTGACTTGATCTTTTTAAGATGTGATGGGTGACTGCAGGGATGTTCTGACTGACGTATCAAATGTTAGGTAATGAAAAATTACTGTTTCTCAAGCAGTGCAAACTTTTGATTAGTCCCTCTACAGTGTCCTTTTAGTAACATAATTCCAACTATACTCTTTAATTAAATGATCTCTTAAAAGCAACCTGCCATCCTTTTTTAGCTTACACCACCTGGTTGTCATAAAGAATGTATCCTACACAATACCTCATGCAGCTCTTTCTATGCAGAAAATAACAACATAGTTCTTCTCTCCATTACTGTTATGGATGTAGCATCATTACTTCGGAATTCTAAGTCAAATCCAAGGACCCCCTGAGCCTAACAGCCAGCTTGGCGAGTGGGGTTAAGGCACACGCATTTCTGTAGCCAGTGGCACCTAAGAGAGTGATGAGATTACCCTTACATCCAGCCTCCTTTGATTCGCCAACCAGCTTTCTTTGATTCCACAACCACTTATGGCTGCATTGAGTGCAGCAGTCCTTGGTGTGAATCCAAAGCAAAGCTTGAACTTATGCTTCTGAAGCCACCATGAGAGGCCTTGACCACTCCAGCACTGAATCCTTACACTCCTGAATTACAGCAGTCAAAGTGAGATCAACAAGTAATATTAAAAAAGTAATTGTTCTGAGTCTTTAGCAACCCATCTCAATACCAAGGTCCCAACCATTAACTGAAAACTCTTAAAGCATACCTCTCTATATACAATATACATCCTGCAGGGATTTGTTTCGTCTTAAGAAATGTGATTGACCATGTTCCTTTAGCAGAGATATGGATAAAAACTGTGCAAATAGGCAGGCAACAATTCATGATTTCTGCATGTCTTCTACACTGTTGTTTTAGTATTACCCAGTCCTCCCAAACCATCCCTGCCCAATGGGTCTGGCCTGTATGTCAATCTGCCCCTTGCAGATTACTCTACATTCAAGTGCAATAGAAGAAATATTTGCTATGGAGTCTTCCTTTAGTTAGCAGAAAGAATTACCCTAATAAGAGTATTATGCAAATACCCTCTCTTTGTATGATAAGAATTAGAACTGGACAAACAACATTTAAATAATTTATTCCAGTAGCTTTATTTAAATGTTCATATTTCTCTAGCAATGACTGTTGCACATGCAGAAATACCACTTAGAGGATCTTAGCCTGGGTATGTACCTAATATACTGTATTCTAGAATTCAACTAATATGCAACAAAATTTAAACTAGCCTGGAGCATAGCTTGGCACCTCAATTTTACCTACACAGTTTTATAAACATAAAGCCTCCACTACTAGACTGTGGATCAAGGTTTTTTAGAACAACCTAGAAATATGCTTATGCCAGATGAGCTAGGGTGCAGCTGCTAAGCCTTGGAATCCATGGCGTATCTTGCCAAAATTAAGCAGTCATGTCCTGCTGTGGAGCTACAGATCTTCACAAAAAGGGGTTACAGAGGCAGTTCAAAGAAAGCCATCTCCACAGAAGAGAACAAAACCCCAAAAAGGAATAAGTTACTGGAGGTAAGACTCAAAAAGGCATTCTGAGGAAATAAAATCCTTTCCCTTGAAGCCCATTGAAGGAAATTGGGAAGAAAGGTGCAAGCTGCAAAGGAATGAGATGTGGTGTTACAAATTGCCCTGTTTCAGATCCCCCAAAAGCTTTATCTGGTCCCTCTCCTGTAGCATCAGCCCTTCAGCCAGCCCTGGTATGGCTTCCAGAGGACCCTGGCTCTTCTTCAAGGGGAGGGGTAGGAATGCCAATGTCCCAAACAGCACAGCAGACACCTCTGCTTCAACCAAAGAGCTTTGATCATGATACCACAGTTCCCACCTGGAGTCTCTGTGCACCCTAATAACAATTCAGCAATTCCCTTGTGATCTCCCTGTCCTCCGTGGGGCTCTTGCTTTCTCTCTCTTCCCAGCTCCCTCAGAGCCTCCTTTTCTTCTCCTGAGGCACAGTGTCTATAGTACAGTGGATTTCATTTGCAGACCCTTAAAATATTTTGAATGGAGTTGCAGACCCCTTTGGAAATTTCAAATGGAGATGTGAACCTCTTTGAAGTGTAAGTGTGGGTATTCACATACTGTTGATTGATCATAGTCACCTTTCCTGGACATCCTAAACACAGTCTGCAGACCCCCCGGGGTCCACACACCACAGGCTGAAAACTGCTGCTATAGGAGTTAAACCAGAGACTGACACTTGTGCAATAAAATGAAACATGATGTTCACAGGAACCAATCAGAGAGCGATCTTCAGGGCCTGACTGTTCCCTGGCATAAGAAGTATACCTAGCTATCCTACTATGAAACCATCTACAGCAAAAGGTGCTCAAACTAAACCCACCAAAGTGCTCCAAGCCAAAACTCAGCCAATTTCACTTCTTTGATTACACCTGGACACCTGCTTACCTCAAGAAACTCTCAGAAAAGTTGGAGCTCTCCTCCAGATCCAGGATCAGCCAGCAGCAATTGTTCACTAGTCTGAGAAGCCATTTTGGGACCATGTGAGAAAACCTCAATACAGGTGGTCTTCTTCTTCCCTGACTGGTAACTCATGCAGCTCATCAGCTGCAGAAATCTAGTATTGCAGATTCTCTCTGAGATGCACAGGAAACCCTGTGAGGGGTGAATCTAATGGCACAGATGCACCCCCCTTTTCAACTGACCACACTGGGGGAGCAGCAACCAGGGACTCTTTTTTTAAGTCCCCAAAACAAGTAAGATTCTTATTTGCAAATCAGATTGGGGAATGAACATCCTCCTGTCTCTGCAAGCAGAAGTGATAAGAGACCCCTGGAATTCAGATTATGTCACTAAGAAGGATCCTCCACATGCTTCAACTGCAAAAATAGATACCCCCATCTTCCTTTTCATGCTCCTCTCCCCTTCCTTCCTCTCCTCACCTTTGCTGCTATCTTTGGCTGCCCCAGGAAGCAGGGGTTCAGGGGAGAAGATTCAGACCTGCTCCTGCCCACTCCAGCCAGGCTTGGCAGGGACTAGGCTCATCAAGGGACAGCAGCAGCACTGGATGGATCCCTGTGTTCCCTGCCAGCTCAGAAGCAGGCACAGGGAAAGGAAATCTGCCCACTGCCCCTGTGGCTGTCTCTAGCCAAGTCTGGCTCCATGTGCAGCCCAGTTGCAGCAGGGCAGAAGCAGCTCTGGAGCTCCCTGCTCCCAGGTCAGCTGGGGACAGCCACAGTTTCAGCAGCAGACAGGGGAGAGAAAAGGGCAGGGGGAGGGACATGCCACTGAGCACACAGGGGAAGGGGGGGGGGAAAGATTCTTACTTGCTTGAAGGACTTTACAAAAGTCTCCCAGTGCTGCTTCTGCAGAGGGGTCTGCCTGCCCTGCTGTGCTGAAGGCAGGGAGGCTGAGAGCTGGGTTGCAGGCACCCTTGTAGCACAGGTTGCTGCTTCCATACCTGCTTTCTGAAATCCTGGATCTGCCATGCTATCTCATATTGTCTTTCTTTCTCTTGATTTATTATAGGGGCAGGTGGTGTCAGTTTTCCCTGTATTTCCCACCATGATCAGAGAAGACAGAAGCCGCTTGAACGCGTTACAGGGGTTTATGTCCCCTAAATTGAACTGGTGGTTTTTTAATTGGCGAGGTTTTAATAGTGATGATTAAAAACCCAC
The DNA here is from genome assembly GCF_001723915.1 of Gavialis gangeticus. NCBI lineage: Eukaryota > Metazoa > Chordata > Crocodylia > Gavialidae > Gavialis > Gavialis gangeticus. The sequence goes on along the minus strand of NW_017729024.1, from coordinate 120,610,414 downwards.
TAGTTCAATTCAGGGGCTTCTGTCACTGTTATGGCGAGGGGCTCAATCCATTTTTTTTTTTCTTCAGTGGAGCCTGCTTGCAACCAAGGGGCAAGCTGCCAGCAGCCCCTGAGCTGCAGAGGTCCCCGTCCTTCCAGCTACAGCAGCAGCATCTCCTGAGACCACCTGGGAATGGGCTGGCTTGCCCCTGGGGCAGTGCAAGAAGGTGGTAGGAGGGTGGCTGGGTGTGCTGGCAGCTAGAGAAGGTGGTGGAGATGGTGCACAGGGCACTGGAAGGCCACCAAGCCCAAGCTTTCCCAAGCCCTCCTGGGTTTCCAGTGCTCTCTGCACCTTCCTGCCACCTTCTCTGGCTGCCAGCACACCCAGCCACTCTCCTGCTGCCTCCCTGTGCTGACCCAGGGGCAAGCTGGGTGTGCCAGCAGCCAGAGAAGGTGGCAGGGACAGTGCACAGGGCACTGGAAACCCAGGCAGGCTTAGGAACAGATGCGTCACTGCAATTGATGTAGCCGCGTAAAATACATCAGGATGTGTTTTAGTTTGCTACGTAACAAAGTCATTTACATCGCAATATGCCATCGCATGTGTACAGTGTGACAAAATTAAAGCACAATACGCCGCCACATGTGTAATGTGTGACACAATTAAATCACTATAAAAGGATAATTAAACTGCTATAAAGGGCAATTTCATCATGTGTACAAGTGCCCTAAAGGGGACAGGCTGCTTCAATAATGCAAAAGAAACAAACACCCCATCACAAAATCTCTGAGAAAAAAAAGGGGGGTTGGTGGGGGCTGATAACCTAATAAAGAAGGTGAAGTAACACACTCAAAGCCATTCTCCTAACTCATGGCAAGGCAATGCAGGTTACAGCCATGGAAGGGGCAACTTACTTCTTTTTGGGCAGGGGAAGTTATTCTTTGTGCCACTTGGTTCCACAATGCTTTAAAAATGTAGTATTTTCATTATTACTAACAGAACCAACCAAATAACCATATCAAAAGACATATATATAAAGACCAGTACATTAAAAATACACATTGGGGTTCAAGCTGTAATCATCTATATACACCTTTAAGTGACTTCCCTCAAGGACATTAGCCATTAGGCTTTGCTCAAAAGGAGCATAGGCCTGTATCCCCTGATGTCTTTTCATGTTTGAGTAGTCTTATACCTCCACATTGGAGACGTGTCATGCTTTTCTTCTGTGGTCCTCTTATGTTAGATAGTTTTTGCCTGGCAACCAGGTGTTATAAAAATCTTCTTTATCCACTTCTCTTTCAGTGACACAAGTTTTCCATGGTGAATACACATCATAGTCTGCCCATTCTCCCACATTTGTCAGGGTTGCCCATTTCCATATATTGGTTATCACATTGATAGCAGCTGAGATGGAGTGGATATATAGAGATCTGTAGTAATTCACAGTTGGAAGCCTGGAAATGTCCTGAGAAGGAAAATTTGGGTAAAAGGGGGAGCCACAAACCAGTTATTATGCAAATGTTTTTTTCATACAGATAACCACAAACTCTGTACTGAAGGGAGTTGTACCACATATGTAGGAAGGTACTTTTTTGCATACATCCCTTCCAATATCGCTTGAAATAGGATCTGGACATTTTGTTGGATCTAGATGGAGTAAGGTATATTGGGTGCAGTAATCTGACCAGACTCACTTGTTGCCAAAGAAGAAGCAGCAGAATATGGGTATCTGCCCATTATTTTGATCTCCTCTTTTGAGAACTTTGGACCTAGATTTCTCTCCATGTCTAACATATGTAGCTTTTGAGATTTTCTTGCTGCAGACTTCAGTTGAGGCATACATTTTGGCTAAAATGCCCTTCACTGAGTAAAAAATCGAAGTGTCCTTTCATCTGCCACTCACACTCATTGCAGTGAGGGTGGGAGACCCCTGCGCGAAGCTCCTCCCCACCCCAGCCCGGGTCCCACGCACGCTGCGTGGCGAGCAGGTCCCTACACCTTCATCAGTTGCTACTGTAAATTCCCTGGAGGGGTCCCCACAGACCGTCTTTATGGGGTTGCCACAAGAAATGAAGGAA
>NW_017729024.1:120593314-120603354 GCF_001723915.1 Gavialis gangeticus | reverse complement strand
ATTCCTTTCAGATTGTGTTGAAAACTTCTTAGCTGCACATACTGAAACACACTGTTACATCTATTAGCCAATATTACATTCATTGCATCAAAAGAAATAATTTTTATTGCAAAGTACTTGTGCCACAGACTTTATTTTCCTTTGCTCTAATTCTTTTACTAGATTGACTGGTCAATTATTATTCATCAACTTCTGAGTCTGAAAAGGGGTGATAGACCTTTTGTGATGACATGCAACATCCTGACTTCTGCCTGGATTTCCTGCAAAGGGATGATCTTCCAATTCAGCATTATCCAGTTTCATGTCATCTAGGATAAGGGTGACCAACCTGCAGCATGACTGCCACATGTGGCATGGGCAGCTTCTGGGTTTGACATGCAGCAGATCACGGAGGGGACAAGCGGCACAGTGGCAGACAGGGTGGAGAGCAGAAATCAGAGCAGCAGATGAGGCAGGGAGCAGAAGACAGAAAACAGAAAGCAGAGCAGCAGGTCGGACAGGGAAAAGGAATCAGAGTGGCACTTGGATAGGATGCACAACTAATTTGTGGCAAACCAGCCAAAAAAGTTGGCCTCCACTGCCTTACATAATGCTGCCAGCAAGACTGAGGCACTTTCAAATAAACTCTATTCTTATTTTTGTTCCTTTAGTATTAGCGTTGCACATCTGAGGATTAGATGACCATGACTGTGAGAGTGATCCTGCAAACCCTTTCTCACATGAGCAATCCTAGGTTGGAGCAATATAGTAGGGTGTGTGGAGGCAGGGGGAAGCGTTTTAAATTTCTTCTCATCAATTGTGTTGGTTTCCTTTTACTTCCTCCTGGTCAGAGAAAACAGGTTGTTCTGTGGTGTATAACTCTCACCAACATAAAGGAGCTAATTAACCATGTATTTTTTTTCAGAATAGAACACCATATTTATTCATATACCATATTTAGCTTCCCCCCCCCCACAAACTTAGTGATGAAAAATTTGGAGATGTGTCTTAATTTAGGAAAATGATTTCCACAGGGTCTGAAATGGATGGGCATGGTCTGTATAGAGCTGAGGCAGGATTTCTCTCCTCAACCTTCCCCTGCTGCAGGCCCAACAGTTACTGATTTAACTCTGTCTTAACTGCTACTGAATTAAGTCTTAGTAGTTTTAGTCTGCATACAATTAGGTTGGAGCAGTAAGAAGGTTAATGCTATAGCTTTTGCAGTAGCATCCATGCATGGGGGAGAGGAATTGAGACTCATGAGCGGGTCCCACTCCCCTCCCCCACTCCACACTGCCAAACCCATAGCAGCAAGTAAACTTGTGCCTACTTCCCCATCTTCCCCCCTCCCCAAGGAAAATCTTTTTTTTAATTCATTCTAACTTCCTAAAACAATGTGGATGTCTTATCTGGGGGCATGTGATGTGGCAGAATGCTAGCTCTGTTTCTCCCCAAAAACTCTGCTCTGTGACAATTTGGTTAACATGGGCCCTGCAGAGGGCAGACATCCCATCTCTTTAGGTAACCTGAGTTGGATACATTCCTGAGGGAGGGGGGAAACCTTCTCCCCCTGCCTACATGACTGGCATCACATACCTGGCAATGCCAGCCTGACTGTGAGGGGGCTAGAGACCCTGCCAGTCTACCTGGCAACCAGTGATGCATTTCAAATTGGTTGGCTGACAGCCAACAGGTGTTGGCCTCCATTGGACCAGGTAAATGAGGTCATGTATAAATTAAGGACTGTCCAGGAGGAGGGGCAGTAGCCATGATGAAAACTCAGAGAGAGAAGAGCTGGATCATCTGAAACTTGCTCTCTCTCAAAACTCACGATCAAGGAACTGCCTGCCTCCAGAGGGAATCTCCACCTGCCTCTGGAGGATACTTGTGAGTAAGCTACCTAAGATCTAACTAGATATATAGCTTGCAGTAACTCAGATGCATGATCAAAAGCTACCCAGCCACCCTGTTTGCTCTATGGAATTTCTTTAATATTGCTCTACCCCAGGGGCGGGCAATTATTTTGGGCAGAGGGCCGCTTAATGAGTTTTGGCAAGCTATCGAGGGCTGCATGACAGGCAGCCCAGGGTAGATAAATATTAACTTTCTAAATTTTTTAGGGGCCCCATGGGCCAAATAGAATGGCCTGGAGGGCCGCATCCAGCCCCCAGGCTGCATTTTGCTGCTCTACCCTGTACCCTATTCCAAACCTATTCCTTGTAGTCAATAAAGTTCTCCTTTCATAGGATCATAGAAGTAGGGTTGGAAGGGACCTTATAGATCTTTGCATTTAGCATGGGAGACTTTTTGGGAGAGGGGCTAGATTATACCTTGGGGTCCCCTTGGTTTGGCTGACTAAGGGAGACCACTATTTGTGCTTCAGTCTGAGGGAAGCACCCCAAGTTCTTGGAGTGGGTTGGAGTACCCTTAAGGACTACTAGGCCTGTTTCCCAGGGGGCACAGAGCCAGGATCAGGCCAGACCCTGGGTGGTGGCAGCATTATCCCAGACTAGCAGGTGTGCTCCAGGAAGGGGGTTGGCCAGACATGCAGCACTCCCAGGGAGGCACTTGGAGCCTGGAAGGTGGTTCAGCGCAGTGAGGTGGGTCGCTTGGCACAAGAGCACCCCCTACTGGCCCAACACATGTGGTATGCAAATAAATATGATATTAAATAATAATGATTTTACAATTTAATCCTAACTAGTTTCAGTCTCTTCTACCCTGCCTAAGCTATATTGAGCCATGGATCTGGTGCAGCACTGTAGTGTAACCAAGCTCACTGAACTCAGGAGACTACCTGGATGGGTAAGGAAAGTTGATATCAAGATTACCATGACTGGAGAAAGAGCTTTTAGGTAGGCACTGATCCTGCAAAGGCTTGAGTATGTGCTTAATATTACTTGCTGTGAGTAATCCCATTTACCACATAAAGCTAATATGATGCATAAACCTTGTTGAGATCAAGACAGTGGAAGGCAAAACTCCAATGGTTTCATTGTGACTCGCTCCATTGCATTTCAGTGAGGATAAGGTAGAATCTTTAGCTTCCCCCTCCAAATGTCTCTTAACAATTCCTTTCCAATGTTTGCATTTATGACATTAGGTTTCATTCAGCTGCTGTTTGCATTTGGCACTCACTGGGCATGTCTATAAATGCAATGAGTGCAACTGAATAAAATCTGGTGCAACTTGAGCTGGAGTAAACTAATTTGGAAGTTATCATCTACACATGCATTTAAGCGTAGTAATTTACTTCGCTGTCAGATAGCATTTGTCTGACAGGACTACCTGATGGTGCAGTAAATTAGTCTACACTGACCTAACTGCCCCATGTGTAGACAGTGATGCTTTACTATGCAGCAAATTACTCTACTCCACAGTAAAGCACATGTGTAGATGTGCCCAGTATAACTCTCTGCTGTTAATGTGAAAAGTCATTTTACATAGCCCCAGAGAAATCTACATTTAATCACACAAAAAAAAAACAACCCCTACTGATCATCTCTTCATATTTTTATTACAAGTTATTTTTTTAATAATAATAATAATAATAATAATAATAATTTAGGTAGGTCAATAACTTGAAATGTTTTATTAAAATGAGTGTTCCAAGAACATTTGGTAAAGATTAATTTTAACTGGTTATCTGAAAAAGTGAACATCAGGTAGTAATGAAGCATTGAAAGGGTCCCCTCTCTTCTCTGTACAAGAGCACTAATGAGAATTCCGTGCCCATCTTGAAAGAGAAACTGATTTTTACAGAACGAAATTCATTCCAGACAACCCATTCTGATTCTGTAAATCTTTGTGATAATTACAAATGTGATACTTACAGAAAATATTGCGAACAACCAGTGCCCAGAGATCTGCATCATTATTGCAATTTTTTATAGTTCTCAATTAATGAACAAATTTATACTTCTGAGAAAATTATACCTGAGCCATACGGCACAATCATTTAAATCAGCTACTCATAGCAAGCACAGTACAATGCATAGCTTCACTTCAAGACAGATTAGACTAAACACCACATGGAAAACAAACCACTCCCCAACTCTGAAATGGAGGTGTCAGTCAGAACTCATTCTTCAAATCGGTTTCCAGAAGTTGTTGAGCTGTCCCTCCTAAGAGAATTAGACAAGTATGACTGTGGACAAAACAAAGTGTCTGAAAGTGGTTTTTTTAAAAAAAAACAAAACAGGACATATGTATATTTCTTAAGAATGTTTTCCAGGCAAGTAGGTCTTTAGGTTTATGTAAAATTAGTCTGGGGAAAAATATGGAGTTTTTAAAGATTATTTTAAAGTTCCCGGGGGGGGGGGGGGGGGGGGGGATTTAAGTCCTCTTGGTGCACTTGAAAATTCATTTCCAATTTGAAAAAGCTAGTTTCATATACATAACAGAAGGGAGCCTTGTCCTGTACTCCTTACTCAGGTGTTTCACAGGAATGAAGTCTCAAGGATTAGGCCCACAATGATTATTGTTGTTCTTTCTATATGGGAAGTTAGCTTGGGTCACCTACTTTTTGCAGACCTTAACTTGTTCATTTTGGGCTGGTGAGGGGGGGGATGTTCATTCTGAGGCATAGGCTGCACTCTATTTCTGCAGTAAGCCGTGTGTGGAGATGGGTAGATGGGATAAGTATGCTTACTGTCCACTTAGCAACTGCATGGCCAGTCCATTAAAAAGCACAAGGCTTTACTAGATTTTCTTCAGGTCTCTTTTGTGCCACCTTTAAAGATAAGTCCAAGGGAGAGGGCCTGTGAAAAATCCTATTAGTATTTTTACTTCAAAAAGGTAAATCGCCAGATTGCATAGCAGGATACAGTCAGCCCCAAAGCCTGTGTGAAGTCCCAGCAGCTATAAAAAGGAAGCCACAGCCTCCTGTAACTTTATAACTACTGTGGATCTGAACCTGTTTTCTCAATGTACGCTCTGTATTGTAGTGTACAAAGAGGTACTGGGCCCTCAAGAGACCAAAACCCAACTGCAGGTGGTCAGTAGATAACCCAGCTGCAGGTGGTCTGTCTGCTTACAGGAGTCCTGCAGTCTGAAAGGCTGAAGACTGCATAAGACGCAGATGGGCAAACTCCACTAAGCCCATCCAATCTTCCCCCAAAAATTATCTGGGGGAATTCTGACTTCTGTGGGTCTTTCCACAGAAGGGATTAGTCTGGCTCAAACTAATTTTCAGACCAGTCGGTGATTTTTTGTTACCAGATGTTATTACACTGCAGTTAAAGTACATGAAATTTACCATGCAGTATTACTGTCACTAGTACATAAGTAAAGGCAGCCTATAAAACAACAAACAATACAAAGAACAATTTTTCCTTCTATTCGGTTGGTCTAATAAAAGATATCACATTTACCCAAAAAATGTTTTCCACCTATGTCCTTAGACCAACATGGCTACAACCAACAACCCTAAAACAATCCATTAAAGCACTGCTGTTTTTAACTGGGCATTTAGGAGACGTACTGCAATCTGTTAATACTATAAGCATCTCAAAGATCCATTGGCACTTCCAAGTATATATTACTGTCACAGCATGTAATTCTACCAGCCAAAAAACCTTCTTTAGAGAAACTTTCAGTTCAGAAAAGGAAGCATTATCAATTCTGTGAAACTTCTTGCTGAGAGAATCACCCTCTAACCACATACAACCTCAGAGATTGACTTGCATTGCAAAGGAAATGAATAAGTAAGTGTGGCAAAGTGGGCTCCCCACCTAGCCACAGTGCTAGGTTCCTCACTTGCCTTTGGGCACACCACCCACCTGACTCACCTGCCATGCCTTGTTCTTAATTAAGATGTTAATTAAGGTGGGAGGCTGCCCATTCATGCCCCGATGCCAGGGGGGCACTATCTGCAGCTTCATACCTCCTCTACACTGCGGCCCATGCCTCGCAGATGGCATCCAGCTGTTAATCTCCCCATCCCGCCACTGGGCTCCAGAATCCTCCAGTCGGGACCACTCTAAGATCCCTCCATTCAGGCTGTCTAGCTCCCTGAAACTATTTCCCCTCTTGGGCATGGTCCCCCCAGGACCTTTGGCCACACAGACCCTGGCCTCACCTCCAAGGCCAGTTGGAAACCCAGGCTCTCAGCTCTGGGCATCCCTCATGTTGGGCCCCTGGCCCTTTTGACCGTTCTGGTCCTGGCCCCAGCACTGACCAGTTAAGGGTACTCTACATCAGGTCTCTGCCACTCTCGCCCCGCTCTCACTCCCAGGGTCTGCCTTCTGGGCCTACTAGCAGGTGACCCACCCAGTTGTGGCAGCTGGGGTGACTCACACCACAACTGGTGTTCCAGGTCTCATGGAGACTCTCACTCCCCCCCGGAGCAGCATGTCATTGTGCTCTCTATATATAAACATATTGGGCTCTCAGCCCTCTGGTTTTCCTCCCCTTTCACTGGGGTTCCTCATCTCTGTCCCCTCACATGGGGCTGTGGGGCTTCGCTCCCCAGTGGGCTCAGGTGGCCATAGCTGTACCTGGCCCCAACTACTTTTCCTCAGGGTCTTACACCCTGCATAGGGCTCAGGTGGCCACAGCCATGCCTGGCCCCCACTCTCCCTCCTCAGGGTCTCTCAGGGTCTTGCACCCCATAGGGCTCAGGTGGCCACAGCCATGCCTGGCCCCCACTCTCCCTCCTCAGGGTCTCTCAGGGTCTTGCACCCCATAGGGCTCAGGTGGCCACAGCCATGCCTGGCCCCCACCTACCTCCAGTGTTACACAAACCTACCCAAAGGTGAGGGCTACAGTTAAGGCACCCCTACCCACCTTTCACCAGGGTGATAACTGGCCTGGCATTTCCTGAAGACTCCCACACCACTGAGAGCCCCACCAGGCTACCCACTCCCGGCAGGGTGCAGATTTAGATCATGCCCAGTACCAGGAACCTCCTAACCATCCCCTACAGCTCCTCCCTTACCTCCAGGATGTTCCAGCAGCCTCACAACCAGGCAATGTTGCTGCCTGGCCTGCCAACAGCAAACTGCCCTGTTTATATGGGCAGCCAGAGCTCTAAAATGGCCACCACAATTAAGCACCTGCTGGCTGCTTGGCCCCCAGTCCTAAAGTGGCAGGCACCAACAGTGCCCTGCCACATACCTTCCCCCTTAAAATGGTACCTGGTGGAGGTTTCCCTTGCTGCCCCCCAAAACAGGCTCTCCTCGGAGCCTGCGAAAGCCCTCAAGTGGCGAGCACCCCCAAAGGTGCTCCGCCACACACCTGCCCCCCTTAGAGTGAGATCTGGGGCTTTGCTTGGCTGCCTTCCCCACTGGGCTCTGCCCCAGCCTACTGCAGCCCCTGCCACATGGCGAGCACCCCAAAGGTGCTCCGCCACAATAAGCTACAAGTTAGTTTGGGTGGTGGTGAGCATGACAGGGCTGTGTGCCCCTGGATTGGATGGGTTCATTCACAGCTTATGCAGCAGGGAGGGATCCAGTTGGGAGAAAACCACCCTCATAATGCACAGCCCCCAATGCCATCCAAGTTGGACCTACAGAACAGGTACAGAAGAAGTAATGGCAAGGCAGTGCCCCTGTTGTGACTGAACTTGGACCTTGAGGGATCATTTGTAGGTTGTTACAGAGCTGTTCAATTTTCAGATCTATTCAGTCTTTGGCCTCTCTGCTGAGACTGTAAGAAAGCCAGTTATAATCATCTATGGAAATTAAATTTTTAATTATGCTTGGCATTTCAAAGACAGCAAAGGACAACAGCCATCTTTTCCAAAAGTGACATCTCTTCTGACCTTAGCTGAATAAAGGAGAATCAACAAAAATATTTTAGAAGTGACCACATGCCGTGACAAGCCAGCAGTGCAAGGCTGGGGAGCAGATACATGGCTAGAACCTACATTCTGTTGTAACCAGATAAGCCAGAACATGTTAATGCAATTTAAAAAGGACAGTTTAATATTGTTTGCCATTACTTGTGTTCATCCAACTTTCATCAATAGGGACTGCTGTTCACGTAGATGGTATTCATGAAAGAATGAGAAACAATGTGAAGTGCTATCATTTGCACTTGCAACACCTCAGGTGTATTCATAACAAAGGCAAACTTTTCCCATATTAATTCCCCCACCCCTCACAAATTGTTCTTGCTGCTGCAGAAGGAAGACAGGACAAGTGGCACACTTCCTGTTGAGTCAATACAAAACTTATATCCTAATGCCATGCTGTGGATACTGTGCTCCAGAAGAGCACAGCTTGCAGAGAAGACATGAAACAAGGGTTCTGATCCCTTGTGGCCATCAAAAACCACTTGGATTCTTCTAGAACGATGTGACATGATGTCAAATCCCTTTTGAATAACAGTTAATTGGGGCTATCAAAAATAGTAAAACACTCAAGTATTCAAAGAACAAATCTATCAATCCAGGTTTATTATGTGGTCAGTTGCAGAATAAGATTGAGTAAAGCGCTCCCTGAGCCTGTGGTATGCCCATGCCAGTGGACTGAAGATGCGTCCATGATGTAAGCAGAGATTTCTCTCTCTAGTCTATGTACTAACACTTCCCCACTTATAAAATAGCATAGCTTCTCTCTCTCATCTTTTCTCCAGCCACTCAGCTTCAGACAAGCTGGCCATCTTATGTCAATTTCTCTGCCAAATCCAGCTGTTTAACCCAATCCCCAATTAGTCAAAGGCTCTGCTACTTTCTGTTGTACTACCACATTGCTTTCTTAAATTCCCCCCGAAACTGCCACTCAGCATAATAGTATTCCTTGCTTTTCCTCCTAAGTTATGCAACGGTATTACTGGACAGTGTTAAACAGCCACCCAAGAAGTGGGTATATTTCATTGGGCTTGTGGCCTTAATAATTCTTTGCTCATATGTTGAAGCACATTCTACCCTCAACTGTTCTTAAATTCAATGAGAGCTACAAACACACATCTCCACGTTTTTAAAGTAGGAGAGGATGAAAGGCAATACACAAACTATTTTTGTAGGTTCAAGGGATGCTGTAGCCCTGACCTGAAGGGCCCTTTGTGCACAAATGCCTGTCTAACATCTCTTCCAACCATACCTTTGGTCCAATAAAAGATAACATTAAAAAAAATCCTTGCCTCTCCAGACTTTTTTTTGGAACAGCCAATTACCATCTGGTCTCAATCTGAATTTTCCTGTGACAGCCTATTAAAACAACCTTTTGATGTTGCTCAAAATGTGGCAAGCTATCATGCTCTGTAAGCAGGTCACTTACCCAGCTTCCTCAGCTAGGCAAGTTGGCTCCAGTTTTAGCCTTTCAACGCTTCTTTATTCCTCTCAGAAAGGTTTCACAACCATAATAAACAAATCAACTGTAACAGACTAGCTGGCAATGACCTAGCCCAGGGGTTTTCAAAGGGCAAGAGATGATTGGAGGACTTGGGATTCCCTTTCCTCACCAATCTGGTAATGATTTGGTCCAGGGGTTTTGAAGGGGTAAAAGATGATTGGAGGACTTGGGATTCCCTTTCCACGCCAATCAGGCCCCAGAGACTCACCCTCAATGTCCCCTGATTGGCCCCTTGGGTCATCTGGAGGGGGATAAAAGGGGCAGCGCAGCTGACTCAGGGGAGGCCAGTGAAGGACTACAAGGAAGGAGCTTCAAAGAGCTGAGCCGAGCCAGGAGGGCAGGAGCAGTTACCCCAGAAAAGCCTGAAGGAGCAGGACCTGCAGGTAGTAGTTGGACCCCCAGCAGCAAGGTGTACAGCCGGCAGGAGAGGCTCCCCACTGGGCTTTAGGCTCCCCTATGAGAGGCTGCAGCCAGCAGGAGAGGCTCCCTAGCTCCAGCAAGGATCTGAGTACCAACCTGAGAGGTTTCCAGCTCTGCTTCCAGCTACTCCAATCAGCGGCCAGGCAGTTTGACATGAGGCTGGGGCTCCAGGAAGGTCAAGACACCTAGCAGCCTACAGTAGTGCCACTATTGGTGGCTGTGTGGCAGTGTTTCTGCCTACCATGTGAGAGGTTCAAGTCCCAGCTGGGATGACTTGGGGTGAACAAGAAGCAAATATTCTTGCAGTGAAAAGGGGCTATTGTGGTTCCCTCCACCCCCCCCCCC
>NW_017729024.1:120563882-120588314 GCF_001723915.1 Gavialis gangeticus | reverse complement strand
GGCCCTATGTTTCCTTGACATTTTGTATTTTGTGCCTTTTTATATTTCACCAACCTGTATTATTTGTTCTGCTGTTTGTGTTTTATATTTTGTTAATCCTGTCTTTTGTCAATGATTGTAAGTGTCTAACCTTTGCTGAATCCTGCCCCCTTGGGGCAATGTAGTGTCCACTACACCCTCTGATTTATGCCTGTTATGTTCCCAGTATTGTTACCATCATTAAAAGGTATATGGTTAAATCCCCATTGGTGGTCTGGCTCTGCTGTATAGGGGAAGGAGAGTCCCTACACCTCCCACAGCGCTGATGCACCTGCTTTGATCCCTTCAACTGGAGAGGGGGTACCTCTTGGAGTACTGCCTGGGCTACACAACCAAACCACAGTAAATAAAGCAAGCAAGCAGACAAGCCAAAACCTGCCATCCTTCTTCAGACACTGAGAGACCTTCGTAGCTCTGTATTTCTCCCTAACACTCCCTTCTGGCATTCTTAAGCTTCCTAGGGCATTTTTGCACATGTATGCATCACAGCACTGGGCGCTTTGAAAAGTGCCTGGCGCTACAGTTGTATAAGTGACAAAATGCATGTCAGCGCTGAGAAAATGGCAGCAGTGTGGTTTTGAACTAAAACACCTTAGAGGTGTTTTAGTTCAAAAGTGCACTGCCACCATTTTCTGCACATTGACATGCATTTCACTGCTTATACAACTGCACACAGCACAGTGCAGTTCGCCTCAGCTTGTGTGCAGAGCAAATTAATCAAGTCTGCTGTGAAACGGCAGATCTCTGGCACATTGCTGGAAAAAACCATGTGCCAGTATAAATGCCCCTAATGACTGCGCCCTCACTGGCAGGTTATCCGTTCCAGTTGGTCCTTAGCCTCCAGCCAGAAAAACTATTATCCACTGCAGCTAGGGTCCAGTCTCTTGAGGGCCTAGTGCCTCTTCATACGCTCCAATACATAGAGTGCATGTTGAGAAAAGAGGTTCAGATCCACAGTACTTATAAACTGTTGTCAGACGTAAACAACTTTCTAGTAGAGGTGCACTGATATTTGGGTTGCGTATCAGATCGGCACTGATAAAAGGAAAATGTACATTATCGGCTATCGGTTTTTTGGCTGTTGTAGCCAACAATGTTTTTTGATAAATATAATTAATTATGCCTTCTGGCTGGGGCCCCTGGACACTTGGGTTCCCTCTTGCCCACAGGGCCGGGGCCCTGGATCCGTGGGTTCCCTTTGGTAATGGTAGGTTTCCTCTTGAAGACAGGCAGCAAGGAGTCCTGCTTGGGTCTGCCAGGAGCAAAGTGCAGGGAACACCACGTGCATGTGCACAGCTACATGCATGCACATGGCCAGAAATATAGCTGGGCAGCGTGAAGAGCAGCTCCCTGCAGGTATGTCCATGGAGGCAAAGGGACATGAGGGAGGGAAGGGGCATAGTGGGGCAGACTGAGCTCCCCATGGTAAGGGAGCAAGTGGGGGAGGGGCAGAGACTGGGGCTGGGGACGCTGCCCAGCCAGGGGGTGCACGGGACCAGGGGCTGGGGCAGGGAACAAGACAGAGTCATGGGAAGCTCATCGAGGGGGTGTGGGGTGGGCATCTTCCTGCCACTGTATGCACCCCCCAGCAGAGGTATGGGAGGGGGCATGTGCACTCCCAGATTTATGCACAAGGCAGATACAGGCTGTTTACTGTTGGCACAGGGCTCTCCACTCTGCTGCCCTTTCCTCGGGAGCCCTGTGCCAGCCGTGCACCTCCTGCCCACCCAGCAGCAGTGGAAGTGGTGAGTTGTGCCTTGTGCTGCCAGGCGGGCAGGGGACACGCAGGCTCCTGGGGCAAAGGGAGCAGGATGGAGAGACCTGAGCCTGCAGTGGGCAACCCGCATCTGACCTCATCCTGCTTGGCTCTTCCCCGCCTAAAAGTATTCCCACACTTAAAGATGGTGGCAGCGGCACTTGAATTAAAGCTCATTCAACAAACTTCAGTTCAAGCGCCCCTGCCCCCACTTTTAAGCGCTGGGACATTGATACATGTAACATGGAGGCTGCTGAAGCGTGCCAGAAAAGCTGGATTATTTATGTCAGTACATTTTAAAATACTGACATAAATAACCTTTTCTTTTTTGGCACACTGCAGCAGCCTCTGCATCACATGTAACCAAATCAGTTATTGGATTGGTATCAACCGATACGTCCGATTAATAACCGGCTATTGGTATTGGCCAAGAAAATCTTTATTGGTGCACCCCTACTTTCTAGGCTACTGTAATACTTGTTTAACAGTCGTTGGAATGGCATTATGAACATAAAGCATTCCATATACCTATTTATAAAAAAAAATTGCCAATAGTTTTTGGGAACGGTGAGATTTCTGGCTAAGATTTTCAAAGTGACCCCAGAAAAAAATGGAATTCAACAGAACTTAGGCATCTAATTACCTAATGTAATGCTGAAAATCCCTACACATTTTTAATAAGGGACATTTCCCTCCTCTGGCTTTATTTTATAATGACATTAATTCTTAAAAGCTATAGGCCAAATATGCTCTTTAAAATAAGTGTATACCACTCAACTGAAGTTAAAAGCACTGTACATAAGGAGCTGACAGCAGAATTTGCTTAGTTTTTCATTCATATTTTACCAAAATGAGGGACTCAGAGGTTATAAATAGCAATAGTATGAGAGAAGAAGAAAATATTTAACTACTTATTAGGGATCTGCTGACACTTTGGGACAGGAATGTTTATTCATTAAATTTCTTCTCTAAAATACAAATGAAGTAAATCACTGTGGCCAGATTCTGAAGTCCTTAATGGAACTCTGAATTCTGAAGTTCTCAACAAGAGTTTCACTCCATTAAAAGACCCTGAAATCTGGCCTTGGTGTGGGTCCAGAGGAAGTTGCACCCCCTTTTGGCTGCGCTTCATGTGAGATCTGGCTGGGGGGTCTGTTTGATGCCCCTGGAAAGGTTGGGGTGAATTTTGCCCCTGCTACTTCTCTGCTCCTTTCCCTTGCTATTTAATTCAGTGGGGTGAGGGAGCGTGAAAAACAGCAATGCTCATCCCCTGGACTCGGAAGCCATGAAAAAGTAGGAGCTCCAGCCAGATCTCACCCTGATCAATTGGTAAGCCCCGGGATCGCTGTGCATTGCATGACACGGCTAAAGCATATGTGGGGGGGTGCACCCCCTCCCTTGCCCCATTCCTGGATCTGCCAATGTCTGGCCAGAGTAATAAAGCCTCAGGCAGCTGTTTCAAACAGAGCCAAGGTATGAAAAATTGGGTGCAAAGCCAAGAAAAATATTTGAGAAACTGAATTATTTCAAACAGTGGTTATGGTCCAAAAAGCGATTCTATATAACTGGCATCAGATTGCTCAACAAGTTTGATATACATGTATTTTTATTCCCATGCTCTACGGGCAATAATTTTTACCAGATTCAATTTACTACCAGTACTCCTGTTAGTACTACATACTCAACCCATCTAAGGGAGGCTGCACTCAATTCTGTTCTTTTACATGGCAGTTAAAAGTGGCAAGGGTTTTCTAAAGAGCTGAGGAGTGTTAGGTACCCACTGAAAGTTGGGCACTTTTAACGTCCCCTGATCCCTTTCCAAACTCACTGTAGAACTCTTAAGTATTTAAAGTTCCAGCTGCAGAATCTTTGGTGCCAGTGATAATGCATAAACCAGAAAAAACGCAGCCTGATTTTCAGATCTTATAATGACTTTTCCAGGGTTGACAGATAGCTGATTTTAAAAAATGTTTTCCATATAAACAAAGGACAACAAAGACACATATGATACCATTTCTTTTCTGAGCATGATCACTTATTAAATGATTGGATAGTTAAGAACATAAAGTTATATCTAGCTGTGATAGTTACAATCACAGCAGTGGTTTGGATTGCAGATTGGCTGAGGGGTCGCACTCAGAGGGTGGTGGTGGATGGGTCATATTCGACCTGGGGGGAGGTGGGTAGCGGAGTCCCCCAGGGCTCGGTCCTGGGGCCTGCGCTGTTCAATTTCTTCATCAGCGATCTGGATGATGGGGTGGAAAGTAACCTGTTTAAATTCGCTGATGACACCAAAATCTGGGGGGAGGTGAGCACGCTAGCAGGGAGCGAGAGATTGCAGAGGGATCTGGATAGGTTACAGGGGTGGGCTAACAGGAACAGGATGCGTTTTAACACGGACAAGTGCAGGGTGCTGCACTTGGGCAGTAGGAACCAGCAGCACACTTATACAATGGGGAACTCCTTACTCGAGAGCACGGAGGCAGAAAGGGATCTTGGAGTCATTATTGACTCCAAGATGAACATGGGCCGACAATGCGAGGTCATGGTTGGCAAGGCTAACCGGACCTTGTCGTGCATCCACAGGTGCATCTCGAGTAGAGCCAAAGAGGTGATCCTCCCCCTCTATGCGACACTGGTCAGGCCACAGCTGGAGTATTGTGTCCAGTTCTGTGCGCCCCAGTTCAAGAGGGATGTGGACAATATGGAGAGGGTCCAGAGGAGGGCCACCCGCATGATCCAGGGACAACAGGGCAGACTCTACAGTGAGAGACTGCGGGACCTGAACCTATTCAGCCTCCACAAGAGAAGGCTAAGGGGGGACCTGGTGACTGTCTATAGACTCACTAGGGGGGACCAGAGGGGTTTGGGGGAGACGCTGTTTCCCCTAGCGCCCGCTGGCATAACAAGGAGTAATGGGCACAAGCTGATGGAGAGGAGGTATAGATTGGACATCCACAAAAACTACTTCACGGTTAGGGCGGCTAGGAGCTGGAACCAACTTCCAAGGGAAGTGGTGCTGGCCCCTACCCTGGGGGTCTTTAAGAAGAAGCTGGATGCCTACCTGGCTGGACTCATTTGAGTCCCATTTCTCTTTTTGGGGTTTTTTTGTTGTTCTCCCGCCCTGGCGGGGGGTTGGGCTAGAAGATCTACTAGGTCCCTTCCGACCCTTAATCTATGAATCTATGAATCTATGGTTCTACAGTCAGGGAATAGTGCTACTCAGAATACTATTATTACAGTTTTTCCTGTGAGGACATTAGCTTACCTGTGACTTTTCTGGATCTGAAATAAGGCCAGAATATCTAAAGGTAAAAAGAAATTAAGTTTCTTACCTTTTCAAAGACAACTTCTTAGCAATATCTTTGCTCCAGTAGGTCATTCTGTGGGGAACTCCTCAAAGAGATGCACCTTCTTTCAAGGACCTCATCAACCTCAGATTCAGTGGCTCCCTGCAAAAAGCTATCCAGTTAACTTCATTATTTAGCCTCATATCTCTGTTAAAGCAACAAGTCAGAAGCAAACCTATCAGCTGTTTCCAGAAGACTTAAATCAGGGGGGTCAAAATCACTTAGCCCCACAGACTGGATAAATGGGATGGTATTGGTCCAAAGGCAAGACAAATGGCACAGGGCTGGCCCCACAGACCAGATCAGGCCCATGGACCTTCCACCTGCATGCCGTATCCAGCACCCATGGGACTCCATCTAGCCAGTCCAGTACTGTTCTGCATGCAGTGTCTACTTCAGCCAATCTGGTACCTGTGGTAGCATCCACCCTGGAGTGGCTGAAGCAGGCACCATATGCAGCATAGTCCTGGAGCCAGAGTGGGCACCAGCCAGAGTGGGCACCACCTGCAGTGCAGTCCCAGACCAGCTGGAGCAGGCACTGGATCCAGGATGCAGGGTCTGAGAGTGGCCAAACATAGGTGCTGCATGCACAGCAGGTCCCAGAGCAGACACTGCATGTACCACATACCCTGGACAAGCCAAGACAGGCTTCAAACGCAGCTCACATCCCAGGCCCTGTGTGTGCAGCTGGTCTGGCACACACAGTGTAAAACATTTAGGTCAACTCAAGACCCAGGGGCAGCACCAGGGGATGGTTGATGGGGCTCTGCAGGCTAGATCCAGCCTGTGGGATGGATCCTGGACACTCCTGACTTAACACTTGAGTGATTTTTTTTAAGGACTTTGAGTGATTTTTTGTTAAGCTTTAACATTGTGTCCTCCATCCTTGATAGCTTTGTTGGGTGATTGGAAAGCGTCATTGTTAAGCTTCATTTTAGAGACACAGAAGTAAGTAAGACCACCTACTGCGTGTTCAGTGGAACTGTCTGCACATCTAAAGGTTGGAGACCTATTCAGAAATGTATAAGCTTTTGTGGGTGACAGCCCACTTTTGCCTTTCTAAACTAGTCTTTAAAGTGCCACCCTGTCCTACCTTCTGTCTGACTTCAGACTAACATAGCTAGCTACCTTTCTCTGCACCTAAGAGTTGTAACAAAAAGAGTCTCTGACTAATACAAGTCATAAGATAAAAATAAGAAAAGAAGTACAGACCAAATGACTATAACATTTTTATGACCAGAAAAGTGCTGTAGGTTCGTGAATAATTGGTATTTAGAGTTTCATGGAAACACTATGGAAGAGAGGTCCAAGAAAGAAGATCTACATTTGTTTCCAGATCCATCACTGATTTGCTTTGTGGCCAACCCTGGTCTTAAATCCATCCCAAGTGTAACTCCAGTAATGGGGCTGGAGCTGCAGTAGGCATTAATCTGGCTCAATGAGGACTTGCTCACTGAAAAGTGTAACTGTTATCAAGAAATCTCTCTTGCTTTGAGTTCATGAGAAGTAAAGCTGAAGTCAAATACACTGGCAGGCAGTCACGTGACAGATGACAACAACAATTTCTTGAATTTTAAGATGTAGAGTTCTTAAATATCCCAGTGAAATGAAGAACCTAATCCTGCAACCCTTGCCTGTTGACTTCCATCATCCGGTCATGAAGTTATCACCATCATTAACCAATTTTCCAGAGGGGAAAAGTGACAGTAAGAGATGTAATTTTATATGTTGTGCAACTTCAGTGAAACTATTCATATCAATAAAGGTTGCAGAGTTTCACTTAAGGAGGAGGCAAAACAATTCAGATTGCTATCCCTTCCCTTTAAGTATCATGAAAGTGTTATTAAAAATTAAAAATAAGTTGAAGAGTTTGGAAATGCCCTGAGTATCTCTGATTATATTTGGATATGTGTACAAGGCAATCCTAGTAAAATTGTCTTGTGAATTGCTGATCACGCCTTTAGATTCACGTAAAGCTGCCAGGGGCACTAGGCAAAATACAGAAACACTACATTATCAAAGAGATGTCTGTACGTAACAGGCTTGTGTGGTGGCTCACCTCCAGGATAGTCCTGATGGCTATCCATATCAACTACCTGTGGAAGGCTTCCTGCTTCTGTCACTATACTTCCTCACTTCAGAAGCCATTCCCTTTTAATTCTCTTCTCCATTCATGAGAGTGTGCAGGTCCCAAAATTATATTACCTGTTCTTAATCCCAAATTGCTCTTAGGTTCTCAGTCCCTTCTCTGTTATAATAACCACATATACCACTGCTACATTCCTCCTGTGCTCCTCCAACTTTATTTCTCCTACAGCGCAGAAGTGGGGGGCTGATAGCAATGAAGCAACTCCTAGTCCATACCCATACACATACATTTTTGCAGGGGAAAACTTTGGCCCTGAAAACTAAATTAGAATCTTTAAGGATGGCCAGGGCCAGGGGTGCAGGAGTCAAATGAGTGGGCACAGCACCCAATAACCTAGCTAGGGCAAATAACTGGTGACATTATCATATCAGCATCCACAGCTATTGACCTGTATTATTAATACTCACAAATGAAAGCCTCTGCCTGGCCTGGTTTGAGGTGAGAAGGCTCCGTACTCTCTCATGGATCCTTTCCCAACTGAAATGAGAATTGGAATGCAAGCTGAAAAAAATATATCAAACCTGCCACCTCCATATTCACCTCAGTTATGATGTTTTATGTTCTCACAATGCCTTTTTATAGTCTCACTCAGAAAACAGAGATGATCACAAAAGCCAGCAGATGAGTGAAAAATTAGTGACCTGGTCAAAGGGGTGAAATCTGAGGAGAAAATGGGATTTTGCAATAGGGTCACAGGAGAAATGAGGAGAAAAATGGGGAAAACTTTTAAAGAAGTCAGACATCTACACATCAAAGGCAGGAACATGAGGGAATAACAGGAAGAGCTTGAAGTCTTAGCGCACAACCAAAATTAGACGTTAATCAGCATCACAGAGACTTGGTGTGATAAATCACAGATCAAAAATATTGGTATAAAAGGGTACAGTTTTTTTGAGATTCAGGCAGTGGGGGCGAGGGACTTGCACCCTCCCAAGAATGTATATACTTGCTCCCAACTTCAGGAAGAACTGAGAGGCAGATTTGGTGAATGTCTTTGAGTGAAGAGAAAAGGGAAAAATACAGAGGCAATGTCCTATATACACTGCTTAATGACAAAGATGAGGTTTTATCTGCACAAATAACAGAGATATCTGAAGAGCGGGACCTGGCCTTAGTGGAGACTTTACTCAGCTATATGTTGGAAAAGCAGCGTAGCAGGACATAGAGAATCCAGCAAGCTCCTTTATTTTAGAAGGTGGAGGAAGTTACTATAAAAATGGCCTTTAGATTTTAATAGGAAGGAATTGGTGGAAGATAGTTTAGATAAAAAGTGATGCTCAAAATGATGGAGTTCATGTTATAAAGAAAGAAGCTGCAGTGACCAAAAAAAAGGCAATGGGAACTGTTACACAGGATCTCCTGGGAGCATAGACTAAGAATAAATGAGTGAGGGGGAAAGCTGGCATTTCTGAAATAAAACAATGTTAAAGTTACAAGTTAGAGACCAACAGGACTACATCAGGAGCTCTTTGAGGACCTGAACATCAAAAAAGAATCAGAGTAACTGTGGTAAAAAGTACGCATGACTAAAGATGACTATAAAGGGATAAAAGAAGCAGGCGGGAACAAATGCCAAAAGGCCAAGGCACAAAATGAGGTTGTATCCATTACTGCACAACGTAATGCTGTGGACACCCAAGGTAGCTCTAAACAAATCAGCTAATGTACCAGGAATCTAGCTACATTAATGCAGTATTCTGAGCAGGGAGGGGAAATTAGCCCCCACTGAGCTCCAGGTTTATAATACATGGTTTCTGCTACCTCAGGTAGTTAATTTAGATATCTTTACACTGCCCTACACTATGCACACACAAAGTTACAAATAGCAAAAGACAAAAAATGGTTCTGTGTAAGGGAAAGATAAAGGAAAGTATAGGTTCATTACTTAACATGGAAGGAGAGCAGATAATGACTGATACAAACAAGGCTGGAGTATTCAATGTCTTCTTTTCTTCAGTCTTAGCAAAAGAAAGTTAACTGTGACCAAATGTTTCATTAAATTAGTTTTAACACAGTTGTAGCATCACAGGTGAAAACAGGTTAAAGTGTATGTAGATAAATTAGATACTTTCAAGTTTCAGTAGCTGATTTGATTCGGAGGAGATTCAGCCCGATTCAGGGACCAAATCTCTGAATCCAAATCAAATTGGGAGACCAAGTAAAAGCTCCAAATCAATTTAAAGCAACCAAATCGATTCAGAAAAGCTTTGAAAAAGATTTGGCCAATTTGGAGATTCGGCTATAGACTAAACAGGCAGCTGATAGCTGCCTCTAGCTGGTAAATCTGTTGGGGTTGGAGGAGGGGGCAGGAAGGGGCATGAGGGAGGGAGAGATTGTGGCTGGAGCTAGGACAAGCTGCCCAGCCAGGCCAGAGGGGCGGATTACTCAAGGAGAGGCTTGGGGGGGCGTGGGATGTGGGTGCAGCAGCCCTGGGGGCGGGGGCTCTGCCCTGCTACCGCTTGCCCAGCCAGGGCTGGGGTGGGGGGGCAGGATGTGTGCGTAGCTCGCTCCAGGCAGAAGGGGGCAGGTGGCAGCAGGGCAGAGCCCCTGCTGCCAGCACTGATGCAGGTGCGGCAGCGCTGGGAGTGGGGGCTATGCTCTGCTGCCAGCTGGAGCGAGCTGCGCCTGTGTTGCGCCCAGCCCCCTCACCCCCCACACCGGCTTGGCAAACTGCAGCAGGGCATAGCCCCTGCAGCTCCCCCCACCGGGGCAGAGGCAGGCACAGCTGGAGGAGCTGCAGGAGAAGCCCCCATGGCTGCCCTGCCTGGCCCCAGCCGGCTTGCACTTTAAAAAAAAAAATAATAAACCCCATACCCACCGGCTCTGGAAGTGGTGACTGGGGCCTCTGGGAGCCCAGATAAGAGTGGCATCATCAGTCATTTTCCCCATTCTTTGAAAAAATATTTTGAAATCTTGCTGTTTTGCCCAGGGCAATGGGTGAATTGAACACAACAATGACAGTCTTAATAACAGATTACTATATGTTAACATATGAATCAGACTGAAATAAAGCTTGGTATAAAGGAAGATTTCAAAAGATTGTTCAGTTTTACTTGAGAAGATTGTTCAGTTTTATAAGTGAAAGTCAAGAGGGACGTGGAGAACCTGGAGAGGGTCCAGAGGAGGCCACTCGTATGGTTGGGGGCCTCCGTGCCAGCCCTATGAGAAGAGGCTGAGGGACCTGAATCTCTTCAGTCTCCGCAAGAGGAGACTGAGGGGGGATCTTATGGCTGCCTACAACTTTCTCAGGGGCCACCAGCAGGTACTCGGGGAAAGTCTGTTCACCAGGGCCCTCCTTGGAGTCACCAGGAACAATGGCCACAAGCTGAGGGAGGATAGGTTTAGGTTAGATATTAGGAAGAACTACTTCACGGTAAGGGTGGCCAGAGCCTGGAATAGGCTCCCCAGAGAGGTGGTGCTCTCACCTTCCCTGGAGATCTTCAAGAGGAGACTGGATAGGCACCTGGCTGGGGTCTTATGACCCCTCCCGCCCCCAGTGCTCATTCCTGCCCATGGCAGGGGGTCGGACTAGATGATCTGTCTAGGTCCCTTCCAACTCAGTGATTCTATGATTCTGTGAAATAACTGGGGAATATGAGACAGAAATAAGGACAAGTGAATGGTAGAGAGAAGGTAAAGCCTATCTGCCTTTTCTCATTATGCAAGAAAAAGGGGGCATACAATGAAACCAACAGGCAACAAATGTAAAGTTAATGAAAGAAAACACATCTGTTTTTCATTGCTTTTTATACAATGCTGAATTTGCTCATGGAACTCACTGTCATTAGACATTAATGAGATCTAAAGCTTAGTAAAATATAAAAATAATAAGCTATGTTTATGGATAATGAGTCCACCTGTAGTTATATTAGTCAGTATTTAAAAATCAGTGAAGGATATAACCTTCACATTTCACAACCAGTAATCACTGGAGGTTAGAAAGCAGCTTCCCTTTTGGGCAGTTTCCCCTAACTGTACACTATGTGGTTTTGTGGACCTTCTTCGTAAGTACCTGATACTTACTAGTCAGTGTCAGAGACAGGTGATATCAGACCATTAATTTCTTGCTATATTGTTACTCCTATGTACCTATATGTGTTGCCATAGCCCTATGACTTAGAGTAACAACCCCCTGAGTACTGTCACAAATGCTCCATATAAATTTATTGGATAGTCATAAATTCAGCTTTCCCAAGGAAGCTGCTTGGAAGCTAATATTTCTGGTCATTCAGCATTTCTCTACTCCCTGTGACAACACAATGTCGCTGAAGTAACAGGTTTTTATTTAAAATGAATAACCTGTGTTGGGGAGGAGAGTGACTCCGAGCAGGACTTGGTGACCTGTGATGTCGAGAGGTGGCAAATGAAGCTGTGCGTTGAAAAGCTGAATCTCTTTGAGTGGGAGAATGTGAATAATTTACAAGTTCATCAGTGTCAAGAGATGATGAATCGTGTTCAGATGTGTTCTGTTCATCTGGCTCCCTGATGACCTGTGGAACAAGGAAACATCACTCTTCAGTTAGCATTCAAGCTGCAGCAGGGAGGGGGACCGCAGCAGAGAAGAAGGAAGGAGAAAGTGAAGAGGATGCGATATCAGGCTCAGGTCAAAAGCTCAGAATGGCCAATGTAGAAAAGACCTACAGTCAAACTACAGACCTATGCAAGCAAATGGAGCCTCACTGGAAGTTTGGACCAAAGAAGCTCTTAACAAAAGTAATCCATAATTAATAGCAACAAGCAGATTCCATCATGCTGCTGAATTATTCCATTATTCCACCATTATTCACTGACAAATGTTAGTAAAATTCATTATTTTCCTTCTTTCTATTACTCATAAACAATCTTACTAGTAAAAATGTAGTACCCTGTGGAAGGGAAAAGCAAGATGGTTCTATAGTAGTGTTCTAAATACTGTTTTAGAATAATGCATTTACTTTTGGAACATGCAGTCAATTTAACCTTAAGACTAATAAACTTTTTCCCCTTTTCAGGTGGCCTTAGATTTTGACATATTTGTAGGACAGTACTTCACACAGGAGAACCTTACAATTCTTTGCTTTACCTGTGGATGCCTCTGGACATAATGAAAGAACCTGAAGTCTTTTCTCAACTTTGTGCCTTTCGTTAGCACTAAATGCTATTTAAATATTTTAAAGTCAATTTAGCACTTTTGAAAGGCAGTAGACAGAAGGCACTGGAAATGGCCTTTGAGTGTTGCGAAACTGGAATGCAAGCCCACATTGTCTCATCAGGTGCCTCACCCCAACTCCGTAAAAACTGGTTACATGTGAGAAGTTCAGTCTCTATGTTTATTTATTTTTGATCTTTCTGATACAGTTGAGGCCTGGTGACTGAGCAGTTAAGGTATCCTACTAAGGTCCTAGCTAACACCCCAGGTTGTTAAGGAACTTTCTCCAGACTCATGCTGAAGGCTGCTCCCATTGACCTAGCTGTAAATAAATGGGTATACCTGGTAAATCAGGAAGGGGCATCAAAGATAACTGGAAGTGATGTTAGCTAAATGACTAGCATCTCTTGTTTGTTGTTTGAGGTCAACAGCACACCTCAACCATGCTAACCCAGTGAGCCACCTAGGTTCAGTCCAACCTTTGACCTGCTAAAACTGCTGAGGAGAATAACCCCAATGTCCAGACTAGGATAACTAACTACTTTTAAAAGGGTACTTCCCAAATTGTTAAGTACTAGTGACTTTCTGTTCACCTGAGATTCATATTGATCACTTAGTGTGGGTATGTATACGTAATTTCCACACCAAGAAGCACACCCCAACAATCCACTCCTTGGTACACATCATACCCAGAAATTAGGCACTGAATCCATCTGGAGGGCACCCCACACTGCCATTATTAAGATTTCTGTCTCCAGGCTGTTTAAGAATGGCAATATGGGGGCACCCTCACAGACGTTTCGCTGACTCATTGCTAGGTTTGGAACAGACAGGGTAGAAGCAAATGGGCAAGTTGTGTTAGGGTAGCTTGTCACATTTAGCTTTAGTTGCACCTGCTTGAGTGGTGAATTATAGTATTATCTGAACTTTTCTTTTATATTCAGCCTTATTTAACCATTGCTTAAGTTTTTGTATAGCCTCATTTTTATTTGAACTTTTCTTTTTTCATTTTGCTTGTGTCTACATTATCAGCTAGCCTTGAGTTTGCTTTCACAGGCAGCTTATGTTCCAGCACTAGCAACACAGGCATGTGAAGTGTAGGCCTTGTTACTAGCTCAAATTAACTGAACTTGGCACAAACCGACTAAATCAGAGGGATGACATGATTGGGTATGTTAATGAAAGGTGATAAAAGGGGACCAACTGGACAGTGCCCAATTGCAGAGCCCTTGGAATTTCTGGAGTTGACAGTCAGACCAAATTAGGAGTCTGGGGCATGCGCAAATTAAGACACTAGTAAAAGACCAAATTAGGATGTGTGCATGTGATGGGTTTGTTGGAACAAAGGAATATGCTGACAGGATAAAAACATGAACAGTATGATGATCACAGGGAAACCAATTAACGGTACCCAGAAATTAAGAGTAACCAGAGGAGTAAAGAAAAAGCATAAAATGGGGGCAACAAGGAAGTTGAGTATATAACGTCATCCAACAACATCTGGATTGAAAAACAGCCCTTACCCACAGATGACCATCTTCTACTTTCAGAAACTGATTGGCCACCTTTTCTGTCAAACAGAGTAACATCTGGGAGTGGGTGAGACAATTGGACTAAGTATTTTTCTATCTTTCTATGTAGAAGTTATTAAGATAACATTTAATGTATTAATAAAAGTTAGATTTTAGTTAAGTTGAACTGTGTGAGGCGTATTCCATGTTAAATACTGGATTGATTATACTTTGATGAACCTTTAGTGCCCAGGGTGCGTATCAGTTGTGCTTC
The DNA here is from genome assembly GCF_001723915.1 of Gavialis gangeticus. Lineage (NCBI taxonomy): Eukaryota > Metazoa > Chordata > Crocodylia > Gavialidae > Gavialis > Gavialis gangeticus. The sequence continues at coordinate 120,574,107 of NW_017729024.1, read as the reverse complement.
ATAGCAGTGCCTGCAGAGAGCAACAGAAGCAGTACAGACATACCCTTTATGGATAAAAATGGCCCTATATTCCATCACTAAAACTGTATGTTTATTTTGGCTATGACTTCTACGAGAGGTTTTTTATGGCCCTAACAGATGTAGATATACCTGAGCTACTTTTAATCCAGATTTCTTAGGGACTAGCTACAGTGTAGCTGCATGAGCACAGGCTACAGAGGTAAGTGTGCTCAGGACCATAGGTTTGCACTTGGGCAGCTATTCCACATAGAAGTACTTGGTATCCTGGTTTCAACAGAATAAGAATAAGATTTAAAGCTGACTCACCTAGGTCTACGTGTGCTATTGTAACATCTAACTGTAATGCAGACGTGGGTCTTTGCCACTTCGTTCAGTCTTCTTGTCAGCTGGACTTTACCAATGCATTTACCAATGTTGGCCCAGTAGATGTCCAGGCCACGGATTTCCTCTTAAATTAATTTTAACCATTTGTACTGGAAAATAAGGGATTTTTCCAGGAAATGTGAGCCATTAACTTTTGAGATTTCTTCTATATATTTATGAAGTATTTTCATTTTCCCATAGCCAGAGCATGACTTTTCTCCTAATTTCCCATAACAAAAAATCAGCTTTAGCCATTACTCCCTTCACTTGAATTCTCCTATTGAAATATGTAGATTAAACTATTAAGAGATCTTATTTTACACTTGTTATTTTTTAAATTACCTTAACTGAGGTATTTGATGCTTCACAGTTATCAAAAGATAATGCTAAAAGAAAAAAAAGACATTTCAATGAGTGATTATTAACAGTTCATCTTGTCATAGCTTATTTTACTGTAATCTATGTATTAACAAATTAGGAAAGGAATCACACCAACACGGTTCTTTGCCACTTACAGTTTCTACGGTCCTATATAACAGTCAAAAGAATTGTAACAGCTGACCTAGTTTCTCTATACCTCCCATGGCAGAAGTAATACACAATGAATACTTTGAGGTTATTGCAGATGACAAACAAAGTGCTAAATACTGGGCACATCTACACATGCACTTTAATGCATAGTAAACTATTTTACTGTGCATTAAAGTGTCACATAAAAACGTGATATTATGCTGCTATGCAGTAAAATAGTCTACTGTGCATTCAGTGTCATGAAAAAAGCATGCAAACGCAGCCTCAATTGGCACCATTGCTCTTTACAGAGCACAGTGTATGTGCTGATGAGTTCTTTGATGGCTGCTGAGTCCAATGCACAAGTGACAGTCCCGTCCACAGGTAGGGCACACCCATGCATTAGCAATGTTCTGAATCTGAGCAGCAGATTCTTTCCTCCTCTGATGCCGGTCATCACAAAACTTGACCCAGTCTGCCTCACAGTGCTTTGCTCCATCTGCAAGCTGACTCCACCAACCAGAGCGGCATTCTGCACTCCTTTCCCAATCATTCACAGAGATTCCAAAGGATGCTAAGTCATCTATGCAAGCATTTCAAAATCTATGCAGCGATCTGGCTCTCTTTCTAAACTCTTCCTGAGCTTCAGAGTACAGCACATTCATCGGGATCCTGTGATCCAGTATTCACTTGACATGGCCAAGCCACCTGAGTCTTTACTTACTAATCAATGTGCCCATGAATGACATACCAACACAATTTAACACTTCCACATTTATCACCCTTGTCTTGCCATTTTATTCAAAGAATTTTACGCAGGCATCTGATATGAAAGCTGTTTAGTCTTTTGATATGTTTGTCTGAGTCATATAGAAGAGTGGAGAAAACACGTCTCATAAATATCGATTTTTACTTTAGTTGACAGTTTGTTATTGTTCCAGGCTCTGTCTTGCAAAATACCAAAGTTCCTGGCTGCTTTGCAGATTCTACTAGTGAGCTCAGCATCAAGATCTACATTGCTGGTAACAGTAGAGCCAAGGTAGAAAAATTGGTCAACAACATCAGGATGAGTTCATCTGTAATATCTGAAACTGGTTCTGATGAGCCTTGGTGCATGATAAGAGTTTTCTTCAAGCTTATTGCTAGCCCAAAGATTTTTCATGAGTCACAGAACTCAGTAATGAAATGTTGTAGGGCATCAACACTGTGAGCCACAAGGGATGAATTACCTGCAAACAACAGGTCCCTTATGATGATCTCCTTTACTTTCATCTTAGCTCTGAACCTTGCAGTATTAAAAAGTCCTCCATCATGTCAAGTATTACGATAGACAACCTCTCGAACATCATGGAATTTGTGTTGAAGGAGGAAAGAGAAGTAAATGTTAAACAAATGTGGGAGTCAGTAGACAGCCCTGCTTCACTGCACTGTTGATGCTGAATGAGTCAAACTCTTGCTTTTCATACATTACAGGTGCCTTCATGCCATTGTGGAAGGATTTCACAAGCTTCAGCAAAATAGGTGGGCAAAGGTGTAAAGCCCTGACAGACTGACTGTGTCAGAAGCTTTTGTTAAATCTATAAATGGAATGGAATACACTTCTCTGTGCTTTTCTTTCAGTTTTCCTGAAGTTTTCGCACATTAATTTAGTACCTCACACTGGAAGTACTAAATTTAATGTGCATTAGAAAAGGTGCATTTATGCACATGTAGATGTGCCCACTGTGGCCCAGGTTTACTCCTTAACCAATATCTAGTTGGCATAAAGAAGGGGGCAAGGTACTGGCAAAATGAGAGAGTTAGGATTATGACTCAGACTGTATTCTCTTTGGGCCTCTCTAGACATTCAGGTAAAGACGTGATAGGATCTGATGTGCAATCCACACAATTGCGCTTCCTGTCATGCTACATGTACAAATTAAAGCTGGATACAAATCAGCTATAAAGTTAATGCGCATATTCCAGGTCTAACTTTATAACTGGATGGACCTTTTATAGACTTTTTATGGCACAATAGTTATTTTGCATGTATAGCCGATCTAAAATAATTGCGCAATTACGACTTTGGTTCAGTAAGAACTGGAGCTTGCATGTTGTTGAGCAGTTTGATTCCAATAACACACTTACGTCCTGACTTAACTTCGAATGCTTTGGAGTGTCACCCTTTGGGGCTATTATGCCCTTTCTAACTGTATTTCTGGATGAGTGCCAGAATGTCAGCATCTGGTAGGGCCATGTACCCAACCCTCTCCTGGTTCTTCAGGGCAAACACAAGAGGGAACTATAAACTTAGTTTTATTATCAGTTTCAACAGATTTGTCTGTGACTATATTAAAGGCAAATGTCTGAATAAGAAGGTGGCACTTGAGAACAGAACGGCACTATTATCATTGACTGTTTGGGAAAGTTTTCCCTTTCATTGTATGGCTTCGTTACAGTTCAACATGCTTATCATAATATGAATTCTATATTATATTATTATTATATATGAATATATTAATCATAGGATGAGGATAAGAACAAATGGAGTATGAAAACTGATTCTACCATCACGGTAACACAGGGCCTGTTCCAAACCCCACTGAAGGCAACAAAATTCAGAAGAAGCTGTCAGGGAAGACATTTCTTGATAGCAGTAGCACATAATAATGGATATTATACTGCGCAGTGAACAACAAAGAAACATTTGAAAGACCCACTTTTCTCTGAAGTATTATATTGTACAATAGAAAAGCAACCACTTCCTCTGCTAAACAACTGTGTAGTTTTGATATGTGCTACAAGAGTTGCCACATTCTTCTACCTAGAGATACTCACCATTCAATAGTGAGCAAACAGTTTCTATATATTGGCCCAGATTCTGCCACCATCATTTATGCTGACTAGTGCTTTATTCTGTGCACAGTCCCTCTGAAATGGAAATCGCAGATGCTGGACTGTGGTTTGTAAAAGCTGTAGAACTGCTTGGGATAATTTGTGTTATTATTCCTGTTGTTAGCATTATCTTATTCTTAACAACGAATTTTAAATACCTTGTTTCAACTGAAATTCAAGAGAATCCCTTGATGGTCTCATATTTTGTTTCACATTTCGATGACGTAACTCTGGGGAACTTTTTTCACCAAATGGGTTATTACTGTCTACCTGGAAATGAAAAAAATAATATGAAAATGAATTTCTTATTCTATGAAAACTAGGTCTGAACATGAACATGACATTGGCAATCTCCAAAGAAAAGAAAATAAACCCTTTTTCTTTTATTTTTTTTCTTTATCTCCATCAGTCTGCCTCTCTCTCCCCCACAAAAACAAAATACATAAAAGAGGGAAAGTAATAAACGCTGTATAATACAGACCTTTTAAAAAATAATCTAAAATATTTTTCACTTTGTCTCTTCTATCTAATTAAAAACCAAGGGCATTCTAAACCATGAAAAACTTCTGGATAGAAGTGGCAGCAAAAATTTAATATGAGTTCTAGGAATATAGTCTAGTACTTCACGTTTGGGTCTGGGTTTTTGTGTTCAGTCTTATGCACTAACATTCAAATGTTTCCAGCAATAATAATTCTAAAATCAGACCTCTTCCTTCTACCTACAGCTGCATATGTTAAAAAAATAGTAGTCATGTTTGTAACTGTTCCTCAGAGAAATGTTAATGACAAACTAGAGGACTGCTGAAATGACTCATTACTTTCCGGCTTTATAAATCAATTTATTGCACAAATATAGAAGAAAAGGAAGAAAAAGAAACAACATGACTGTTTGATATCATCAGGTTGAGACAGAGGAGGCTCTCCACCCAGAAGACAAAATCCACATTTATCCAAGCTGTGAGGCAAAAGACAAAGGGAGCCTGGAGTTCTTAGCATGGTGCAGGTGTACAAATGAAGACCCTACCAACTTTCTAAAGGGACTTTTTGATCTCTTGCTTAATGCAGTACTAGAAGCAGACATAAGGGGGACAAATGTTCCACATTCCAAAAACTACTTCCTCCAGGCAAGGATGATGATTGTCTTTCCATTGCCTGTCTGAAAAGTAAAAACCCTTTGTGCTCTGTTCCTGAAAGCCTGAATGGATCAAGTTCTGGGTACACTGAGACCAGTAGAGCAGACTCAAACCCAGAATCTTGATAGCACTGATCAAGGGTCACCTTGTGCACCGTGAAGACTAAAAGTGAAGACTTTATAAGCGTTTTAAGTGAGAAGCTATCCTGGGACATTTGTGTTAATGCCTGCTGCATAGCACTACTAATCCCATTAATTCCAAAGGCAATACAATTGCTTTTAAAAATACTGTTAGAAGTCATCACACAGCAGTAACCAGAGAAGGGGAAGAATTCAGTCAGAGGTAGGGAGGGCCTTGAATTTACTGGTGAAGTTTTAAAAGGGGTCAAAATATTCCCTCCCAGCACTTAAATTCCAGGAAATCCAGATCCTGTCATGAGAGATGCCTGTGCCTGACAAAACAAGAACAAAATGTGAGTTCAAGAGTTTTAAGGGGAATATGAATCTTAGGTCACTAGTTCAGGTAATGGACCGAATGCTACCAAAGGCTATTGTGACACATTACAATTGGCATGTGCTAACTGCACTTACAATGCTAGCATCCAAGCATTCAAGCAATGAAGTGTGTGCTAAGTGCCATTATAGCACAGTAAAGCTAGTTTTTTTCTAGTGGAAGGTATCTCTAGAATCTATTATCTAACATATGTTGAGCTAATATTGGACTACTGCACAGAGATATTACTATCAGGGAACTGCGGTGTCTGGGGGAGAGCCCAACAAAACTATTTGTCAAGCTCCCAGCCTTCATACCACACCAGAGCCTTTAACCAGTAAGACTATGGTGCAGTGGGGGGAGCTCAAAAAGCAGTCTGTCAGGCTCCCAGCCTCCTTACTGCACCGAAACCTTTAACAGGCTCCTGTAGGAACTGGCTCCCAGCCCCTATACCACACCAGAGTCTTGAACTGGCTCAAGTGCAATCCTGCAGCTGAGACTGAAAATTGGCCAGTTCAAGGCTCTAGTATACTACTATGATCTTAGCTAGTATTAAAGTTTTCTACGTTCTAAATAGTAACATGTACCAATGCCTTTAGTGCTTTCAGGCAATTCTTCAGCCTAAGAAGAAATTCTAAAGATGCAGAGAAAGCACTCATGTCTGACAAACCTTTTGAGAAAACACTGAAAAGACTCATCTCACACAGATCAGGCCTTAAAGGTGAGAAGAGACGTGCCTGTCTTCAATCAGTGTCCAAACTACTCACAGCCTACCCTTTGAGCTTTGTAATTAAAACATTGTTTCATGAAGGGAGCAATGAAATCAATAAAATATATCTCTGCTCATGTAATGCTTCTCTGAGAGTCACAATAACTATTTCCCTTGAAGATATTCTTGTAGTTAATCTAACATCATTGCAACTTCATTCTAAAGAAACTTTGAGTTATTATATTAACCACCTAATCAGTAGTCATTATTAAAAGGAACAAGAACTGGAGATTAACTAATAAATTCTCATTGCAGATAAGAATTTTAGAGTCTCATGAATAGATTTGCCCCTTGATTCCCAATTACTGTTTGAGGAACAATGGTTGTTTGATGAGTAGCAATAAGTGATAACCCGAAAAATTAGCATGGTATCTAACTGATTGTTCCTGCAGCCCATGAAGACCAAGACTCCATCCACTTTCCCTCTGATGATTACCTCAAGCAATATTTTCTGATAGTTTTTCCTTGACTATATTGAAGTTTAACCCCAGGTGTGGGCATTATCTGTCTCTAACTATGCATCTGCTTGTTCACCTCCTTCTTTAACATGTCTAGCAACAAGGTGTCATATCATTCGATAGTAAATCTCCAATAGGACTTGTATTGCTGCTGAAAGATATGGTAGATGTGTCACTGAGGACAATGATTCTGACATATAGACCATACTGCCATAAAGGAGTTTTCCTTAAAATGAATTTAAAACAGTTGCAAAAATTTCCAAAGATTCTGCTTTTATCTTCACGCAGTGAGATCAAAAAAATATAACCCTCTTCATGTAATGCAACAAGGTTTAAACATTTACAACAATGTTTTAAAATAAAGAAGGACTAGTAAGTGATGAAAACTATACATAGATAAATCAGTGGATTAAAACTGGGAAGGAAATACTGAGTTCTAATTCAGGCTTTTCTACAGTGTTTATCATCTTATGATTATTGATAAGTAACCTTAATATTTCTTCTTTTCTGTATTATATGTGTGCATGCGTGTGTATTATACACACAGAGCTCTCAGAGGACACTATGGGCGTCTTTACACATGCTCCAGAGGTTGGGGGCTGCTATAATTAAAGCAGCTCTGAGAGCCACTCTAAAGCACGCACAGCATTTTGTGTATTCAGCATCCCATGCTTCAAAATGATGGCAGGGATGATTTAACTAAAGCTCATCAAACAAGCTTTAGTCAAGGTACCCCTGCCACCCTTTTGAAGTGAGGGGATGGTGAATACATAAGATGTGGAGGCTGCTGAACCGTGCCAATTAACATGTTCCAGGAGACTCAATTAATCGAGTCTGCTCTGATGCACTGTAATTAGAGCACATCAGAGCAGTGTCCCCACACATCTACAGATGCCCTATGGTACTAACCATTTAATTACCAAGTTAGTAGTAACTAGTAACTTAACTAATTAGATACATTCTTATGATATCTTATGATGTGCTTTGAGAGCTTCACATGAAAAGTTCTTGGAAATCTCTTGGAAGCCCTTTCATTGGATTCAGTGGCCATTGGATTAGGTTTTACAAGCCATAAAGGGGAAACACAGGGATGGCTAACTGTTGTCACATCATCAGCCCATTAGTCCAGTATCTTGTCTGAGCATAACCAATCACAGAGGCTTCAGAGGAAGGTACAAAACCTATATAATGAAAAATGGTAAAGTAACCTACTCCTGAGGACAATTTCTTCCTAACCCCAGTCAGGCTGTGGATAGCTTATACCCACAAGTGATCACTTCTATTTTTTATCCTATCTTAATGGAATTTGAAATTCTTCTTATTAATATCAATGTCTAATCTCTTTATGAGTCCTGCAGCCTGGCCGGCTACAAGACCTGTTGAGGGCCATGAGTTTTTGTACGAGGAAGCATCCCTGTTTACCCTTCAAAATTTGCCACTGTTTAATTTGTTTGGGTCTTCTCTTATCTTAGTATTATAAGAAAGGGTAATGAGAGTAACTCATATTGCTATCAGCACAATCAAAAAAAATATTTGCTTGGTATGGAAATGTTAAGACTTACATGTCTAACTACAAATGGTGGCCTGACTTCAGCTCCTGCCTGGTATCCAGCAGACCCCAGGCTCAGCCTAGATAGCTGCAGCTGGTTTTCTCTGAAGAGCTTTGTAGTATTTGGAGAAGGGGAGTGAGACCTTAATGATCGTGTCAGTCTTTTACAGATCTTATCCTTTTTCTTAGCTGTCTTACATCGTGTAGATGAAATACTCCTCCGTGTGGGCGACACAGATGCAGATCTTTGTATCCTTGTTCTGTTTCTGCCCTATTAGATAAATTAATTGTTGCAAAATTATCAGAAAAGAAGCAGGTTGCAAACCAGAAGATAGTACACTGAATAAAAGTGCAGGTCAACAGAAGCCCCATGGATGCTACTGAAGATAGAATTTGGATCTATTTAGCTGCAAATTAACACTAGGCACAGGTTCTCTAAAAGTGACCATAAGCCAGTAACAGAAAGAAGTGAGTAGGAATTTATGCATTTCTTTTAATATCAATTTTACCTTTGATCCATAGGCTGTCATTCAGGGCTCACTCCTGCAAGATGCTGAAGGGTGCTCATCTTCCTTAACTGCTTCTGAATTTTAACAGTAGCTAAGAGCATATACATCTCTGAAAAACTGCATTCAGGAGGACTGAGGACTATAGCTGAGATCCTAAGGTATTGGACTGACTGGGAGTTTGCTTGAGAAAAACTGTAATATAGTTTAGGATATAGTCCTAAGGAAGCACAACTCTGTATGTCAAAGGCTGCTTTCCTATCTTAAACAAAAATCCCTCTGACTAGAGTGAATGTTTATTCAGGAAGGACTGCAGAATCTGAATCCCAAAAGATGATGTCTTCATTATGCCTAACCACCCAAGTGAATATGACATGTCATGAGAGATGGTCTCTTGGATAAGAGAGAATGTATTACAGCTCAATTCAAATAAAACTGAGGCTGCACTGCTAGGCTGCAGGAAGCAAGGAAATAGTGTGCAATCAATGGCAGGCAAGGTAAAGCACTCACAGGAAGACTCGGTGAAGACCTATGGGCCACGAAACTTCTCCAAGCCAGAGATCACAATCAGTCCAAGTCTTGCCTCATCTAGAAGACAATGCAAGATCCATTTCTTTGCATTGGCTTTCTCCAGAAAGATCAACAATATACTCCTGGGCAATCACCCTGAGTAAATGAGACAACTTGTGACAGTGGATGAACTGAGGGAGGAATTAAAAGATCTGACTTTATAAGCAGATTAATTTGTGGACCAGGAACCATTTTTATTGCTTCCAGGTTGGCTGATCTTGTACGGCGAGCTTTAAACTAGCATCGCCAGGGGAAGGGGCTGCAGGAAGACGAAGAGACACCAGCCGAGCAAGACAGGTGACAAATGCAAGAAGTGCCCAAGTAAGAAACAGAGGTCCAAACAGTCTCCCAAATCAGGGGGTGGCACACGCAGCTAGGCAGGGCCTTAAATGCCTATATACCAATGCTCATAGTATGGGGAATAAGCAGGAGGAACTCGCCCTCAGAATAGCCAGTTCAGACCCAGACATAATAGGGCTTACAGAAACGTGGTGGGATTCATCCCACGACTGGGCAGTTAGCAGTAGGGGCTATAGGCTTTACAGGCAGGATAGAGAAGGAAGGAAAGGCGGGGGTGTGGCGGTCTATGTCAAGGAGCAATACACATCCTCTGCCAGCAAAATGGGGTCAGAGGGGCAAGCTGAAGTGCTCTGGGTCAAGATACAAGGGGGCTATGGGGAGAGGGACCTAACGGTGGGGGTCTACTACAGACCCCCCAACCAAGGGGAGGAGCCGGACCAGGAATTTTCGGGCCAGCTTGCAGAGGCACTTAAGGCAAGGGATGTAGTTGTCATGGGTGATTTAAATTACCCGGACATCTGCTGGGAGGAACAGTCAGCCAGGTCGGACCGTTCCAGGAGGTTCCTGGCCGAGATACAGAACCTCCACTTAATTCAGGAGGTGCACAGTCCCACCAGAGGAAATGCCCTGTTGGACCTGGTCCTTGCCACAGGCGATGACCTGGTAAGGGGCCTCCAGGT
>NW_017729024.1:120539221-120558882 GCF_001723915.1 Gavialis gangeticus | reverse complement strand
ACATCTGTAAGAACTACTTCACAGTCAGGGTGGCTAGGATCTGGAACCAACTTCCAAGGGAAGTGGTGCTGGCTCCTACCCTGGAGGTCTTTAAGAGGAGGCTTGATGCCTACCTAGCTGGGATCAGTTGAGCCCAGTTTTTTCTCCTGCCCAGGAAGGGGGTCAGACTTGAAGATCTACAAGGTCCCTTCTGACCCTACTTCTATGATTCTATGATTCTATGATAACACACCTAGATTAAATGGTGACAGGAGCACTGGGCCAGAGCCACGTTTGTGTCCTTTATATTAAAATACTTACACGAATTGGCTTCCTGTACTGACACGGAAGCTCTATGATGGTTGTTCTTGTAGAAAACTCTATTTTTGGTGCAATTCCCTTAGAAACAAGAGAGATGAAGTCACTAAAAATAATGTCACTGTGGACACGTTACAGACATTCATCAAGCAGCGCAATGAGCAACAGCAGTTCTAATTCACTGGCACTTCATCAAGGTTCTTCATGGTTACTTGAGAATCAAAAGTGCAATGAAATCAAAAGTGCCTAAAGGAAACACTAAAAGCAAAAGAGACAGAAGGTTAATGGTAGCTAGTAAATTAAGTACAAGTTTGCAAGGTAATGTGGCAACCAAATTCGCCAATATGCAGCATATGCTAGCACCGTGATATGGAGCAGGGAAGTAATGGTCCTTCTTTATGGGCCTAATCATCACATGATGCACAAGGCCAACTGTATGGAAAAACACCTGAGATACCAGCATAATTTCAGAGAGGTATCCTGTTTGCCAAATTACTTCTCAAGAGCAGAGAGGAAACCTAAACAGAATTATCTTTACTTCTTTGCTGGAGATTTCTTTCCTGTTTAACAGCTGTATTTACTAAACACCAGTCTTCCTAATGGGCCCACAGTGATCCAACTATACTTCCAAACTACCGTGACAGCAGAAGGCCAGTTTTCTTTCTGAGGCAGGTGAAACAATGATGAATACTGTGAAAGACAATTACCATCTGTAATTAATAAATACAATCTGTTCACTTACACTCAATTTCAAAATCTCTAGTCATTGTCATTCCTATTTCTTCAAAACACTAATTGTATAGTCACATGACAGTAACTGCATAAACATTAAGAATAAATTATACCTGTTCCTACTCTTGGGCAATTAAATGGGGAAAGAGAAAGCACAGAAGTGGTACCTGAAATGAATAGGAAGTGAAAGGCAGGGACCTATAAGCAATACAGGTAGGCTTATAGCTCCAAGAAACATACATCTGGTCAGGAACAAACTGTCCTAGTCTGTGCACAGGCAAGTGTGAGCAAGAAAGCTCTGCACAACAACCTTGTTATACCTTTCTAAATGTGCATCAGCAAGTCCTTCTGCTTGCTACATCTGCTTAATAGTCTAAGAACAATGAGTTTCCTCCTCTCTCTCATTACATTCTGTCTTCCCAACAGGATAATTTAGTTCTAAACAACTGACTGGTATATATAGAGACATTCAACTTGAGATCAAGACAGTTGCAAGATTGAGTTATGCTTTGTCTTCCAAAATCCATTCAGCCAGTCACGGCCTTTACCTTAATTACTAAGCCTTTAACTGGATCTAGAACAAAAACAAGCAAATAAATTAACAACATAATTATGCTAGCACAGTTTGAGTGCTCCTTGTGTAGAAGGCACATTCATATACACTTTACTCTGAGCCTCAGCCTCTGTTCTATGCTGTCCTGTTACAGATTCATAGATTGTAAGGCTGGAAGGGACCTCAGAAGATCATCAGGTCTAACCTCCTGCACTAGGCAGGAAAGACAACTGGGGTCAGGTGGCCCCAGCAAGGTGATCATCCAGTCTCCTCTTGAAGATTTCCAGGGTAGGCGACTGCACCACCTCTGGAGGGAGCTTATTCCTCAGTCTGGACACCCTGACCATGAAGAAGTTTTTCTTAATGTTGAACCTGAAACGGTCTTCCAGGAGCATGTGGCCATTACTCCTGGTTTTCCCCAAGGGTGCCATGGTGAACAGTTGTTTGCCAAGCCCTTGATGTACTCCCCTGATGTAGTGGTAAGCTGCTAGCAAGTCCCCTCTCTGTCTTCTCTTTTTTAGGCTGAAGAGTCCCGGGTCCCTCAGCCTTTCCTCGTATGGCTTGCAATTCAAGTCTCTGATCATACAGGTGGCTCTTCTCTGGACTCTCGCAAGTTTTACCACATCCTTGTTAAAGTGTGGTGCCCAGAACTGGATGCAGTACTCCAGCTGTGGTCTCACCAGTGCTGAGTAGAGCGGAAGAATCACCTCCTTGGCTTTGCTGGAGATGCATCAATTGATGCATGCCAGAGCATTATTTGCCCTACTGGCTACAGCGTCACACTGATCGCTCATATTCGTACTGTGGATTGCCTGCTGAAGACTCTTAGGAATGCCTTCCCAGTGTCAAAATTGAAGGAGCAAACACCCTTCAGACTTTGCTGGCTTCCTACTTAAAGCTGAGCATTTAGACACCAGATTCACTAGGCTACAGCAATCACCTTTCATCTAGTTTCAGTGCTTTTTTCTCTACACAGCAGCTTAATGATAAAAATAGAATCAAACCATTATAGCAATGTACAACTTACAGCCATTAAAGCACTTAACCCAGGTACTGAGTGAGAAGGAAAAGGAAAGGCCTATGTCAGTGGTTACCTCTAAAATTACACTTAAATACCAGTGAAATCCACAACAAATGACAGAGTACAAGCACATTTAACAAAGCTTCTAGCTACCAGACCACCCGCTTTTCAGGACATATTGCTCTTGATGGAAATAGTTATTACTCAAGACCATTATGTGGTCTGTCACATGAATTAAATCTAATTGAACAAGCCCACAGCCAAATAGGCAGGAAAGGACACTCCAAGAATTCATGCAGAATAAGTCAGTGGTTCAAATGCTGTAGCCTTCCAGCCCTAACAGGTATTCTGTAGTGACTAGAATAGGAATTGGGAAGAACACATTCACAAATACAATCACAGTGATAGCAGGCAGCATCAATGTAGCAGTCAATTTGTCCTGTTCTGAATGGGCCTGTTTCAAAGCCTCTGAAATCTAGTTTACTTTCCATTTACTTCAGCAGGCTTTATATCAGGCTTTAAAATCAGATCTGGGTTGCTAGATGCTCACATAAACATTTTCCATAATACTGCTGAGTGGTAGTATCATAGAGTATCTGGATTGTTTCTTGGTTTGGAAAGAATTATTACATAGTCACAGATCTGATTCAGTTTCACAGTTTCAAGACTGGTGGTGGGATTTGCTTTCGAATTTAAATGAAAATCAAAGGCAGGATAAAAGACATAAAGCCAAGGGACAGTCAGACACATTGAAAACAGAATAGAAATGAAAGACCCTCTCACACTGATCTAAAACAGAGAAAGCAGAATTCAAAGACATTGCTCACTAGGGTTGTATTCTACTGCTGGCGCTGAAGAGCAGCAGAAGAGACAGACACCGAGGAATTGCCCAAGGAGTAAGGACAGCAGCCACAGTGTTTCATTTTAATTTACCTGAGAGAATCAAACCAACAACTTGAGCAATTATTTTTAGATTGAAATGCCATGTTAAAATGCTTCATAGCCAGCGGACATGACTAGAATTCCCTTGTGACGAGTGACTAGAATTCCTTTGCCCTACACAAGTTTTCAGTCACAAAAGAAATCTTTGTAATTTTTTTTAAAGGCACATAGAGGCCACAATTCATTTTGAGACAATAATTGAAACTCCATAAAACCAACACTGAAGAGTCATTTTTCCAAGTAGTATGTTAAGGCTGCATGAACTCATACGCTTGCATATCTGAGCGCATTAAATAAGCAACTTCAACATTGCCCTTACATAGTTTGAATGCCTTTAATCTGTATTAAGCATGCATTATTTTGACTGTAGACACACTGCAAAAAAAGTGAGTTGGCTTCACTGTACATTAGACGACAGCTTGCCTTGTTAGAAACAACAGCTAAAAAAATCAAACTGTAACCAAGTGGGAGGTTTCTTCTGTTGATTCGTCCTGATGGAATCCACAGGATGTGGCTGTTTGATTCCTGATGATGCATTGTGGCAGATATGGCTCAGTAAGTCTAGCCTGGATATGAAGGCAGTGATAGAGACTGTGCTTAGAAAGCCAGAGCCTAGGACAGAGAACTCCTTAAACAGCAACCTTAAGAACATCTAAGCTTAATAATATGATCACATTTTCTTGTCATCTGAGGAACCGGACAAGCAAATGACTTACATTAAGTTAAAAAGGCTCAAGAATGTACTGCACATTAGCTGCTCTACAGGAAATGTTTGTGCCTGTTCTTATCCCACCATAAGTGGAAATTCACCTGCAGTGAATTTCCACTTTTTCATTCAGGGATATGTCACTGCAATAGAGCTTCCTCTTACAGTGTACACAAGAGCAGGCACACAAACAGTTACTGTGGAGCAGCTGATGTGCAATAAATTCCTGAGCCTTGATAAGTAAAAGTAATTCATTTGTTTGCCCATGTACTGAATTATCAATAACCCCAAACCTTATAAATGGGTCAGCAGACATGATTCTGCATTCATCTAAATGTACTGAAGTCAGTAGATTTACACCAGTGTAAAAATGTGTAAGATCAGTATTACTCCAGGACCAAATATTCTGTTCAGAGACATTAACAATTCCATCTATTCATACAAAGCCTTGAAAAGAAACAATGCATGAAATGCAGTAATGATAGGCAAGGATAGACTAAGGACCCAGCCCTGCAATACAGGTTGAGCCACTAGATGCTATATGTTATAACTAGTGGACTAGATGATCTCCTGAGGTCCTTTCCAGCCTTACTTCTTTATGAAATGAGAAAAATCAAGTCACAGTGTTGTATAAAAACACAGCCACATTATGTATCAAGACTTTCAGGTGAAATCTAGGACCAGCCAGGAACACTACATGGATTATAAATTTGACCCAAATTTTGAAGATCATTGGTGGAACCAACCACAGTACATTTGACTTTTGCTTTGCCAGGACACAAATGATTTACTCATCCAATTTTGTAACTGAATAAACCATCTTGTCTAAAATATAAATGAGAGTAAGAGAAGGCCACTGAAGCTGAGTGTTGTGTTAGTAGTATGTCATATACACAACAGTGAGAATCTAGACAAGTGCAGTAAATAATGTCAAATTACAGAGTGAATGCAATGTACTCTGCAGAGAATTATACAGAGCTCAAGAGCAAGCCCGGAAAAACAAGATAACTAAACTGTAAAACCATTACACTGAATTAGCAGAAGCAATCAGACACAACGCACACCAAATAAAACAGTCAGGTAAACCTAAAATGTCACCGAGATTGTAATAATAAATAAAACTAAGAATGACAATAAAAGAGACCAATGTGGTACCAAAAATAAAGTACAGTATTATAAAAATTATCAGAATTAAGACAGCTTCAATCCAGATGTGGCTATTTTTCTGCAATAACCTTTGCCAGTACTATTGGAACCTCACTTCAGGTAACTACATTGAATGCTGCATTCTAATACTGGTAGCTGACCAAACTGAAATATCAGCATGAAGGAAGGCAACATGCTATTTTTAAACACTCAGATCTTTGTGATCCAAATGTCCCTTTGGAAATGAAGTGCCAGCATTTGTCCTGCAAGTGAGCTGGAAATACTTTAAGGGAAGAGGAACAACATCAGTAGCAATAAACTTGGTAACTGAGAAAATGAAGATACTCAGGAAAAAAGAAACTTCTGTGATAGTGGCTACTGTTAATTTTCTAAAGGAAGAATTAGCTAAATTATCAGGATTTCAGGACAATCCCATCATCTGACCACTTCTCCCCTGTGAAAAATTCCAGGATGTGTGTGACCAAGCAACTTAATTGGAAATAAGCAAGAAAAATTAGCCCTTGTTTTGCTGAATTTTACTGGTGAAGTTGAAGTCATTTTGGTCTCCCTCCACCAACAATTACGACGAGAGAGAGGGAGAACAGAATATCACGAAGGAAGTATGAACAGGAATTCTAGCTCTCAATCAGTGCAATGTTAATTCATGGTCTTTAATCATAATTCTAGGCAACATCAGGAAACTAAGGTTAATAAAACCATTCAAAGGCTTAATGGAACTCACCAACCATTTTAATAGTACAAAATTATTCCTTTCCTACTACTGTGGAAAAAATTAATAAAAGCATTTCAATTTTCCGCAGCACATCAAACTACTTCACATGATGAAATCCAGACTTATCTCCTCTTGACCTACCTAATACACTAAATAAAATACTGGTTGTGACTGGCATTTGCATCCTGTTTCAGAATATCTTTCATAAAAGAACATTGAATTAACTGTAAATGTGTGATGTATTTTTAAAGTAATTCAACTGTAAGTTAAGGACTGAGTTAAAAGTAAAACATAAGTATAACCTTTAGCTTATCAGAACATATATTATACACAGATAGTTAGTCGGGCTCATGGCTGAGTTGTACATGGAGCCATGAAAGTATCTCTATGTTATGCAGAACTTTCCAATAGTGAATAAAAAGTCTAGCCTGGTGTAAGCTCAAGCCACCAATTTATGTAGCATTTACATTTTCATTTAAAACCAACTACCATTCTGCACCTTATGGGAATGAAGATAACTTTCTGAACATGAACCAATGAAGTCTCGAGTCCACAGGGAAGCTGTTTCAGCAAGTCTGCTGGTGCTCAGAGCTACGCCAAGCAGTATCCGAATGAAATTATGAAATTAATAAAAACTCTGATCAGTTGTATTGCTTCCATTGCATAATGCAGTTAGCAAAACTGATGAGAATTTTGTCGGTTGTATTCTGCCGTTGGTGCTGAAGAGCAGCAGGAGAAAGAGACACCGAGAAATTTACCAGGAGAAAAGACCTTCCCAAAAAGGATGATGTGTAAACTAAGGGCATGCCTGAGGGAAGGAAATGGATAGTGAAGTTGATGTCCCCAATTACAGTCAATGGGTTGCACTAGGTGCTAACCAGCATTTTGTCCCTTCACAGCAGCTGACAAGAAAGGAAATCCTGGGCTTTGCTTCTGGACTCCCAGTCCCCACGCTAACTGGTCTCTAACTGGTAGATATTTTAAACTTTTTTTCAAGACCCTGTAATGACCATGCAATCACTTGAGCATATCTGTGTTCAGGAGTGGTTCAAATTCATGTCTCAGACTGAAATCCTCACAAAGCTACCACCTGCCCAATGAACCACATCTCTCCTTCTTTCTCCTTTTCAGCTACACATGGCAAATGCCATTTGGAGGCAACTTACTGGAAAACCAGGAGCCGTTTTCATCAATACCTCTCTGTCCACACCAGGATACGCAGGCATCAGCATGGGCTCGGGGAAGAGAAAATCTCGAGTACTCTCTTCATAAAAAGCCAGATCGTCCCCTACTGGAAAAAGGGGGGAAAAGCAAAAACTGTTTCCAGGATTGATTTTCCTTCTATTTAGTCTGTGATAAGGCCTCTGTAAGCCCATCACCACTCATCAAGGGACCCTCTGAGATCTGAGAAATGCTGCCCTTCTTCTACATTAGGGAAGACTGTCAGCAGTACACAGAGCAGTCCCAGCAGCAGTGTCAAAGGAAGCACTACCCCTACAGACCTGCTTCAGGATTCGCTGGCATTTCATCCTTTTTTTATACATGACCCTGAACCAAAATGTAAATAGGAGGCTCTCTATTTACATGCCTTATAGCCACTACAAAGAAAACTGCAACAACAGAGACACTGATCAACAGTGAATATTGATTGTTTTGTTGTGTGCTCACTTTTTTAATTTGTGAGAAAGGCTCCATCCAGTAAGGTCATACTTCAGTCTCAGGGACTTAGAAAATAACTGCTTTTAAATCAAATGACTTGTTAGCCTTATTTCTATTGCTCTGACTATTCCACTCCTGATTAATGTCTCTATCCTGAAAGTGAAATGAAGGAGGCAGAAGGAAGCAAGTCGGTTTATGCTTTCATCTGTAATGAATGACTTGGCTTAGCATAGCAACATTGGCGCTTGATGCCATCTTCAACACTCAGTTTGTCACAAGTGCCCCAAACGATTTTGGGATGGAAATGACTGCAACAATGCACATTATCACACTGTACTGCACAGAATTTCCAAAGCTGTGCAACATCAGGACTAAAATCTATCCCTGCTCTTCCTATATTAGGACCTAATCATACTGGAGGTGACTGTCATCTATTATGGACACTATCAAGAGAACAAATGCAGTCAGCACCTCCCAGCATTCAAAATGGGCCTTCACAGAGTATGACCTTTCTATAATATGTACAATATCTGTGTCTCAGCATACAGGACCAAATCCCAATTCTATTGACTTAAGACAGGAATCCTGTCAATGCCCTAAGAGAGACCGGAATTCAGGTCATAATATAAATGCACTTTTTCAAATTACTGTACTAACAACTAATCCAGTGGTTCTCAACCTTTTTAGTCCCAAGGCACCCCTCATTAGACTCAAGGAACCTCCTGAAAAATGCCAGCTCTTAGCTTTTACTCATGTTTTGACTATGAAAAAATACTAGAACAATACTTCTCTTGCAAAGAACTCAGAAAGACCACAACAGGTCAGAATGTTTCTGATGTTATGGATTTGCGAACTCTGGGTTTATCTTGTGAATAATGTGTAGGTGTTTGTACACCAAAAAGTGCTGACATTGCATGGCATACTTAAAAGAATCTCATGGCACCCTGGTTGAAAATCACTCCACTAGAGGTCCACCGATACATCAGTCCAATATTGGATCGGTACCAATATAAAGAAAATTGACCATTGAAAATCGGTCTGATGTGGCTGATAATGTGGCCGATAAGTGCCCCGTGCATGTGCGCAGCCACAGCGCAGCACGTAGGTGGTGAGGAGCACAGTCCAGCAGCATGGAGAGCTGCGTGCAGCTGGTAAATCTGTTGTGGTGGAAGGGGAGGGGGAGGAGGAAGAAAAGGGGCATGGCGAAGGGCTGATCAAGGCCCCCATGGTGAGGGAGGGAGTGGGTCTGGGGCTGAGGCAGGTGCTGTTCAGCCAGAGCAGGGTGGGATGCAAGACAGAGCTGCGGCTCGTCCAGGGGGTGCAGGAAGATGGGGCAGCTCCCGCTGCTGCGCACACCCTGGGAGGACATGGTGAGGTGTGCCCCCTAGATCTGCACGGGGCAGGGTAGGCTGCCGCTGGGGGCTGGGGCCAGGGCTCTTCCAAGCAGGGGCTGGGCTGGGCTGCGCTCAGGGCAGGCAGCACTGGGAAGGGGTTTGGGGGGGCTATGGTGCATTTTTGGGTGGCTTCAGCCCCCCATAGCTCCCCTCCCAATGCCAGCCCAGCCCACCCCAGCCCCCGCTGGGAAAAGCCCTGTGCAGTCCCAGCCTCAGCCCACAGTGGCAGCCTGCCTCACCCCATGTAGATCCGGGGGCACGCACCCCCATGCCCTCCTGGGGTGCACACCCCCTCTCCCTTCCCAGCTGGGCAGTACCTGGCCCAGCCCCTGCCCCAGCCCCACTCCCTCCCTCACCATGGGAGCCTCGATCGGTGCCCCCCACACCTCTTCCCTTCCCCCTTCCCTTCCAGACACTGCTCTTCAAGCTGCTGGGATGTGTATTGGAAATGGGATCAGTATCAGCCGATATACCTCCTTAAAAATCAGCTATCGGTATCGGCCCCAAAAATCTCTATCGGTGCACCCCTACAGTCTACTAACCTAATTGTCTAGATATATGAAAAAAACAGAAAAGTTTGTAATAGGATTATAAAAGTGACACTGACATTCTTATGGTTGTTTAGTACAGCTGGCACCAGAGAGTGTCAGGAGAAGTAAAAGGGGCTACTTCCCAAAGTAACTTTTATTGTCTGAATGTATTCCATCCATAGAGGCACACTGTGGGAGTCGCATACTTGGCCACACAACCATGGAGCCCCTCCAAGCACTGCTGAGTCCAACATTTTACTGACTGGGGGTATAAATACCTACATCTGTAGCTCTGCTATAATTCTTTCTGCCTCCAGAAGCCCATGACATTGAGCTCTGAAGCAGAGGAGAAAAAGGAAGGTCAGTATTGCTCTATGTAGGCAATATATTCAGAGACAAAAGTTACAGCGGTGAGCAACCCCTTTTGCAGCTTCATTTCATTGTCTTCTTTCACACTGGAATGACCAAACTAGAAGGTGGTCTGGAAAGCAACACTTCTTAAAAATATAGTAGAGGTACTGCCTTCCTGAAACCAGCATCTAAATTTGCTGAAGTATCAAGAAAATATCTGTTCACAAAACTATGAATTCCAGATTGTGGCTCTATAAATTTCTCCTAACAGCATTTTCTGAATACAAGCCATAAAAGTGGCTACTCCTCTGGTTGGACAGGATCTGCAACTTTCAGTCATAAAAACTGTAACCCACTCACAATGAACTAAAATAGTCTGAACTTTACACGTGGCCTTTGTAGAGAAATCTGAACTGTTGGATTTATTAAAAGGATTAGGAACAGATTTTCAAAAAAAACAAACTTTAGCACTTTAGTAGGCATGTAAATGAAGTAGCTGGCTTTTCATTTCAAAATGTTCAGCTTTTAGAATGACCACCTTGGGAACTAAAGGGTGCTAAGTAGTTATGAAAATCAAGTGTCTAATTCTGCCTACTGAGCTTTTGACAGGTCTCACCATCTATGATGAGCCATCTGACTTTCTGTGGAAAGCTGTGAAGTTTGGGGGAAAATGCAAGTAGGAAGACGCATACCATGCACTGAAAATCCTGAATTGTTTTTGTTTAAAAACTCTGGGTGAATTCACAATTCAGTTTGTCCTTATGAAAGATGATGTTTATTGTGGATTGACCATCGGTGCCTGTAATCTGTAGATTCTCCTCTTAAAAGCAATAATCTGAAGAAAGAAAACGTCTATAAAGGGTGCTAAAGATAACAAGTTCTTTAATCCTTTTTACATTGATCTTTCATAGCTGGGTTCATTTTCTGTGGTCTCAGTTTGAGACCTGAGTGGTCACAACCTGGGACTGACAGATCCCCAATCCAGGCCTTCTCTATGCTATGGAACAGAACCATTTCTATGACCAGTTTAACTGAACTGGTGCTGACCCAGGTTCAACTGTCAAAAAGACAAATTGGAGTTAGCACTCACATTTTCACTAATAAGGGTTACAATGGGATTTGTCAAAAAATTGAGCAAAACTCCTTCCAGTCATCTTGTGAGTGAAGGAAGAGTTTTAAATTTTTCATTTTTTCATGGTAAGAAACACTCTAATTGCATTTTTTTTTTGCAGAGCTACAGCAATAACAACATAAGAATTCAAGTTTAAAATCTGAAATGAACACAGGGGGCACGTCCTGATGAGTATGTATGTGCAGCTTGCAGCGTCTGTTTGAAGTGCTCCAAACCATACACAGCGCACGTGCACCTATTCGCTGCACTGCTACTTTGCAGCACGGTCGTTTTGTTTGACAATGGGGGATCCCAGTGTCAAAAAAAACTGCTGCTAAAAAAAGCAGTGTGGCGCACACGGCAGCAGCATTCACTGCCAGAAATGGAGCCTAGCCAGCCAGAGCCATGGTCTGGCTGCCAGCCAGGCTCTGAGCAACCGTCTCAACTCCACTGATGCCCTGGGAGGCCCCCAGAATGCCAGGTAAGGCTGCTGGGGCCAACACAGGTGCTGCTCCCAGCCTCCCCTATGCCACCTGGGTCAATTTACTGCACACCAGAATGCACATGCAGGGGTGTACCTGGGGACAAATACCAGTGACAGAAATATGTGCCACTACTATTTGTCCCATGGGAAGCACATGCCCCTGCACGTGCACACTTCTCAGGATGTGTCCAGGGAAAGGGAATTTATACCTGCTTATGTATGACAATGGCATTTACACCAGGATCATAAATAGACAAAATGCAGTTACCCCAAAGTATTCCACACAGACTTTGGGGAAAGTTAGAGGTAGGTTAGACTACATTAAAAATAGATACCTGATCTAAGATAAGTTGAGATGGGGAGGGCTAGCAGGGGGCAGTTGGGGGAATCAGGGGGGCAAGCAGCCTATGGGGGGATTGGGAGGTCCACAGGGAGATTGGAGGGGCAGTTCATAGGCAGGGATTGGGTCCACGTGGGGCAGGGATTACTGGGGTCTGAAAGGGGGGATCAGGTGGGGTCTACAGGGGGACTTGGGGGAATGGAGCACTCTCTCCCCCTAACCCTCCCCACCTCCAGACAAACAACCCCCCAGTCAAACCTACACCCCATCCTGCCTACCACTCCCCCACCACAACTTACTTCCTTACTTCCCAGCATCAGCAAACACAGATAAAACCAGAACCCAGAGCAACTTGCAGGAGGTGGGGTTTGGTGGGCTGGGGGTGGTTCTGACTCAGGGGTAGGCAACATTTTTTGGTATTCACGGCCAAGCCGGCCAGCCTGCAGCGCAGTGGCTCTGTGCAGTGCCTGCCCCAGCCCTCGCCCCTTGAGGGCAGCTGCGGGTGGGCAAGGCCAGGGCCCGGGCAGGCTGAGGCAGTTGCGGTGGCTGTTCATAGGCTCCAGGGGGCTCCCATGGCCAGGCCCTTTCACCGGGGATGGCTCTGCCCTGCCTGCACTGTGCCCAGCGTACAGGGAGGCCGATCCCAGAGAAGGAAGCCCCCCAAGCCCAGCAACCTGCCCCAGCCAGGCAGCATCCCCACGTGCACAGGGTGGCTGCAGCCCATCCCTGCGGAGCTGTACAGGCCGGGCCAGGCCTGCTGGGCACCCCTGCCTGCCCGCCCACCACAGCTTGAACCCACAGAGCCCTAGGGCTGCCTCCACTTCCTACCAGCCCCCGTTCAGTTAGATTGGTCTCGCCAGACCCAAGCTTAGACTGCCTTGGAGGTACACTTAACCTAGACCAGGTTGGCCATTTTTAGACCAGTATAACTGTCCTGAACTTCTGTATGCAAACTTATGTACAGTTATCCACCTAACTAGTGAAAGGTCCACACCTGCGCAAACTAAGTTAGGCTGGGAGTGGGACATTTTTAATCTGATCTAACCTCCCTGAATATCTGTGTGCAGCCTTTGTAACCAACTGCTACTGTGATTTGCCATCAGGTGGCAAGGGAGCAGGTAACAACTGCCTGTTTGTCTTTAGCAAGTAACTTCCTCAGGCTGGACGCAGACAAATTAAACCTGAAATGGAATAACTCATTCCAATACTAATTTTCCTCTGATTCTTTGAGGGGATGTATTCATCAGATTACATAAAATTACTTTGGCATCATCCACCTACTACTTTTTTATACCAGAGTAATGCAACTTATATCAGCATAAAGGTTTCATTTGTCAATGGCTAGAGACAAAATCTTGAATAAGGAGTAGGTGCCCTGAATGGTTTTTGAAGAAATTAAAACTAAGAAAGGTATGCATGATCACATAACAACTGTCAAGTAGTCTTAGAGGCATTTGCTAAGTTCTAGGGTAATTAATGCCCATTCTTCTGGGATATGACTGAACAATCTCTCCTTAACATGACATATACTGGGGCTGCTGCCATCAGGTGACAGGTAAACCCAAGCAGATGACAATTTGTATGCGCACATACAAAAAGGCAACTACAAAAATAGAAGTATGTGTGAAAATAGTCATTGTGGAAGATAATGTCAGCTACCTCTGGCTTATGACAGGCTGAGGTTCTATCTATCTATCTATCTACCTCAGCCTTTTCAAAAAACTCCATCCACAACTTCCTCATGCAATTTTCTGTTTCCTTGCTTTTGACTCAAAAAAATCTGTGAAATCAGATGATGTCACAAAATAAAGCTCATCTGATGAGGGGCTAAAACAAACAAGTGGAAGATGAGCATCAAACAAAACTCTGTGGAAAAGCAAATGCAAAATGCACACGATATTTTAGTGGAGGGGGTGGGGGGGAGACCAGGCAGTAGAGCACCACATTTTTTATTAAATGGAAATTGCAGTAACTCCCCAGTTTATAAAAATGTTCCCTATACAGTTCCTTTAAAGGGCAGGATTACTCTGCTGTGTCCATGTCTTTTTTCACTCTTAAAAACCCAGATTGAAAAGTCTATATAGCATCAGTGCTAGTATCTGCTCAACTGAACCCTATGTTGTTATTCATGTTACATTAAATATCACTGATGACCAGCAATAATAACAAAAATAGAAAAAAATCAGAGGAAACAAATTAAAGAAACAATATGAATATCCCCAACCAATCATCCAATGAGTCATAAGTCATAAAATAGCTATTAGTCTCAGCATCAATTTAATAAAGGTATATGCAGAGCTGGGGGGGCAGATAACTAAAACATCTCAGAAGATAAGATAGAACAAGGAAAGAAAGTGGGAGGTGGTGTTCAAAGTTAACTCCACTGAGTTCCTACTTTCAACTAATTACCCACTGTTCTGAAAAATGCTTATTTCCTTCCACATTACCTGGAGGTACTAGTTGAGTTAATCCAAATTTCGTCACATTGTCTAGAAGAAAATAAATAAATTATGTCAAGGAAGCTGAAAAGATAGAATGCATTCACAATATTCCCAAAGCATAACAAGAATAAAGGTTTTGTGTAACAACAGGAAGACCAACTGTTTACAAATGTTGTTTACTGATGTTTACTACATGGATATATTGGTTTAATTTAACAGAAGGTTGCAAGGAAAGTAGTGGGGAAGAAGCAATGGCTCATGATAAAGCTTTCCATGTTTAACACCTAAGGATTGTTATAGAAAGACAGGAGAGCCATTGGCTCAACATCCTGCAGAACTCTGGTTTCGTTCACAGGCACAAAAGCCTTGACAGGATAAAAACAAAGGGACACTTGCTGTTTCAAGAGGGTAGGTAGTTGTTGGAAAGCTGTTGAAACTAAGATAGTTACCTGCTGGAAACAGTCATCTGTCTGAAGAACTTAAGCCCATCTAGGCAAGTCCAGGTGATGGAAGACATATAAGACAGCCATGTATATAGACTGTTATTTTAAAATCTTTTTTCCTAAATTCTTTGATCCCTGAAACATTGGTTCTATACATTCACCACTGTTCACAGACTCTTAAAGGGAAGAACTACAGGTACTGAAACCAGTTAGACCTGCTGGGTAAATGTGGTTAGTACATGAGGTTCTGCAGTCCAAGTCCCAGCCAAAGAAAGGGAAAAATCAGGTAATTGCCTGAGGCCTTGCTTACACAGAGGTGAACCCTGAAAGGTCAAGAATGGGAAAAATGTGCAGCTAGCCTTGCAACTAGGCTGGATGAATGGAGGTAGAGACAGACAGATGGACAGATTGATTTGATCTGTGACCATCTGGAGCAGTTACATTGTCTCCCATCACACATGCAGACTGAATACATACATTTTTTAATTATACTTACTTTCCAGCATCTCCATTACAGCAGCAGGATCTGTGGCACTTTCAAAAACCTACAGGAAAGTAATACAAAATATATTAAATTGTATCAATACAAAGAGCAGACAGCATTTTAATAATACCAGTACATAGGAACATTTTAAAATATATTCAATATATATCTTCTACTTCATTAAGTGATAACTAAGTACAATCAAATCATGATACAATACATCCTCAGTTATCTAAGCAGTAATCTAGCAATTGCCATGTTGATCTGGCACTTGTATGCATGTAACTAACACCTGTAAGCCAACTGGGAGAAAGCTCAAGAGAATAGTATAACAGAAGAAAAAAAAACCTAAAAGCTATTGACCTGTTAAAGGCTGGGACCTGAAATAGCTTGGTAAGTGAACACTATGGCATAGGGAAGCAGATGTTGCAGAGATAAAGGTAAATAAAGAGAAATGGCTGTACTTCTAACAGAACCTGTCACAGTTACTCTTACCTATTTGACTTCAACTATCTGAATTGCTTTTGAACAAGTGCCTTCCAAAGGGACACAGATAGCTGGTGATATACTGTAATGCCTATGTTAGCATATTATAAACCTATTAATTTCAGCAAGAAAGCATTATAATAATTTGGGGGGGGAGGGGGGAGGGAAGGAAAAAGAGAAAAAGGTTGTTTAAACCTAAATAACATACGGTTTAGCCTCCTACTTGAACTCAGAAGGGAATCTAAGCCTTACAAGGCAAACATTTATCAGGAAATTTCCCATTTCTGCACTAATATTAGTAAAATTCTACTAGAAGGAGCAAGTGGAAGCGGGGTAGATGTGTCTTGAAAACACTTAGGGTCTTGTTCAATCTAACAGGCCATGTCCCAGAAGAAAAGGATCAGTTCACTGGTTGCAGTCATTTCAAATACAGGACAATCCCCTAAAAAGGAGTTAGAAGGTCTGAGGTGGTGATTCTATTGGTTATTAATCATTTGTAAATACCATACATAAAACCAGAATCTTTCAATAAAATAAAATGAATTAAAATGTTTGTACTGTGCTTAATTTCAGCCCATTACTCCTAATCACAAGTTTCAGGGGCCAGCCTAAAAGAGACCTCTTTGGGGTGAAATCCTTCCCCCTTGAAGTCAAAGAAAAATTTTCCAGTGACTTTCATGGGACCCTGGTTCCACCCTTGGCATTGCAACCTGTTTAAAGCAGCTGGGGTTAGTTGGACCTCATTTTTATCTTTTGGATAAGTCCTATATAATTTTTCTCTGCTTCCCATCCAATGTGTCCACCTCTTGCTTCAGTTAATTCCAGATTTTCTTATATATAACATGAACTTTCCCCTGAAAATGACACACAACTGCCCCTTCCCCTCTTTCCCTCCAACTCCCCCTCCCCTCCTCAAATGAAATTGAAGTGCATGTATTAAGCAGGGAAGCTGATTTTTTGCCTAGGATAGAAGCACCCTGCTTTGATTCTTGCTCACACTGCAGCAACTGTGACAGTATTATTCACGTAGCTAAGAGAATCAGTTGACTTAATGGATCATTGTTTTTCATTCCACAGGTGTTAATGATCTTCTCTCCTTTGTAATGGTCTTCATGTTCCACCAATCATGCTAAGCTTTCTTGTGGCAATTTTCTTGTCCACTCGCTGCTCCTGGTCTCTCTTGCCTCCAATTTCATAGCCCTGGAGACTTATTAGCTCTTTTCAAAATCACAGATCCACCCATAGAGACTAGTCTTCAGCAGCAACTAGGGTTGCAGCTTTAGTCAAACAGGAAAGGGAGGGTGAGTCAGCTGAAGAATAGATTCTGTCCCTGCGCTGTGAAGCTGTAACTCTGGAAAAATCTTTTTTCTTCATTCTGCCTTTCAAAAATAAGATGCATATTATATTCCAGGATATGTAATATGCAAGAAAATATGGTATTGTTGAAGCTTGCAGGACAGTACACGAGTAACACTCTTTCTGGAAGAGACCAAAGCAAAGTGCATCTTCACTAAGAAAAAATCTTTACCTAACACATGGTAACTAGCATGAGATAAAATCACAGTGAAGACAAGGCAGTCTGTAGTTTTCATGTTAGTAAGAAGTTTAAAGTAATGATTAAGGCTGATCTGTCCAACTTGTAACAGGGCTGCAACCCCTATGCACCACCCCAGCAAAGGCAAGCCACAGGCCCCTCAGGCTGCATGCTGCACAGACACCCCCTTCCCCCCCACATCACTGCCCTACCTGTAAAGGCACCCCAGCCTCACCCTCACCTTCTTGACCATGGACTTTAGTGCTGCATCATGCTGCACCAGTATACCAAGCTACAGGCTCCCCTGGCACCCTCTGGACTGTGCTATCACACAGCAATGCCCCTTGGGGCAGGAAATGGAAGCTGGAAGAAGGAGGGGGAAGGCCAGTGACTCCAGATGCAACTACAGCTGCACTGATGGGGGTAGCAGTGGCTGGGTAGGAGCCAAAGGGCCACAAATTAGCTCCTTGCAGGCCACATAAGGCCCTTGGGCCCTAAATTAAAAGGTAGGCTAGGATTTATCTTGACATGTGGACACATGTTAAAACTATAATTGTTTTTGTCTTCACTAGAATTCCTGCTTGTGTTAGTTACCCTAAGTTAAATAAAACAAAGTAAGAAAGCACTTTTCTCTACTGGAAAACATTAAAAGGGTCCACTAAGACCCCTGTGTCTATTGATTCATTCTCTGCTGATCTTCAATGCTTCCCACAGCCTAGGGAGAGAGGGAAATACCACCATGTCCTTCAGATGAAGGAATTTTACTCGAAACGTCAAAAGAGTAGTTAATTAAAGCAGAGTTTGCGTTCTTCTAAAAGAGCAGAACAAGAACAACTACAGAAAGAACAAGGGGGACTAGGAACAACACTTAAAACCTGATTACTCTTATAGTGATTTCAAGGTATTCAACAGACCACTAGGGAGAGACACAAGTGTTATTACATCTGTTTTAAAAGAATATATGTTCAAGAAGAAATTTATTTGCAGCATAGCCACAGAGCAAAGTATTTCCAAAACCTTTTCAAGACATTTTACAATTATCCAAGCCTTATTTGCTCCCAAGAAAATTCAAGATAAAGTCTTGTATTCTCACTTTTTGCAGATTTTAAAATGGTACATGAAATACCAGTAAAAGAATTTATCTGTCACTTCCTTAGGTCTTTATTTTTAGTTATCTGTCTGCTGGTATCTTGAAAATCATGAACAAATGATAGTCATCCAAGAAAGGAGATATTGTTTTGTTTCCACAGAAAAAGGTTTGCAACAAAATTATTTCAGAGCATGTATCCTAATATCCCACTGTTGTTCCGAGTTTATATAAGATTACCTAACACCACTGCAATTTAATCATCTGTTCATATCCATCAAATGTCACTACTGTCAAAAGAAATTCAGATTGCAAAGGGTTGTAGAAATACAAAATCTGTTCCCTTGTACAGAACATGAATTTAAAATGATATCAGAACAGGCTTCTCGCCCAATTTGTACAGGTATTAATGACCATACAAGGTTCAAACTGCAGAGCAGGGGCGGGCAAAATATGGCCTGCGGGCCACATCCAGCCCACCAGGCCATTCTATCTGGCCTGCAAGGCCCCTAAAAAATTTAGAAAATTTGTATTTATCTGCTCCTGCCTGCCTGTCAAAGTTGACAGGAGAAAAGGGCAGTAGGACCCAGGGGGAGTCAGCAGGACTCAGTAGCAAGGCCAGCCCAGGCCTGCCCCATCCCCAACCTCCCCCTCACCCCTGCCCCCTCCCCGGAAGCCTCTGCCTGCCACAGCTTTCACTGCTTCCCTGCATGCCTGCCAGCTGCTCCAGCACCACATGCCCCACACTCCCACTGGACTGTAGGAGCATAAGGCCCGTGCTGGTACCCCGGGGCCAGGAGCGGGAGGGTGTGTGCACACGTGTATGCACTCACATCTCTGCAATGAGGAATGGGGGAGAGAGAAAGAGAGAGCAGTGAGGGAGGGAGAGACTCTGCGTGTGTGTGTGTGTGTGTGTGTGCGCGCGCGCATGCGCCTGTGTAAAATGAGGGACAGACTGTGTGTGGCAGTGAGGGAGGGAGAGACAGAGAGTATGGGTGTGTGTTCATAGGGTAAGTCCCACATGCACACCCCACCATACACATGCACCCCACTTGCACTGCCATACACACAGGCCACCAGATCCACACCCCTTCACATACCCCAGACACCATCCCCCCCACACATTTCCCCCACAAGCCCCATACCCACCCACATCCCACTTATCCACACACCAACAGCCCCCCATA
>NW_017729024.1:120529925-120534221 GCF_001723915.1 Gavialis gangeticus | reverse complement strand
ATACCCACCCACATCCCACTTATCCACACACCAACAGCCCCCCATAAACTTAGACCCACCCTTCCATGTCCCTCACCGTCCTCCCCCACAATACAGGGTCTTCATAAAGTCCTTGTGCACTTTTAAACTTTAATAGCTTGGGTTGTAGATATGATAGAAACAATCCGTAAATGGCATTTAAAAGCAAGTTTATTAAAGTTTCAGGAAAACTAGAGTACACAATGCTAGACTTCAACATAACCGCCATCCATCATGATACAGTGCTCAATCCAATCTTCCAACTCCTTGAAAATGTTTCCTAGTTGCTCTTCAGTTACTGCACTAATTGCATTGGTGATCCTAGCCCTAAGTTCCACCAAAGAACGTGGTTTTGACAAGTAAACTACCATTTGAATATGTCCCCATAAAAAGAAGTCCAACGACAGGTCCACCTCTGCCTATCCACTTCTCTGGGAAAACATCATTTAGAAACTGTTGTACATTCAGAGTGTAGTGGCACAGAGCTCCATCTTATTTAAGAATAAATTCGTTATTACTTATGAAGTCTAGCACTGTGTACTCTAGTTGTCCTAAAACTTTAATAAATTTGCTTTTAAGTGCCGTTTACAGATTGTTTCTATCATACGTACAACTTACGTTATTAAAATGTAGAAGTGCACAAGGATTTTATGAAGACACTGTATACAAGAGTAAGACTTCATTTTAAGCTATTGTGCAATCACCTCTGTGTACGCTACACAAATACAGGTAAATCAGGACAAAAATAGTTTTTTAAATCAAATTAGTGAATGTTGTAGTGTAGAGACTCAAGCCTAAATCATATAACAAGTGAAAATCACCTTTTCAAACCACATCTTCTCATGAAACAAGAGGGGAAAAATTGGAGGAAGGCAGTCTGTCTCCTTGTATTGACCCAGAACGCAAACACTGAGGTAAACACCATGTTTCTCTGGCAAGAACACACCAGGGCATGTGACCTTATGAAAGAAAGAAAACAACCATGGTTATCTGAATTCTCCTGGTCGCACCTCCCCACACTGTGTCATCAATATGCATCAAGCACAATCTGCAAGAATCGCTGCTACAGCTGAGAGGGTAGCTCAGTATCTATGCCACTGACTTCCCTATGGAAGAAGTCAACAAGAGTCTCTCTATCACAGTCTCTGGGAAGTGTGATAGCGAGCACAGCATCCCCACTCTGAGCATAAGACACCCCAAAATGGATGTAATACAGCTGCCTTATGACAGGAGTGAGCACACCTAAAACATCAAGATTACTGGCATGCATGCCCAGAGCATCTCTTTTGGAGTCCAGCATGTGCAGAGAAGGCATCCCCAACACTCCCCAGAACAGCCCAGAGGCAGTGTAGATGTGTCCTTAGAACCCAGTTCCACCTTCAGTTACATTAATAGAAATTACAGTTGTGTAGAGAAAGGCAGATCTGGGCTTCTGGAATAAGATATGCCAAAGTCCCTCTATGAATTCAGAATCAGAAGTTCCCACAAGACTTTAAATGCAACTTGTGCTCCTAAGTTACCATGACACTTCTGAATCCCGCATCTTTGGCATGTATTCTAACTGGAACACATTTGCATCATTTTTTCATTCTTAGCATGTTGCATCATTTTAATAGTCAGGGGGCATGTCTATACATGCAATTAATACAACACAATTAACTCCAACACCTATCATGCCGGAGTTTATTGCTCCTGGGCAACACATTTACACACGTGCCCAGGATCACAGCACATTGAGCAGGGTCGCAGCAGCCCCAGCTGGCAAAGACCCTGGGGGTCAGCCTGTGAGCTGAGGGCTGGTCCACCCCAGCTCAGCATGCTGTGGAGGGGCTGGGTGGGGCACAAGGGTGCTTCCATGCAGGGCTAGTCAGCAGGCAGCCCCCGCACTGAAGCATCCTTGTGTCCCAGCCAGTCCCATCAGCATCTACACATGTGTTGCTGCAAACTAAAGAAGTCTGCCATAGGATAATACTTCTTTTTACAAGTACTAACCTACTGCAGTTTTAATTAGCTTACTCCAGCTTAATACGGCTGCACATGTAGATAAAGAGACTTTACTGCAGAGCTAGTTACTTTAGGCACCTATGCAATAAATGTCTTGTGTAGAGTGCCCAGGGTTGCCTGCCTGTTTTCTTTCATCAGCAGTGTTGTACCAGAAAGACTATGAAGCTGAAAACCCTTGAGAATGGATCTTTCTCCATGAGTTCGGATTCATAAAATTAAAAACAATATACCTGTTATAACTGCAGATTATGGCATGGCATGGCATGACATGACTACTCTACACCTTTTGAATTTGTCTTAAAATACGTTCCAGAGATAAAGGCAGTGTGATTTAAAATATACACAGCTGCAACAACTGCTATCTATGTAGTTCTTGCATTGTTTTCAGAGTCCTTCAACCAAATACTAATTCATTTGTTTGATTCTTGGTATTATTTTCCTCTGTCAACTAATGTATTCCATCACTAATACACTATACTGCTGATAAACAGATACAATACATAAATAAGCTCCAATCCTCCAATCCCTGACTCCGGCAAAATTGCTTTGGAAATCAAGGAAGTATTGCAGGATGACGCCTCAACGTGTTTTCTTTCGGTTTGTTCCTTTACTTCAGAAATTTTGAATGAGGGGTCTATTCCATATGTTTATCTATGTGGCAATCTGTTCCCCAACAATTGTATTCATGCAACCAGGCAGATTTCTTGGATATTAGCCTTTTACTTAACGGACACTTAAATATTATATCTGAAGGAGATGACTGGAAGGCTAGCAGCTAAAAGAAACTTTTTTTAAAAGAGCTATTTCTCCATCTACTGGCAAGACCTATCAAAGTGCTACAGGTTACTATAATCTCTTCTGAGTAGACTCTGAACAGCCACAATAATCCTCCAAAAGACAAATGCACAATTAGAGGAGTCCTGACATTTGTTTAACCCACTGATTGTCAACCTTATTCACCACAAGGCACCTCTTGGAAAAGTCCAGCTTTTCCTTTCCAATCATTTTTTTGTCTTCAGAAAAGTAGCAGAGAAATTCTTCCGTTGCAAAGAACACAGCCCACAACAGGTCAGCATGATTCCAGTTTGAAATCTCAGGGTTTATTTTGTGAATCACATATAGATGCTTGCACACCTCCCAGTGCTAATATTGCAAAGCACCCTGCCACAACCTTAACAACTCACAGCGCCTTGGTTGAGGATCACTGAACTAATGCAATGCTTGATCCTGATAGGTTAAATCAGCAATTCTTCCATTCTCACACAGACCTCCTTAGCTGCCATACACTTGGCTTTCCACACTTGCCCCCTAAGACAGACACCCTGGCAATCTTCAAAAAGCATCCTGACACCCATCTTCCTGGGGTCATCAGATCCCAGCAGTCTTTCCAGCCCAAGTGCAGGGGGACTGGACCCAATGATCTGTAAGATCCATTCCAGCCCCTAAACAACTACGAAACTATGAAACACATTGTGTACCCCTGTAACCAAAACACACCTTCGCAGTCTTATGGCAGATGAACTAAACCCATGGAAAAAAAACAAGGCAGTGGTGTATGGCTGCACCCTGTGTAGGGTAATTTCATCCCTTGCTGTGAGGGCATTTGGGGGACACTTATAGCCTCCCTTCGCAGAGCAGAGAGGCAATAACACCCAGGCAGCTGTAACGCGGAAAACAGCTTCAGCCGCGGGGATTTCAGAGCAGCAGAACAGTGCAGGTCAGCGGGCTCTGCTAGGAAAGCTCAAACCTCAAGCAGCATCACTCCCCACGCCCTGCCCTGCCCCTCACCGCGTGGATCTGCAGCTCCACCACCACCTTCAGAGGCATCTCGCCCCGGGGTCGGGCGCCGGGGGTGGGAGGACCCCGGAGCCTCCGCAGGGGAGGCAGAGAGGAGGATTTGCCCGGCTCAGCGCCGGCGGGCCCTGGGCTGCTCTTCCCTGGATAGTAGGGGGGAGGGGAAGCGTCGCGTTGCCATGGAAACGCAAAGGTTGCAACGTTCCATCTTTAGAACTCGCAGACAGGGGCCGGGCGCCCCCTGCGGGCCTGTGGCACCCAGCTCTGCGCCTGCCCGGACACGGCCAGCGGGCTGCTGGGAGACGGGTGCGGGCAGGGAAAGAAATCTTCCCTGCCTTACTCCATGCGGTCTGGGGTGGGGGGTCAGTGCGTGCGCTTGCAAGGCTGCCTGCACAGGTGACTTCTCCATGCCATGTGCGTGCACACGAGTGTGTGCGTATGGGGGGGGGGGGGGGGATTTGTAACATGCGTCTTGAAGAT
>NW_017729024.1:120528168-120529741 GCF_001723915.1 Gavialis gangeticus | reverse complement strand
CAGCAGGCTGTGCCTAAGATGGTGGCACCAGGCAAAGTCCCACGTGCCAGGCCTGTACTTGCCTCTGTGTTGGCTTTGGGTGAGGCCTGCGTGCAAGCTGCACGGGTGGGGTCAGCACTTGTGTCACCCTGGGCATGTGATGGTTCGGGTTTCTTTAGGTCTTGCTCCACATTCCCAGCCTCTCAGTCCCAGCCTTCAGGAGGGGGGAAATGTTCATGTTCTCCGAACATGTTCATTCCCAAAGG
Organism: Gavialis gangeticus; assembly: GCF_001723915.1. Lineage (NCBI taxonomy): Eukaryota > Metazoa > Chordata > Crocodylia > Gavialidae > Gavialis > Gavialis gangeticus. The sequence goes on along the minus strand of NW_017729024.1, from coordinate 120,529,496 downwards.
ATATTTTTCTCTGTGGTTCTAGGCAAACAAGGTAGTTTGTTGTTTTAGTTTGCTTTTTTGGTTGTTTCCCCCCACTACACACTAGGAAGTCTGCACCTGATCAGCCTAGTAACCTCTACTTTAGTGGTTCACAACCTTTTTAGACTCGAGTCATCCCTGGATAGAAGGGATGCACTCCTGGATAGACCTGGGGCACCCCTGGATAGACAGGAGGCATTTATGGATTGACTTGGGGCACTCCTAGGTAGATTCAAGGCATCCCTCAGATTCTGGCAGCTCTTTTGTCCCCAGCCCCTGCCCCGTTTTTTCACTACAGAAAAAAATGACAGCGTTTTTTTTCTGTTGTGAAAAAAACCCCAAAAGGCTACAGCTGTGGATTTCTATTCGAAACCCCTGGGTTTCTCCTGTGAATCGGATTTGTACACCTAACAGTGCTGCCATTCTGTGGCACCCTGGGGTGCTGCTGCACCTGGTGGAGACTCACTGCTCTCGTTTTGGAAACTCCAAAGTATTGCAGCTTTACAAAATGTGATAGTTATGTGCGTGCATTATACAATGAGCCTGGTATACATATAAAAAAAAGTCAAGGCAGCTCTCAACTATGGGTTGCAGCCTCAGGTTGTTTGCAGTAGAGAGACACACCCGCGGGTGTTCAAGGAGGGTGTCAATATAGGTGGCCAGGCTCTCGGCCGACTTCTCCGCAGCCAGAGACTGCAGCGAAGGGCCTTCGCCCAGTCTGCGGGCAGGAAGGCGGTGCAGCAGAGCAACGCCCACGCCCATGCACGGGGATATGCCAGAGGATATTATGTCCTCGTGTGGCCAGGGAGGTCCCAGCTGGAAAATAAGCAGCACTGCAGCCGTGGTATCCTCAGCGAATGTGACTATAAACTACGACGTAAGTGGCAGACAGTATGATGTCATGCAAACTTCATATACCCTAGGGCTGGGAGACCAGCAGCTCGGAACCTTCCCGCCCAGCTCCCGCTCTCGGACTTTGTCCCACCCCGCTTCCGCCAGCCAATCACGCCCCGCGCCAGAGGCTGACAGACTACGCATGCGCGCACCCCCAGACAGCGGCTCAAGCCGCTCACGTTCGCACGCATGCTCAGGAAAGGTCGCGCCGTCCACGTGACTCGGGCGAGGCGGTGGGGCCAGCGTGCGGTGAGGTCACGAGCGAGGGAACGTCTGTTGCCGGAAGTAGCTGCCGCCTCATTTCCGGCCGGGGCTCCTCGCGGGCCCGGGTGGTGCCGGCGGTTGCCGGAGCCGTTGCGGGGAGAGGGGCGGGGATGGCGCTGTGGCCGCCGCGCGCCCGGGGCCGCAGCCGGGTC
>NW_017729024.1:120525723-120527910 GCF_001723915.1 Gavialis gangeticus | reverse complement strand
GGGCGGGGACGAGGAGCGCGGGGCGCCGCCTGTTGCCGCCCACCCGCAGGTACCGTCCGCCCCGCCCTCTCCCCAGGGCCGGGCGTTGTCGGGGCTGGGAACGCCCCCCCCCACCCCCGGCGGAGCTTGAACTGGGGGGCCGCTCACTGCCTGCTCCCCGGGGGACAGGGCTCTCAGCTCCCCCTTCATATCTGGCTTTCGCGTGAGGTTGAGCTAGCAGCTGGTTGGGGTACAGGGAGACTGGCCCCGATGCACAGCCCAGAACGAAAGCAGCCAAGGATCACTGTACTCTCGCTGCCCCCAGCGTGGCTGGGAGCGACAGTGTTGCCTTGAGCTGCAAAGCATCACCTGTTTTCTGGTTCCCCAAAGATTCCCCGAGGTCACACTTTTATGCGTTTTCTCGCCACACAGTGCGTTCGAAAAATATGATACTTAGCCTCTGGGGCGTAAACAGTATTGATTAATGTGGTGTTATGGTCGCGGGTGCTACAGATGGCCCTAACAGATACTTTGGTTTTGGCGAGCACCGCAGAATAAATGGAGCGAGTGAGCCAGCCAGATTTATCCTGGCTTTGTGTATCATAACAATCACTATGGCTTGGAAAAGGCTTACCACCAGCGACTGGTGCACGGTCTGTCGTTTCACAAGGCTGGGAGTTGCTGCAAATATTTTTCTTTGTATGCTGAACAAATACGAGAGGTAAAACTGAGATCAGCGTTCTCCTGCCGTAATGCCATGCTTCGTCATTGTTCAGAATGTAAAAGCTTTGCCATGTCAGGATTCAGTTGTGGAGCTAACTGTATCCCTCTGCATACGCTGCCTCAGTTCTCTCCACTTCCCCATGTAACTGTGTGTGTGTTTTCATGCAGATATATAGCCATGGGATTGAGCTAGCTTGCCAAAAGCAGAAGGAGTGCGTGAAGAGCTCCGTGGAGTGCAAGTGGAACCTTGCGGAAGCCCAGCAGAAGCTCGGGAGTTTGGCACTGCACAACTCGGAGTCCCTGGATCAGGAAAACGCCAAAGCACAGACTGAAGCTTCCGAGCTGAGGCAGCGGGAGGAAGAATGGAGACAAAAAGAAGCAGCACTAATACAGAGAGAGAAACAGAATCTCTGTTGCACCGATTCTGTTAGCAAGGAAGTATTTAATAAGGTACAAACCAACTTCCATAAATCTAGGTGAAAATAGGCTTGGCACTGGTAGCTGAATCTGGGCATTTATGTTGCACCTCTCACTATAATGTATTGGGCATGCTTTAAATCCTGAAATTGTCAATATTGCAAGACTGAGTGGGTGTGCTTTTCCCATCATGTTTTTATGTGTGGTAAAGTAATTAAATGGAACGCAGCAACTAGGGTGTCCAGACTATGGAACAAGCTCCCCCCAGAGGTGGTGCAATCATTTACCCTAGAGGTCTTCAAGAGAAGACTGGATGGTCACCTGGGTGGGGTTGTCTGACCCCAGATGTCTTTCCTGCTCATGCAGGGGCTGGACATGATGATCCTTTGGGGTCCCTTTCAGCTCTATGATTCTATCAAAATGATATTCCTAGCCTGACTTAGTTGAAAACAGAGTGAAGGCTTTTGTGTAATTGAAACTAACGTGCGTATTCTTCCCACTTCCCTGTAGAGTTTTATTAATCAAAATACAGGAAAAGAGGTAGAAGATGAAGATGCATCTAAATCATTCATGCAGAAACATGAACAAAAGATCAGACACTTTGGTAAGCATACTTTTTTCCCAATTTTTTGCAGTTTTTATTCCTCCTTTGGGTGTAGCTAGACTCTATTTTTCTTACAAAATGTGCAGCACCAATGATTAGCAGAGACCAGCATCTAGTTTCTCATATATCAGGGAGCTGGGATTTTATTTTTGATGCTTAAAATTAAAAACAGTCATTTTAAAGGAGAGGAAACTACATCCTTAGAAGTCTGGATTCCACCATGACTAAGTGTTTTTAATAAAATTCAGTGCTTGGCAGATCTGTTATTCTGCAATGAAGGGATGTAGCAATTTAACCTGCAGTTCTGTGGAAGTTGATATTAGACCAGTGACAAGCTAAGTTTCGATGGGTTGTTTTTTTTGAAGGGTAAACATTGGCTCCTTTGTTTATCGAAAGTGTATCTGTCCATGGGAATGACAGCTAAGTGACTAAATTTCTAACAGCTCAGATATTAAAAACTCTTG
>NW_017729024.1:120525256-120525484 GCF_001723915.1 Gavialis gangeticus | reverse complement strand
CATGCTCAGGAAAGGTCGCGCCGTCCACGTGACTCGGGCGAGGCGGTGGGGCCAGCGTGCGGTGAGGTCACGAGCGAGGGAACGTCTGTTGCCGGAAGTAGCTGCCGCCTCATTTCCGGCCGGGGCTCCTCGCGGGCCCGGGTGGTGCCGGCGGTTGCCGGAGCCGTTGCGGGGAGAGGGGCGGGGATGGCGCTGTGGCCGCCGCGCGCCCGGGGCCGCAGCCGGGTC
>NW_017729024.1:120495022-120524009 GCF_001723915.1 Gavialis gangeticus | reverse complement strand
CAGAGAGAGAAACAGAATCTCTGTTGCACCGATTCTGTTAGCAAGGAAGTATTTAATAAGGTACAAACCAACTTCCATAAATCTAGGTGAAAATAGGCTTGGCACTGGTAGCTGAATCTGGGCATTTATGTTGCACCTCTCACTATAATGTATTGGGCATGCTTTAAATCCTGAAATTGTCAATATTGCAAGACTGAGTGGGTGTGCTTTTCCCATCATGTTTTTATGTGTGGTAAAGTAATTAAATGGAACGCAGCAACTAGGGTGTCCAGACTATGGAACAAGCTCCCCCCAGAGGTGGTGCAATCATTTACCCTAGAGGTCTTCAAGAGAAGACTGGATGGTCACCTGGGTGGGGTTGTCTGACCCCAGATGTCTTTCCTGCTCATGCAGGGGCTGGACATGATGATCCTTTGGGGTCCCTTTCAGCTCTATGATTCTATCAAAATGATATTCCTAGCCTGACTTAGTTGAAAACAGAGTGAAGGCTTTTGTGTAATTGAAACTAACGTGCGTATTCTTCCCACTTCCCTGTAGAGTTTTATTAATCAAAATACAGGAAAAGAGGTAGAAGATGAAGATGCATCTAAATCATTCATGCAGAAACATGAACAAAAGATCAGACACTTTGGTAAGCATACTTTTTTCCCAATTTTTTGCAGTTTTTATTCCTCCTTTGGGTGTAGCTAGACTCTATTTTTCTTACAAAATGTGCAGCACCAATGATTAGCAGAGACCAGCATCTAGTTTCTCATATATCAGGGAGCTGGGATTTTATTTTTGATGCTTAAAATTAAAAACAGTCATTTTAAAGGAGAGGAAACTACATCCTTAGAAGTCTGGATTCCACCATGACTAAGTGTTTTTAATAAAATTCAGTGCTTGGCAGATCTGTTATTCTGCAATGAAGGGATGTAGCAATTTAACCTGCAGTTCTGTGGAAGTTGATATTAGACCAGTGACAAGCTAAGTTTCGATGGGTTGTTTTTTTTGAAGGGTAAACATTGGCTCCTTTGTTTATCGAAAGTGTATCTGTCCATGGGAATGACAGCTAAGTGACTAAATTTCTAACAGCTCAGATATTAAAAACTCTTGTAAACTTGTTCTGCTGCCTTGAGCGCAAAGCACCTTCAAGGCTGAGAGTTTCACCTTTGGGGAGAAAAGCAAAGAGAGACTAGGAGAAAATCACCACTGCTTTCAGAGAGCGTTGCGACTGTGGGATGGGGTGGGGGGGAGAGTCTTTCTTTCTTACCTGCTTATGCTGTTACTTTAGGCTTTCGTAAAACTTGTTGCAGAGTGAACAGTTCTTTTTTGTTTCACAATGTTGCTTGGAAAAGTGATAGCTGGTATTAGAGATGTTTGCCTTCTGGCACTGCATTGGCTTTGAATGCTGTAGAAACTGATTAATGATTCCTTTCTCATCTTGACCTGCACCCTCCTTTCCAAATGTGTCATGGGGGAATACTGTGTATTGGGTACTAACAGATGCATTTGTCAGATCCTGTCTATAAAAGTGCTTGGTATTATATGTGTACTGTGTGTGTGTACATGCGTGTCTTTCTTTGTTGCCTTTATGGCTTACATGGCAAAGACAGAACTTTAATAGATACAATGGTTTTACTAGAAGAAAAAGCTTTTAAATCAAGCTAACAGCTATTCATAGTAAGTGAGGCATGGAATGGTCTGTCCCAGCAGTGCCCAATCTTTCAGAGCTGTGGGCCAGATGAGTGATATGGGGGCTGGCACACAGTCCAGATCCAGTGCATGGGATTGGTCCCTGAGCCTGATCCAGTATGGGGTTGGCATGAGGATGCAATCTGAGCAGGGGAGCTCCAGACCTGCATACCCAGATTATGCCTCTCACCCCAGCTTGATCCAGTGCACACAACCATGTCATCAAGCTTTGGAATCTAGAAACATAGTAGCAATAATCACCAGGGCTCGGCTGCCACCCAACTTCTGGACCTGGACAGAACCCAGCAGGCCAGATGACATGGATCCACATGCCATGGAACACCATTACTGCGTATCCAAATACAGCAAACTATCCACTAGATGTCACTAATTCTACAGCTGAAACTTGATTTTAAATCCATCTGTGCTCCTTTTTTCCACGTGAATTGGTCTTTTATAGTTATGATAGGATTGCCAATTGTGTACTGTCTAATAGTATTGAAACTCAGTCACCTTCAACAGAAAATTCTGTAAATTGAATGGGTCTTTATTATTGCTCTTGTGTTCAGAAAACTTAAATCAAAACCTAATACAATGACCTTGGTAAAAATGAGAAATATTTAAAGCTAAAGTTAATTGTTCATTTCTATGTGAAACTGAAAGCCAAACTATGGAAAATATTCTGGAATTTCAGAGTTCTTTTTGTTTTTTCCATAGTATGGCATTTTAGTAATGGGATAAGGCCACCTCTCTCCACTCCTGGTTGCATAACTTCCGTGCAACCAGGAAAGCAACTGCTTATGTAGAAAAGTATTTAACAATTAATTCAGATTTTGCTGTCTTTCAGTGAAATATAACAGCTGAGAACATAGCCAGTCAGCATGATAATGGCTAGCTAAGTTTTCTACAGCCTGCAAGGAAGTGTTCCACAGGTGTCCAGTGGTTCAAGGTCTGCCTTTGAGATCTTTTGCACAAGATGATGATACAGGAACAGCCTTGTTGCAGCAGTGTGTCCACTGAGTCTTTATTTTACCTCCTTGAATACTGGCTGTGTAAATCTCTTGGCTTCCAGTTCTTGTTCAACTGAGTTTATGGTTATAAACTTATGTATCCAAATCAGTTACAAGATTCAGCTTCCACCTGCTGTCTTTGTACATATAACTAAAAATATTACCCCATCAGAAGACAGTTTTTAGTGTTCTCTCAGTTTAAATTAATTTGTTACATTGGCAGTTGAGCAACAGAGCTATTCTAGCTACTGAACAGACACAAAAGAGGCAGTGGAGACTTCAATCTATATGGCATCAGTCCTATTAAAGAACTCACTGACAAGCAAGAAGAGAGAGACGTCTTAAATGCACCTTTTGTCTGTGGCCTTTCTGCTGAAAAGTGCAAAAAATTGTATGTGACTTGCTGTTTTTGGAACAAGTTTGAAGCAGTTATGTCTGACCATTCAATAATTTACCAATTTGCTGTATTCACAAATATGATACAGAATGATGAAGCACTGCATCTCCTTACTGGACCCACAGCTTAAATGGACCTCATTACTATTCAAACCTCATAATTAAAACCTGTTTGTGTATTAATAAAAACAACCCCTTAGCCTCATGACCTGAATTTTGAGTAAATGCCTGCATACTTGCACATACTGTAGAGAATACATGCAAGGTTGTATTCCTTTCCTGTCCTTATCTTTCCCAATAATGCCTTCTCTTTCTTATTTGACTTTTTCCATTGGACTAATATTCCTTTGCAAAGATTAACTTTTTATATAACAAAAAAAATCCTCAACAAGCCACATATGTCAGTTTGTCCATTTTGTTTCATGCCTTACCTGCGAGCTCTGAAGGGCTTTTTTTGTAATAAGTAGTCTCAATTACTTGTAGTGTTTGTCTGATCATAGTGTCTGTAATGTTCTGGTAGTCTGCTCAAGTAAGAGTTGGAAAAGGCTGAATTAAATTTAATTTGCACTCTAGTTCTGAGATTGCAGTGAAGTGTCTAGAAATTTTTGTGCTAATATATACCAGTTGGAAGGTAGTTATGGTCTCTGCTACATTAATATATCTCTCAGCTCTGAAGAAGAAATTGTTCTTATACAAATGGCAGACAAGGTTCTTTGGGTAAATCTGTTATCTTTTATTAGACCAACTCAAATAGTTGGAAAAATTCTTCTTGCCAAGCTTTCAGGTATATGACACTTGATTTTTCTGATTCTTTTTTGCATTAGGCATGCTGAGCAGATGGGATGATAGTCAGAGATTTTTATCAGATCATCCATACCTTGTATGTGAAGAAACAGCTAGATATCTCATTTTATGGTGTTTTCATCTAGAAGCTGAACAGGTATTGGACAAATCTTAAATTTCTTGAGTCTGTATGAAAGTGCATTTTTTCCCACTTACAAGTTTTCCTACAGCAAGATGATTCAAGTTGATAAGCCATTTAATGTGACCTATTACTGCCCCACATTTCTAGTTACCTTGTTTATCAAAATCTTTCTTCATTACGATTTATTATCGATTCTTCTACTTTTCCAAGTGCCAGTTCTCATCTCTTCATGGTTCAGATGGAAAGTACTCATAAAACTGTAGCTGCACACTTGCCGAAAGTCTTTTTCAACTATGTAACTTCCTTGTTTCTAGAAAGGAGCTCTGATGGAGCAAGTAGCACACCAAGCAGTTGTGATGCAGTTCATCATAGAAATGGCCAAAAGTTGTAATGTGGATCCCAGAGGCTGTTTTCGTCTGTTTTTCCAGAGAGCCAAAGTAAGTTGTATTTTCTCTTCAAGGCTAAGAGACTCCCTAGGATTTTCCATATGGGATTCAAAAATAGCTGAGATTTTTCCTTAACAACCAAAAGCGAAATATGTGACTAGGTTATTGACTGCAGGCTAAGGGAAAAGATGGGTTGTTGACAGTAGTCTGTGTAATTCTAGACTTGGGAACAGAGGCCCAGTGGATTTTCTTATGCTCTTTGGACTGTCCAGCAGAGGGAACAGAATATATAGCAAATGTATATTTACTGTTATGTAATCCTATAATTAACTTTAATTCTTTTATATACAAATAATATAGGGTGAACATTATCTCCCACTTCTATTTACTGAAAGAAAAGAGTTACTGTAGAATCAATACTTCCTACTGGAAAAAAGGGAATTATATGGAGGAGAGAGAGATTTGACAGGCAATCTTCCTATTGTACTGTCTACAAAGGGAAGGAGATAATTTCAGGACTAGATTAATGTCTCAAGCTGCTGGGCTCTTCATGTGCCAGAAAAGCTGTTCGACATCTTGAGGAAAGCACACTGTATCTCTCCTCAGTAATCCTTTGAAGTCAACCAGGTGCAGCATTATCAGGGCCTGGATAGCTATATTCACAAGTAGCGGGGAAGCCCTGGATGAAGAGTGAAGATAACTGGATCTTTCCACAGTGGTTAGCCTATGGTCAGGGAAATACTACTCTGAGAGAGCTGCATGTACAGTGTGGTCAGTATCACTTTCAGTGATGCAATGCAGTTGGGGTATAGGGTAGGGGAGAGAAGGGCAACTCAAAATCAGGTTGTCACAGCTCCCTGTAACAAACAGTCTTCCTGTCTCAGACCAAAATATTTAAACTGTTATGAATATATAAATCCATCTGAATTCTTTGTAGCTAACGTATGACAAAGGTGCTATTAGTTTTGTCCCAAATATTTTCATCTAAAGAGGATGTTACATGAAATACTTTACTCATCTGTCCTTTGTTACATAACATTTTTCTTTTACAATGCACGCCTAGTAATTTTGGGGTCAAGTAAAATGTTGGCTATGAAACTGAGGGAATATTTAATAATATACAACTTTTTCTTTTCCAGGCAGGAGAAGAAGGCTATATTGAAGCTTTTAAAAATGAACTCGAAGCGTTCAAATCAAGAGTAAGAATCTGTTCCCAGTCGCACAGTTTTCAGGCTATGTCGGTACAGAATCCCAGTGTCTATGCTGGTCTTGGTTCTGTGGGAGGGTTAGAGTCTTTGCCACAGGTAGGTTTTTATTAAATAAATTTTGCTGTGACGAGATTCTGCCTCCTTTTATGTGAAGCATACTACCTTTGATTTTAAAAAGGACTGCATGAAGTAAAGAAAGCATTGTAAGTCCTTTGCTTGGGACAGGCTTTTAGCAGTTGTTAATTTTGGGACACTGTCTGGGGAGTTCATTTATTACATATTTATTTTAATATTTTATCTTTTTATAATTTATCTTGGGTTTTCTTATTGTAAACTATCCCAGCCTTTTATAGGGGGAATAAAATAAAGAAATAAAATAAGGCACCATTTGCTGGGAATAACAAAGTGTGCACGCTCTTATTTATATTTAAGGCAAGCTGTTGCTCAAAAAACACTCCATCTTGTAAACTTCAAATAGCAAAAAAGCACAAGGTCAAATTAATTCACTACCTATTAATTCAATCCTATCCAATTAAGTGCATATCTTCAACCTACTTTGAGTAATTTTCCACTTCAAATAGCTGGATAAATTGCATTATGTAACTAGTATACATTCATAAACTAATCATACTACCCTCTCACATGGTTCTTTTTGTTGTTGTGTTTAAATGTATAATTTGGGAATTCTGCATTATGAGAGGTGAAATGAGCTCCCAGGTAAAAAAAATAAAAAAAAATGTCTATGGCTTCATCAGTAGAAGCCTACACTCAAAGATAGTTGAGTCTGTAGTAAAAGGACAGCACAATATCCTAATGCAGGGGTCAGCAATCTGGGCCACAGAGCTATTTGATCCAGCCTGTGGATGTGGGGCTTCAGCAGCAGTCACTTCTCCCTGTGCTCCTCTCCCCATACTATCTGTTCTCCTTTGACCTGAACACAGTCTGTCTGTCTCACACCCTTAAACTTGCCAACTGCTGCCCTAATGAAATACAGGGACTTCAGTACAGGCAACCTCTGTCTCAGGCTTACAAAGTATGGTTTTAAATGGGAGGGTAGGAAATGGTTACTTTTTTAAGTTGTGTCTAAGGAACAGGTCAAATTAAATCTTGGGCTTGAAATAATTTTGATCAAGGTACTTAATTTACTATATTTGTTTTCTGAGTGCAAGGTAACTTAGTACACAGATATTTTTATTGCAGTTCCTAGCCTCCTCCGTAACTAAATAAAAGCCTTATATATAAATTATGTGACTTCTTGAATTTCAAACCTGGGTGGTGCATTTTAAGCTGTTTTCTTACCATTTGTACTAGTTACGCACACATTTTTGTATCGCCATTAAAACTTTGCCTATTAATTGCAAAATGCAAACAATGAAAAGGAATTAAACAGTTATCAAAAGGTACAGAATTAGGATCTCAAAATGTATACTTGTTTAGAAGTATTTTCTCAATGTTTATTTTCTTTATCTGTTGCAGAATGCAGGCACTCTACAAGGTTGCATAAACATGGGTCTCTGCAGTTTAAACTCAGTGGTACAGAAAGATGATGAAGAATCCAAAATGATGGACACAGTATAGTATTGTTAAGACTGAGGCCAAGTACTCTTTTTATTATAAAAGAAAGAACATGGCTATTTTCTTGATACTTATTTTTATGGGTGCTGCACTTTATTTTTGGCATTTGTTTTTTGGAGGGAGGGTAATTTAGAAACACATGTAATTTTGTTTGAAAACGTGCTGCTAGGTCTTCAGTTGTCTTTTTAAAAAGAAGGGTTCCTTGTATATTGCCGAATGTGAAACTGGATGTGTTTTCTGCTACTAAACTTGCCTTTATCCTTAATTTTAGGAATCAAAGTATGACAGACAAATCTGCACAAATCCAATGTTTACAAGAAGTGGTTGATTCTTGGTGGAATCTGCTATAGTCTAGTCTTTTATTATAGACAGGGCCATGTCTCACTCTATGAATACTAGAGATCACAGTTGTACTCATACTATACTGCTGACATAGTAAGCTCTCAAATCTGGTTTTATTATATTAATAGCAATAAATCAATATCTGGTATCCACAACACAGATCTGGGTGGCTGAGATTAAAATATTGACTTTTTATTCCTACAGTGAATAACATTTTACCTCTTGCTTTCAGTCAAAATAACTTATTTCTGATTGTATCTAAAGCATAAGTAGCCTGACACAAATCTAATTCACTGCTTAGAATTGAGCCTGGACTGGCATTTCCAGTGGTACTGAGAAGCTATCTCTTACATGGGCTGTCAATTTTTTTAAAAAATGAGGTTTTTAGTGACAGAGTGAATAGAGAGAAACTTAAGGTATTTTGATTAGGGTGAGATCCAAGGTTCCCTCTAATGTGCACGGCTGTGCACGACTAAAACTGTGACTGCGCACAGGCTTTTCAAGGCTGCGCACCAGGAGATGCTCGGGTAGGAGCCCGGCGTGGGCTCCGCCGGCTCCAAGGAAGTGCTCCACTCCCCCACATCAGGGCTGGGGAGTGGAGCACTTCCCCGGAGCTGGCAGAGCCCGCGCCAGCCCCCTGCCCCATCCCTCACCTCAGGGAGGAGCCGCTGCCTGCCCTAGTGAGGCTCTGCTGGCTCTGGGACACTGCTTCGTTCGCCCACGTGGCCTTGGGGAGCAAGGAGGCACGTGGTGTCAGGGCCAGGGAGCGGAGTAGTGTCCTAGAGCCAGCGGAGCCTCACTGGGGCACGCAGCAGCTCCTCCCTGAGGTGAGGCAAGGCTGGGGTGGGCGGCTGGCATGGGCTCCTCTGGCTCCAGGGAAGTGCTCCACTCCCTGGCCCTGATGCAAGGGAGCGGAGCACTTCACCGGAGCCAGGGAGCCCACACCAGGCTCCACCCCCAGAGCCAGGGAGCCCGTGCCAGGCTCCACCTCCAGCCCCTGGTTCCCAGCTCTGGCCCCAGCCCCCGGCTCCGGCCCCGGCCCCTAGTCCCAGCTCCCGGCTCCGACCTCCAGCCCCATTCAGACAGTGTCCCACACCGGACCAAGGCAGCGTGCTCACGGACCGCTGCTCCTTAGAGGGAACACTGGTGAGATCCACCACAGCCTGACTCTTAGCTTTCTCCCAGGAATGAAGAAACTCAGGTGCCAAACACTGACTGAAGACAGTTGATTTTGGCAGCCTATGGGTCTGTTACTTTAATAAACTCGGGGGAAAAAAGTGAGTTTTAATTTAGTAACAGCTGTGAGATTTCAAAGGGTCAACTGAAGAGGTCTAAGAACGGTGAGAGGGGAATTTCCAGATCCCTTTTAGGGTTCTGCACAGGTCAAACTTTTACTATTTCCAGAACTATATTCCCAAGAATGCCTTTGTTTTTGCAACCTAGTGCTGTTACTAAGCTTTTCCGACTTTTACCTTTGCAGGTAGAAGCGGCTGTATTGAAAATGTTATCTTTTACATCTGGGTTGTTCCAGTGTGGTTTAGGTCTCCCTGATTTCTCATAGTAACAGGGAGTCACCTAGCGCCTGTTGCATCACTGTCTCACAGTGAAATGGCTAACTTATATACACACTTGCAGCAGGTACAGCTTTCTTAACCCCTTCATTCTCAGGTGGTACAAAGGATTTGGAAATCGGCCTGAGGAATATCCTAAATAGTATGGAGCAGGCAAAACCCATTCCTGTATAATCGCCATGTAGCCACTGGTGCAGGGAACAAGTTAAAAGAATTTCTGTAGCCAGTCTTGTTCAGCAAGTACATGCAGTAATGTTCTTTAGAGTAATTCCCAGTCTGTAAAATACACAGCTGCCAGTACTAGTTCAAAACTGGCCCAAGAATCGGAGCTGTAGCCCTTCTCCCCTTCACATCTGGTGCATTCTGGTAGGGGTAACCTTATTTTCTCATGAAAGAGAATGAGTTTTTTTCTTTAAATACTAAAGCAGCATTATGGTAGGGAAATTACAGGTTAGGCCTTGGACAGGACAGATGTGAAGTGCTTGGAACACTAAGCAAACAGATATGCATGGCTGAAGAAGCAGTTCAAAAATATTACTCATAAAATGAGCTTTTCCTTTTGAAGTGCTCCCTGAAACATTGGCATGCCCCCTAGAGCAAGGGTGAGGGGGGTGCTTGATTCTCTGTCAACCCCTCCCCCATCTCCAAATGTGGATGGGGAGAGCAGGGCAGACAGCCAGTGAGCACTCTTATGCACTTGGCAGTCTTCACTAGCCTAGAGCCATGCAAAGAATCCTCTCCAGGCCCCTGACTGGAGAGAAGGCTTGCTTGCATGCCCCTTGGGCTAAGGGGTCTACTGAGGACATCCTAGTGCACAAGAGAGCGTTCATTGGCTGTCTGCCCTATTCTTGCCCTTCCTTATGGGGGTGCGGGGACTAGAGCACTGGGACATGCCAGACGACAAAGTACCCTCCTGTTCATAGATTCATAGATTGGAAGGGACCTTGCAAGATTGTTAGGTCCAGCCCCCCTGCACTAGGCAGGAAAGACAACTGGGGTCAGGTGACCCCAGCATGATGACCATCCAGTCTCCTCTTGAAGAGTTCTAGGGTAGGTGATTGCACCACCTCTGGAGGGAGCCTATTCCACAGTCTGGACATGCTAGCTGTGAAGAAGTTTTTCCTAGTGTTAAGCCTGAAACAGTCTTCCAGGAGTCTGGTCATTACTCTTGGTTTTCCGCAAGGGTGCCTTGGTTAACAGTTGTTAGCCAAGCCCCTGATGTAGCAGTAAGGTGCTACCAAGTCCCTTCCCAGCCTTCTCTTTTTTAAGGCTGAAAAGTCCCAGGTCCCTCAGCCTTTCCTCATATGGCTTGCCATGCAAGGCTCTGATTATACAGGTGGCTCTTCTTTGGATTTTCTCAAACTTTACCACGTCCTTGTTGAAGTGCGGCACCCAGAACCAGATGCAGTACTCCAGCTGTGGTCTCACCAATGCTGAGTAAAGTGGAAGAATCACTTTCTTGGTTTTGCTTGAAGTGCACCAATTGATGCATGCCAGAGTATTATTTGCCGTGCTGGCTATAGCTTTGCACTGACAGCTCATATTCATACTGTGGTCTGTTATTACCCCTAGGTCCCTTTCAGTCATGGTGGTAGTCAGTCTGGCGCTGCCAAGCCTATAGGTATGTTGGGGATTGTTTGTCCCCAGGTGAAGCACTTAATGTTTCTCAACATTGAACTTCATCTGATTCTGATCTGCCCAACTTGCTAGCCTGTCTAGTTCCGCCTATATCTGCAGCCCATCTTCAAGTGTGACCATGCTCCCCCATAACTTGGTGTTGTCCAATAACCTGGCCAGTGAGCTCTTCACTCCCACATCCAAATCATTGATAAAGATGTTAAAAAGAACTGGTTCAAGCATTGATCCCTGGCCACTTCTTGCCAGGATGCCACAGAACCGTTCATTAGAACTCTCTGGATCCTACCCCGCAGCCAGCTTCCTACCCACCTGTGATGCAGTTAAGCCCACAATCCTCCCATCTAGTTGCCCTAGATGGAGAGTACTATTGCTGCAAGCCATTCTTTGATGTTCAGCAGTGATATTGCCAAGATACAGAATGTAACTTCACAGCCTGGTTTCAAGTCTCTAGGACACCAGTCTGAAACACCTGTGATCACTTTAGCAATCCTTAGCATAGCGATTCTCAAACACAATGCCATCAGATGCTTTGAAAGGTGTTGTGATAAGATAAGCACAGGCTCAGGCTTGCACCTGCCTGGACAATTCTCCATCCCTACTTCCTAACCTCTCTGCAAGGAAGTAAGCACTAATATACACACTAGTTTTTGAAATTGGGTGCCATTCAATTCACAAAAATTATGGAGGGGTGGCCTTGAATCCAAAAAGGTTGAGAATCACTGCCTTTGTGGAAAGAAGTCAAGGATTAGTCAAAAGCGCTAGCAGTTGGTGGTCAACTACAGCTTCTGGCGGTAAAAGCTGTGTGAGATCTATAAACTTTTCTGGGAATGGGCCAGAAATGCTGAGGTCAAATCAAAGCACTGAACAAATCAAGGTTTTATGTAGGAATGTTCCAGCAACTGCATGAAGGAAGCTGATCTCTAAACAGTTCAACTCTAGATTCCATATGGTGCATGTTTGGATGCAAGTCTACACACTTTTTTTTTTTTCTTGTCAAGGTCCTTTTTTAGAAACTTAATTTAAACCATGGCTGTACAATGTCTTGACAGCCCAGGGTCACAGAGGCCACAGACTGTGGGGGCTATGCTTCGTGTAGGCAGCTCGCCATGTGGGCCGCTATCCCCCTGCTGCATTCTGGGAGGTCAGTCCAGATCCCTCTACTGCTGCATACCTGGTATGAGCAGCCTGGCCCTGTCCCCTGCTGAGAGCCTTATGTTGCTCTGACTGCGATCTCCTGCTGCGTTAACCAGGTGCAGAGGAAGGAAGCAGAAGCTGGGAAGGAAGTTGGGCGGGGCGGGGGGGACTAGAGATCACAGTCACTGATACAGTAAGTGTGTTGGGGGAAACAGTAGCTGGGTAGGAAGCTGTGGGACACACTAACCCCTCATGGGCCACCAATTGGACACCCCTGTTTTAAACAGTAGCTACTCTCAGTAGCCTTACCTTGACAAGAAATGGAAAGCTTTCCAAATTCAACAGTGGACATTTTAGAATGTGTGCCAGGACTGAAAGGTGGTAACAGCAAATCCTGCTATGTGATATATGCAACTACAGCTCCTGGGGATGCAGGAGCAGGAAAGACTTGCTTGTAGTTGCTGCAAGAGAGAAGAGCCAAAGACCTCAGTCATAGAATGGTCTCCAGCCAACTACTCCATCCATAGAGCTGAACCATCTGGATTGACTGTTGAATTGATGCCTGTGCCAGCTTTTACTGACTACTTCAAAGAGTGAGGGAGAGATGAATTCAGGATCTTGTGATGCTGAAAAAATGGTCAGGTGAGTTCTTTGAGAAGAGTACCAGTGGTTAGAATATCTGGATCCCTCTGGAATTTGAGCTGTTGACCATTTCTATCAGTCTAGTCTGATATGAGAAGAAGACTGATTCTGGTTAATAAAAATGGCAAATTGTATAATGCACGTTTCTCTACCAACTATTCTTGGGTATGACTGATCTGTAAACTCAGTAGTAACGGTGGGGATTAAAGTTGCATTCTGCTGCACCAACTGTACCTTACTGTGGCTCTTCTTGTTTTAGGTCCTTGGCATTCTGATAATGTTATAACCTAGTAGAATAATAGTGATGTGAGAGAGGGCAGATTTGTAATGTCAGACATGGATAAATAAAATTTTACCCAAAGTACTTTGCACTAAAAACAGCTACTTTACTAGGACAGTCTAAAAAACACACTTGTCAAGACTCTTCCATTCCCCCACAACTCTGACACAGGATATCATTTGTTGTAACAAAACACAATTTTATTGTGTGACAATTTTAACGTCTTCAAACTTACTGCTTGGATGCTTAGGCCAAGTACAGACATCACACTTTTACCAGTATAAGTGATTGGAAACCAGTCTATAGCTGTAACAAAACAGAAGTTTGGCATACGTGGACCAGTTTAAAAATGGCAGAACCAGGTCTGATTTGCCCCCCACCACAGAGTGAATAAGTGTTCTGTTCAGTATTGATCTGAACTATGCTGCTTACAGAAAACCACATAACTTAGACTGATTCCACCTTGGGCTTTTTGAATGTCTGTACCTAGCATCAGTGTCAAGATTTGTGGCGGTTTTTCCCCCCAAGTTGCTTTTTATGAATTTAAGAAAAAGAAGGAAGATGAGTCCTTTTTCTTGTCTAATTCTTAGTGCTGTGCTTAGTTAGTGTCCTGACCAGCAGGGCTTTATTATGTGGAATAGGAAGCTATTTTATGGAAGAGGTTCAGATTTTGCTCGTACTTCTCAAGATGCATATTGTCAATTGGATCCCTTTGCTTATAGTTGTAGAAACTCAAATCCTCCCCTCCAAATTAATTCTGCATTTGTATTCCTCATCCCTGCACCCTGACCCTCAACTACTTTAACAGTTTATAGCTATAGTATTGAACTTGTCTGTCCTTGCAATTCAGTCTTATAGGAACTCTCTTGCACTTGTCCATTTGACAAGGAGGGAGCTAAAGCCTTCTGGGGGAACTCTCTTAATTACTGTAAGCTGTGAATGAAGCCAAGGTTCCATTGGTCTCTGTCTTCTGCTTTCTTGATTTACAAATTCATGACTAATAAAATTGGCTGACTTGCTGTCCAGTGTAGTTCCTAAACCCCATCTTTAAGTAATACAGCTATCAAGGTTTTTCCCCTCTTAATTGTAAGATGTTAAGAGAGACTGAGTTGTGTTGCTTTCTAAATGGACTTTTGGCAATGTAGCCCAGAGTGGCTATGAACACTGTGGCTGTACAAGCAACTGAGGTATAGACTCCTCACCCATCATCATAAACTTATTTCTTCCCATTAACTACAAAAGTTAGGCTAAGGAAGCAGAAAAGTGCAATTCTGTATCAGTAGGAGCACCTTCTAATATTTGGAGATGTCATTAATAAGTGGCTTCCATCTTGTATTGATCCAGTTCAGAGGAGGGGCATTCAATTATTTGATAAATCTCAGCCATTTCTTGAACAGAAGCCACCAACTACAGTATATAAAACTGTTCACTTATATTTGCTGAAAGTTTATTGGTAGACAGCAACGGTTGATTCCTATGACATCGTGTCACTTGAACACATCTACTCTTAATAACTGTATTTTATACAAAGATATGAGAAGTCCGTTGTTTTTCTTTAAATCATGATTACTATTTTACAAAATTAGGTACATTTGATATAAAAGTACATCATTAAAATGAGAATACAAAGGTAAGTGCAAAAAAGTATTACACAAAAATGAGAATGATGGATTAGATCTTACTTATTGATCAATTTGGAACATCACTTAGCAGAAATGAGAAAACATCATCTTTGTAAACTTTTACTACTGTAGAGGGAATTGCTCCTAAAATGTGTGCGACAGCAGCTATCTTCTTATCGTCAAAAGATTAAACCAACTTCATCTCTGCATAGCAGCTTCATTCTGGCTCACATCTGGCAACTTGGTTTGGAGAAAAGCATGGACATGTGGCCAGATTTTGTTGGTTTCTGTTCCAGAGAAAGATTTCAAAACACCTTTTTTCCTACAGAGAAGAAGCAGCAAGCCTGTCATCAGTCCGCGATGTTTAACATTGCTACCTCAGAGTACAAAGATAAGTTCAAAGGTTGCCCTGGTAGAGGTGTAGTAGTACTAATGTCTTCTCAGTATGCAGAAGGGCTTGGTTGCAAGAAAACTTTTTAAACCTTACAGCTATAAGAATTAAGTACGTTTTGTTTGAGTGGTACAAAGAGAATGATCATAGTGGCCATTTTGGTCCAGTCTTCTCTACAGGTCAAAAAACACTGAGGGAAGGTAGTATTGGACCAGGAAGGACATAGATTAAAGAAAAGGAATGAAGGAAGAGATGACGCTAAAGAAGGCAGGTAATATATTAAGACTGTTGTTCCACAAGCGCAACAATAATTTAAAATCCTCCTTTACGATTACATAAAGTCGAACAGTACAAGTTATTATGCATGATCAGATGCACATTTGTGCGCACAAGTGAAAAAATAAGCATCAATTTGGAGTAGATGAGCTGTCAAAAGTTTAATAGCCACACTTATATCTAGAGTATATTTAATCATGACAGTATAGCTACACATTCTGCAATGAGATCCAAAGAGACAGATGGCCTGGGCCTACAGCGTGGTTTACTGAAGTTAATAAAAGTCACTGCGGTCCCAAATTGCCTTCTCTTCAACCCCACTCACCTTGGAAGACTCTCTCCCCCTTATACAAAGCATGCAGGGAATGCTTGTAAGAGTATTTCTGTATGATCTCCTACATCCATAAACTGGGAATGTTTCTGGCCATAGTTCTAATGTGACAAAATGTCAATTTAGTAATGGGCAAGTGTCCCTCAACTGACCTGGTAATCCATCACCATGCTAACATTATTTAGAAGCTTGTCTACCTGCCAGACCATCTCAGCCTAAAGGGATAGACTTGGAATCAAAAAACAGCTTTTCCAAGCCTGGATTACTACTCTCTCCATGATGCTCTCTACAGTATAGCAGACCATTTTCTTAATGAGTACCAGCTATACAAACACATTACAATGCTGTTTTTAAGTGTTCCTCCAAATATCAAATCCTGGTGTTAGTTACAGAGTTGTTCTGCTTGCTCTTACATCACTTCCAGGCATTGGCATCTAATCCTCTGATAGAACTTTCTGCTACCAGATCCCATGGAAGACATTTGATACAATTAAAGTTTCTGGAAGAAATGACTAATGAAAGAGCTCCACAGCTGTGGGAACTGCCATTGCTTTAATATGTTGAGTATTCCAATTCTGAAATGATAAAACTTCCTCTTGACTGCAGTAAAGAATCCTACACAAAAGAAACATGCTTCTTGTTCATCTAGTCGTAGGGATGTACCCATAATGACAGCATATACCATTACAGATTTAACTAATATTTAGTTTGGCAGGTAGATGAAAGACTCCATTTGCTACAAGAGAAACACAAGTTATTCCTTGCCATTTTAATGTGGAAATAAATGTTTCAATTATTTATTCCTTACCGATAATAATCCAGAACTGGCTTTGTTTGTGCCTCATAAGACTGCAGTCTCTTGGTAACTGTCTCTGGCTTATCATCATCACGCTGTGCAAGTGGCTCTCCAGTAACATCATCAGTACCCTAATTGTGGGTTAAAACAAACACCAGTTTATAACTCTATTTAAGTAGCCTTTGTATTATTTTGTTTTTAGTCCAACAAAAATAAGATTTCAACTTAGCAAGATCACTAACCATATCTTATCAGTAGCAATGAAGTGTACTTTCAAGCAGTACAGTTCAGCAATTTAAAAGTGTACCTCTTCACAGCCTCAGACATTAACTGCATGCAGCATAACTCAATGGAGTGTCCACTGAGTTATGGAACTAGAGCCTGGCTGGCTGGAGCCATATTCCAGGTGTCAGCCAGGCTCACTGCAGCCCCCAAAGGTCCCCAGTAAGGCTTCTGGAGCCACACTTCAGATACCAGCCCTGAAGCAACATGTCACACACCAGAGCATGCATTCATGGATGGTTTCAGGGGACAAATAGCAGCAGGACATATTGTGCCACTGCTGTTTATCCCCAGGAAAATGAACGTTCCTGCTCACAGGGACATGCCCAATGAAGTTATAACTACTACTCCTTGGATTTTATTCACTAAAACTCCATGTATGGAGAATGGCTGTCTGGAATGTTGTTTCAACAGGGCCACACGCAACTCATAAAAGGCTGATATGATCTATGGCCTCTAGAAAAATTAAGGTGATGAGCTGAATAACCATTTTGTTGCTGTGGAAGAGAAATTATAATTACTGTACAGCAGACAGCTTGAAAGCCACAGATCAGCATCTAAAAGGAGCAAACAAAGCTTGAGCCATCACATGGCAACTACAGCAGTGTTTTCTCTTAAACTACATTTTCAGTTTATCATAGGCACTTCAAGCTTTAATATAGAGTGCAAGGTATTTGAAACAAGGGCCTAAGGAAAGAATTTCTGCTAGCCAAAGTGGGAATCATTACAGCTTAATCCAGCCATGTTTGCAGGGCCAAATTTTGTCCTTGCTTACATGCATACAATTTATTGAAGTCATCTGTGTACAAATTAAAGGACAGAAGTTAGTCCACAGTGCCCTTGTGGAAAGGATTCCTTATGCTTCCATATTTATGAAGATGTGAAAAAAATCCATTTGACATAGACTTCATTTTTAAAAAAAGGCATTAAGCAATGTGAGCTGAAATTAATTTTGGGTATAAGAATCTTTTTAAGGTAATGCAGTGATAGCTAAACATAGCTTCTCTGTTACTGGCATTACTGCAAAGCTTGGGTTTTGTAATATGCATTATGTATTCAAATCACTCATTTTCATGTCAACTGACATGGCTCTATAATTTTTCTTGAAGGTAAGGAGTTTAAAACTTATTTGCAAAACCTACAGAACCAAAACTGTTGCATCACATAAATCCACAAGAGTCTCATACATGTATTCAAAACTGTTGCAAATCAGGGCAAATTAGTTTCAGGTATGGTGAATTTCTACTTAATTATGCAAAAGAATGGGTTCCAAAGTGAGTTTGACAAATCAAAGTCAGTGCTCTGTTGTGTTCCTCTCTTAGATCAGCCAGACTCCCTGCAAGTAGTCATGAGTGAAGTATCAAATGTTTAACCACGTAGAGGCAGAGTTTCCTCACACTATCAATGTTTTCATTCAATTTCAATATACTAATGTGAGGAGGGAGGGGTTTGGTTCTCAACTAGGTCTTTTCCTCTAAAAGACTGAAATCCTAAAGCTTACTGCAAGTGAAACCCTTTCAAGCAAACAAAAAAAGAAAGAAAAAAAACCCAAAAAACCCCTCTCTCCAACAGCATAAGTAAGTGAAAAAAGCCTGCTTCTGATTCTCCTGTAACTACACTTCTCCCTGTAACAAATAACTCAAGATAAAGTTAGGAGAGGGATGAGGATGAAACACAGCCCAGGCTTTGTTGCTTTTACTTGTGCAAATTCATTACAAAGTTCTCAACAAATAGCTGGGAAAGGAAAATGTACAGCTTGCAGAATGCTTCATTAGTTCAGATCTACCTTTTTAATCCCCACAGCACAACTATGAACCTGAGATGTTAATTATGCCAATGTGAGAGAAAACAACATTTAATTAGAAAAACAGTTTGCTGCAGAATATCAGTATGTGTTTTAAACACCCACACCCTTTTAAGTGTTAATATTTCAGGAAAAGGGCTAAGTGTGCTGCTCTGACTCCCTGCATCTATTAACTCACTGATTCACCTAAATAAGAAGGGTCCCTTGGAAAAGAAAGGTTTCATAATGTGGGCAGAATAGACCTCAGAGAGACACTATGGGACCAGCCAAGATAGGAAGGTCTGAGATTATGGTAGTTATTTTTGTTTTTAACACCACTTCCATTTTCTGGGATTTCCTTTTTAGATTTTACAAATTGTAGGAGCTGTCATTTGTAGAACAGATTAGTTATATTTTCATGTATCAGGTCAATTCTAGGACGCTGAAATCTTCTAAAGTCTGATAGCAATATTTTATTAAATAGCTGCTAGGGTCTAGAAGAGATTGGTGCAGTTTCCTCCCTCTCCCCCCCGCAGCTGAGGAGGATATCTTCCGCGGAACATTGCTGGTTCTAATCACAGAGAGGCAGTGAAAGTACTCAAGTCATTCCCAACACAGATATGTCATCCTAGTGGAGAGGAACTGTTAGCAGAAAGGTTCTGGGCTCTTGCAAAACAAGATGACTTACTTATCCCAAGCAGAAACACAGTGCAGTTTATCTACTGCAACAAAAAAGACCTGCATCACTTACATGGATTTTCGGAGGATTGAATTCGAGGTTGTAGACTCTACCGCTAGTAGGATGGATCCATCGTGCAGTGAGTCGTTGTTTAATCGTCTCAAATGGAACATCTAGATCAATCACAGTGTCTATCCGACATGTCTTATCCAGAGCTTCTGCCTGTGGGACCGTTCTAGGAAAGCCTGATTAAATAAATAAATAAATAAGCAAGCCAGTAAAAATCCAAAGGCAGACTTAAATTACAAAATGTGAGTAAACTGGATTCAAGAGAAAATGCCAGCCAGACAATCTAAAATGTAAACCACATAAGTGATAGGTATAATATACTATGTGGGAGAGGAGACTTCAAGTTTTCCCCTGGCCAGTGCCATTCCCCTCCCTTCCTTTTTCCTGGTCTCGCTTGTTCATTGTTCTGAAAGCAGAGTGAAGGTCCTGAAATGCCATCATTTCCTTTTTCATATACATGAAAAAGAATATCTTACCAGCTTGTGCTTAAAAACATTTGTTATAAAACGGATTTACTGCCAGGGTATTGCAAAAGCAAGATAGTGCAAGTAGGTAACTCAGAAGCCATAATGGGTACATTCACTCTTGGGTATCTCCAAAGTTACTGAAGATATTCAAAGAATGAATTCACCTTAAAGAAAATTATAGGCATTACCTTAAAACTATCCTGCATCTTAAATTCGATTTGACAATGTCAACAGAAACACTTAGCCTATATAAGGCCTGTGTTGTCACACCCAAAACAGCAAACTAAAAACATGCTGAATTTTATGCTCTCAACCATATTTGTGAACATAGGCAGATAACTTTGATTTCTAAACTAATCTAAGTAACATCTTTGTAACTGAGTAAGCCTGGTGCACTTCGAAAGGAAAAAGAGAGCAAATGAGCCAAGCTATTCTCACAGCAAGTTCAGCATCTGCTTCTAAGAGTTTAGCTACACGGGAAAACCAAATCAGAATAGCTATTGAACTCTTCCCTTGACAGATATGTTAGAATAATTTCTGCTCACGAACAGAGAATTAGTTTGTAATAATCTGTTATTCCACTATAACTATGCCAGCAAATCTCCCTGTAAAGATAAGCCCTGTGGGCAAAAACTAAAGGAAGCTCTTTTTTGCTTACCTTCTGAAGTGGTAATGATCAGTGACCACACTACCAGCAGAATAAGGGGAATTCATTAGCCAAATGACCCTTATAGCAAAGCACACTGGTAAAAAAGACTTGGGGAGGCCTTACATGTATTATGTTATTTTAATCACATGCCCACAAAGGGAAAGCTGATTCACTTAAGAGTGTCAGCGTGCATGCACAATGCATATGTTACAATCCTAGAGGCTGGTTTAAATAACAGTTGTTTACTGCCAAAAAGGGAATGACAAATCCCAAAGAAGTTGTCTAAACAGAGCAAGAACCAGGGCTCCCAGCTCTGCTATTGACTCACTTTGTGGCTTTGCGTCGAATATACAGCAACCTTGTGCTTCCATATATTCAACTGGAAAAAGGAGGTGCTATTTGAAATGTCACTATTAAAGAACTCTGATACAAGTGGAAAAAGTATGCAACAACATATTATTGAAAACACGGTTTATCTGCTGTTGCATGCAGTACTTTTCCATTCACTTCCAGAGTCTGCACATGCTTCTTTACTTCAGCATATGTTTTTTTTTTAAATCAAGCGTACCACACCTGTGCAAAAAGAAGTTGTGCTCCAAGAGGATCATTTCTCTCCCTCTCCATCATGGAAGCTAGAGCTGTAGTGGTTCAGTAAGGCCAGTAAACTATTTTCAGTCAGTGGAAAGTTATACTTTGCTCCATCAGCATTAGAGCAGATTAAAAAGTAACTCAGTTTAGTCTGAACTACATCACACTATGATGAATTACAGTTACAGAACTGGGGTTTCTCAGACTATTATTTATAGAGTATGATAAGCATGTTCAGCACTCACATGCTTAGTGGATCCCTACTGAGCTCAGCCAGGGTGACCACACTAAAAGCCCTGCCCCAAAGAGCTCATTTATCTAGGTAGAGGGTGGGAGACAGCTTGAAGCAAAAATATGGATCCACTGCCTCATTCATTGCATACCATCCTTCTGTCCAGTGAGAGCCCAGCACGTTTCAGCTATTTCACTGGATGCTTTGATACATGCAGTTGCAATCATGCACAGAATGTGTCCAGAAATTAGATGCAAAGTCCTTCTAATCAATTAGGTCTCCTTACCCCATTTCATAAGGATAAACCCATGTATTGATCAAGGGAGGGATCCAGCAGGAAAAGCAAAAATACAAGGCAATATGTGATCACATGATTATAAAATATTGTAATGTATATGCACAATGGAAAGAGTTTAAGTTGTGTATAGCATTTTCTGTCAAGCATCTGACCCCTATGACCCTAGTGTAATTACTTGGTGCCTACTAATCATCACAAAATTCACAACCTCATCCCTTTCAAGCAGATTTCCTGTATTTCCTATTTTCTTCCCCTCTATTCAGCACTGGTGAGGCCACAGCTGGAGTACTTGTCCAGTTTTGGGGCCCCCATTACAGAAAGGATGTAGACAAATTGGAGAAAGTCCAGTGGAGGGCAAGGAAGATGGTTAGGGGGCTGGGACATACAACTCATGAGGAGAGGTGGAGGGAACTGGGGTTATTTAGCCTATAGAAAACTGAGGGGATTTAATAGCAAGCTTTAACTACCTGAACAGGGGTTTGAAAGAGGATGGAGTTAGACTGTTCTTAGTGGTGGCAGATGACAGAACAAGGAGCAATGGTCTCAAGTTGCACCAAGGGAAGTTTAGGTTAGATATTAGGAATAACTTTCTTACTAGGAGGGTAGTAAAGCACTGGGACAGGTTACCCAGAAAGGCAGTGAAATCTCCATCCTTGGAGGTTTTTAAGACCCAGCTAGACAAAGCCCTGGTTGAGATGATCTAGTTGGGACTGTCCTGCTTTGAGCAGGGGTTTGGACTAGATGACCTTCTGAGGTCCCTTCCAACCCTAATTTCATATAATTCTATTCTTCTATTTCTGGCACAGGTTTACCCTCTAACTTACCATCCAGCAACCAGCTATACTGCTCCAAGTTTTTCAGCTCTCTCAGCACCAGCTGTGTCATGATGTCATCTGGAATAAGCTGTCCTCGATCAATGTAGGTCTTGGCAACAACACCAACCTCTACACAAAAAGATAGATTCACATTAATGTATCAATATTGTACAGTAGCCCAGAAATCCATATACAATTTGGTTTGATCCAAAGCAACCCAAACTCATAAGAGCTGCAAGTTGACACTGATACTCCTTACAATTTAGTACTTCTCCTTAAAACTACACCCACAGATGATCAATTAGGGCCTGATCCTGCAAACACGTGGAGTAGTTACTGGTAACTAAACGGAGTTCTTTGAGTTACATTATCCACGTGCTCATTCATTGCAAGGCTATGCACACCTCAAGCACTTGGACTTTTGCAACTTTTTGTAGCAGGCACATGTCCTGCCTCTCCATATGCTCTATGCCAATGGCAAAAAGGGTGGTTCCCAACGTACAATTTCCTCTCAGCTACATAATCCCAATATGCTAAGGACTGAATAAGAGGGGGATACAGAACGCTCACATGCAAAACATCTTGAAGAACTCCATTTACTAATAAGCAATACTCTTTTCTCCTTCAAGCAATTGTCCAGATGCAGTCCATCCAGAGACACAGCTCTGTGCACACAGTGCCTAAGAAGACTTCTTTACTACAAGCAGCATCTACTCTGGAAGCCTTCACAAATGGCATTAGGCTTGATGAAGATGCACATGGAATTGCAGGTATCTGCCTTGCATATGCCTGGGCTAGAGACATTTTAATGGGAGGCCAGCAGAATCACTTTGGCTCTGAAGGGGCCATGGTGTGAAGGGAGAGAATGTGCTATAAGCACAACTGGCAATTCCATCTTAGCAGTTTTAAATACCTTGATGATTACCCCTGGTCCACATAAACAGTCTTTATATGGAAACTGGTGTGCCTCTTGACATTTGTTTTATAACAGCAAACCACCATTAGGAATTTCCAGAAAGGTTTAGTCCTACGTAGGCCTTCTGCATTCAGCATAGGAAGTGATGTCTCAGGCCTCACAGAACATGGTGCTGGAAAGAACCCTTCATCAGGTGGATCAAATGAGCAAGATAAAATTCTGGGAGTCTTGGACAGGGATGTCCTTCTGGACCCAAGCCTATGTCTACACTTAAGAGAAGAGGAATTCTTTGGAATTGACAACAAGATTAGTTATCAAGAGAGGATCCATGGCCAGCTAAATCCTGCATTCAGTGGTCAGAGACTGACCCCAGGGATTAGCCCAGGAGATAAAACTGGAGTCTAGCTTCATGATCATTTCTGATCCCGGTCATAAACTACTTATAAAGTAGCACAATTCTCAGAGAGATGGGATTCTCTTGAATGGAAAAACACTTAACACCTCCATCTTTGGTAGGCATAATCCTTTCACCAGGAGGAAGACAATTTGAAACCAGGCACCCTGAATAAGCCATACTGGTGGCTGTGGGAGAGATCTGCCTGACAGGTAGGAAAACACAGAATATCACTTGGATAGAAAAGCCACATGGCACAGGCTCAGATGTCTAAAAAAAAGTTGACAAAGACCAGGAAGAAGTGTGTAATTAAACCAAAGAAAGTAAAAAAAAAACAAAAAAAAAAAAAACACCCCACAAAAGAAAAGGCAACAGACCAAAAAATGCAGTCTGGATCAGACTTGGGAATCCTAGTCTCAAACCAAGATGTTTGAGAGGAATTAAGGAATAGGAAGTATACACTGCCCTTTTTTACCCTTGGCACAGGGCACAAGAGGCAGGGCACATCCACCCTGCATGGGTGCTACTAAGGCAGTAGTCTCTGTACTCTAGTGTGTAAGTGCAACCATTGTAGGGCATGCATACAGATGAGGAGAACATAACCTGTCTACAGTTCCAATGGTGATACTGTGGCTATCTATGTACACAAGTAACTTTACTCATGTACATAATGGCTTGCAGTATCAGTCCCTTAGACTTAAAAAACAGGAAATGTTACTACTGAAGCTTCTTTAGAAAGAGGAAACAGATCATGAACACAAATGTTCTCAGTCCAATGAAACTAAAAATAGCCTAAATCCTTCCCCAGACTATCTGCCATGAAAACTAGGTTCTAACGTCTGATTTTGCTGAACATAATTTAGCATTAAACCATAAATATAGCAGATGTTAAAGTCTTTCCCTTGGAGGGATGCTGTTTTTCCATAAAGATAAGATTAACATTTCAAGTACTCAGCATTTAAGAAAGAACCCTACAGAGGGTGTTTATAAGTGATGCACACATTCATAAGTAGTTTGTGGACACTACCGGTTTTCCCTACACTGCTGGTACTAAAAGGTTACTCTGTACTTCCTTCCACTGGCTTAGATACCTGCCATTTCCCTTTTTAAGAAAACTGCACCATTCTACCACAAATTGCTATGCAAACGTATGTTCGTTAAACAGAAGTTATGGGCTTGATGCACAATCTATCAGGCCAGAGGTTTTTGGACAGAATTTGCATTGATTTTATAACTGGTAGGTTTGCAGAATTGGATATTATTGCTAATTTAGATGCTTTCCTCACCTCGATCTAGTTCTAGGACTCCAGACACAAGAGTGAAGGGGCCTAACATTTCAAATGCCAAAAAGTCAAGATTTCTGGAACCTTCCTGCAAGTTTCTAATTATTGTATTTTTTAAATAATTCAGTATCAAATGCTGATGACCTGCTACTAGGAGGCAAAATACTACAATGGGGGAACATATGTGAATCTGAATAAATACAACAGAAGGCTTCCCATTTAAAAAACAAATATTACTACCTGTTTCCTTAGCAAATCTAAGATGTCTCAAATGATAGTAATACGCTCAAGAACTGGAACAGATAGCTCTCACACTTAAAAAGCAGCAGTAAAAAGAAGAGCAGGAACTTAAAGTCTACCTTAAATTAAGATTATGAGTTTCCATTTACAACTAGACACTGAATAAAAATATTTTAGATATTAGGAAAGAGCACTGGCAACAAAAAAAAAGTCCAGATTTTAAATATCCCCACAATCTAGGAATAGTCAGATTCAAAGTCAAGGTGGCTTAAAAATCAAAACAACCTGGATGCAGACATTTCTTTATGCCTATGTTCCCTCCTATTTCTAGAATATATGTTTGGCCCATTGTTTTCCATAAATCAGGGCTTTCCTCTCACATGGATTACACTAGAAAAAGGATTTCCCTCATCTGTTAATTGTGTTATCGTCTTTTAAATACTAGCAGACTGCTAAGTGTTGTACAGGGGAAAGAAAACTTGAAGACCCTGCCTTCGTGGAATCTGCCATCCTAGTGAGCTAAATAAAGTTACCAGGGTCTGAAGAGCCCCTTTATCATGAAGAGGTGGAAGAAAGTCTCCCCTGACAACCTTGAATAGGACGGCTAGGACCTCAGAGATTACCCTCTGATGGAGGCCCAAAAGCATGGTGGTAGGGGAGAACAGAACAGTAGATCAGTTGATTTACAGCAGTCATCTTCAATCTGACTCGAGTTCCCATGCTACCCAGTCTTCTGTCCCACAGATTGCTGTGGGAACCTAATTTAACTGTTAAATTGCATTAAAACTACACTGGCTCTCCAGTATAACTTTCTCAAAGCAACTGCAGGGCGGGGTCAGTCAGTGGCAACATGATCCCTCAGACATAAGCATTTGGGTTCCTTCAGCATTTATGAGATTATATTTGTTCCACCCACCCACAAGGGATCTCAAGTAACAGCAGGCATTAAATGATCATTTAGCTGAAAGGTCAAAGAGGGCACAGTTAGAAGCTGAGGGTCTATGACTAAAGGCGTTAAAGCCTACCAAACTTTAATGAACATATTTTTATATTGTCAATAACTGTGATGTTTGCTGGACTAATAGTGGCTGTTCACACCACCCTATGCATTGTATGGCCACTTCAAAAGGGTGTATTACTAGGTAATGGTAACTAAAATAAGGCTGGTCTTGAGCATCTAGCCCCCTGGGAAGCGCTCAAACATTTCAGAAAACCAGATATGTTTCTATTTATTCATCTTTCTATTCCTCTCATCTTTATGTCCAGCCCAAATAATTTAGCAAGGCTGTAATTATCAGCATGAAACCAGCTCTCAATGCTGGCATCACACCCTTATTAGGGGGTTGCCTAGCTTGTCCAACTGCAGTAAAGAAATGGAGAGCTTCCCTTCCTTACTGTCATTTCCACCTGGCAGGAATCCTATCTTAAACTAGTTCTGGGAGTAGTAAAAGGGACAAGGGAACCACAGAACCAAATGGCTAAAGAGAAACATTTACCCCTTTTTAAAATGCAGTTTTTAAGTGTGTAATGATTACCTGTTCCACCTGTTTCCCTACTATATAATTGCTGGAGTGCTTGAAAATAAGAGGCATGGGGAATTCTCTTTGCTGAGATCACATATACAAATAGGCCCAAACTGCTGATACTGAAGCCTAGGTTCAAGCACCTATTGCAACTTTAGCTACTGTAGCAATGGAATTTATCACACAGGCCAGTAGGATTGGCTTTATCTAGAAAACACAAATTATACATGTCTAACTATACTGAAACAGTTCATTTAAAAAATGTGGATAGGGAAAAGGAAGAAGCTGTTCTGGTATAAGCATTATGCTGGTACAAGTGTTCGCCCCACAGGTTATACCACTATCTCAATACAGAGGACAAAGAGAAAAAAGAAAAAATCACATGTCTACCTGCACTGTATGTGTACGCAGGATCTGAGCTCTAAACAGAACTGGCCTTCTGATAAGAAAGCAGGACTTGAAACAGCAAGCTCTGGACCTAAGGGCATTGTAATTTTACTTTCCTCACTAATGCATGATGAAATTGATAGCTTTACAGCTTTTGCAACAGGTTAATGAAGGGGTAGGAAACCCCTGGCATGTGTGCCAGAGTGTGGCACAAAGGTATTTTGCTTGGCACTTGCACTTCAGGGCGGACAGCAGGGCAACTGCGAAGGGCCTGATCCTTGTTGTGACAGTGCAGCCCCGGCCCCTCCCCCACCAATTGCCTGGAGGCGCATGTGTACCTGCAGCTAGCAACAAACCAGGCCAGGGCTCCATGGACCCTAGTGCAGTTCCCTGCAACCTCCCCACCGCCTGCTGCGAGGAGCCCGGGTTTCATGGTGGGCACACATGCCTCAGGGTGGATGGTGGGGAATGGGCCAGGGCTACACTGCCACAACAAGGATCGGGCCCCTCGCAGCTCCCCGCACTGTTTGCCCCAGCACACCAACATCTTACAAGTCTAGGTTGCTGGTGGGTTTGGCACTCTGCCCAAAAAGGTCTCTGAACCCTGGGTTAGTGTGTCGTTGCGGCAAGTTTCAGACTGGAGTGAACAAACTCTATGCTCATTAGGAAAGAGTTGCTTAGCAACAGAGAAAAGACTTCATAGGATCTCTTCTTTTCTAAAGCAGGAGACCCCAGTAATACATGCAAACTGCTAAGGACTCTCAAAAACATTTGTTGCACTCTTTTCAGTAACTGAACCCTTGGAAGAGAGTTTAACAAGGCAGCAAGTACTGAAAAGGCAAAGTCTGACTCTACTCAATTTTATGTAGTTTTGTCAACAGTTGTAAAACTTGATGATTTTGTTTATCCCAATAATAGCTGCTACAGAATGGTGAAATATGTCTTTTCCATTCATCAAACCTCACAGAGGTTTGCTTCTTTGTGAAAAAGTAAGTAACCCCAACTTTCTTACATAGGAGTGTTATGCCTTCAAAGAGATCTTACAAGGCACTCTCCTCTTTCTCCATACCTTCTCCACTGGTTTTTGCCTTAAGAATCTTTTTTTCTGCTAGTACTTCCATAATTGTCCCACGCCCCGGTACTCCTCGTTCCTGAAGAAGTACTCCCTCAGAATATTCTTTTAGCAACTTCTCTTGATTTCTCTGTGCTGATGTTCCTTAGGGCTCTGCCCCTCTGTTTTCCCTTTCTACACTCATCCCCTGGTTCCATGATTTCCTGAGAAGCAGAAAGGTAGCCCATGCAGAGGCCTGCCCTAGAGCAGTTGTGGAACTTCTAATTACTCAGGCTGCTATACTACACTGAAGTCCTTTGTCTAGTTCAGGGGCAGGCAATTATTTCAGGCAGAGGGCCGCTCACCCAGCTGTGGCAAGCTGTTGAGGGTCACATGGATAGCCCCACCCTTGGCAGGTGCCCCACCCCCTGGTCACCATCTTGGAACCAATGTCCCAGGGCCAGCACCAGTGGGGCCCAAAGCAGGGTACAGGTTAGCAGGGGTCTGTGGAGCTGGGCTGCACCAGCAGGAAGAGGGGCGAGCTGGCCTGGCTCCACAGAGCCCCTGCTGGCTGGGACCCCATGCTCCTGACACCCTGCTCTGGGCCCCGCTGGGACTGGTCCCAGTGTGGACCCTGTGCACGCTCCCAGTGCCCCCCAGCACATGCAGGGGGCAGCGTACAGCCCCAACTGCCTGCTCTCCAGCAGGTAAGGAGCTGGTGCTGAGTATGGGGAAAAGTGGTCCCTTGCCTGTCCTGTGGCCCATGCTCCCTAATGCAGCTGCTCGCAGCTCACGCAGGGCTGTCCTGACCAGGCGCAGGCAGCCCCAGGCGGGCTGCAAGCAGCTGCAGCGTAGGGCGTTGGCTACAGGGCAGGCAAGGGGCCACTTTTCCTGCGCTCAGCACCAGCATGTAACCCACAGCCACTGCCAGCCTGGGCCCCGTGCCGGCTCTGGGCTTGCCCTTCAGGGCTGCGCTGCAGCAGCAGCAGCTGTTCGGCACAGAGGAAGGCAGCCCCTCTGCTTGTTGCGCTGGGCAGTATTTGCCACTGCCGCCTTTGGGCTGCCCAGTGCACGAGCTCCGGGCAGGCAGCAGCAGCAAACGCTTCCCAGCGTGGCAAGTGGGGGGGGGGGGGC
>NW_017729024.1:120489547-120494940 GCF_001723915.1 Gavialis gangeticus | reverse complement strand
CGGACGAAAACCGTCCCCGGGGGGGAAGGGGGGGGGGG
Organism: Gavialis gangeticus; assembly: GCF_001723915.1. Lineage (NCBI taxonomy): Eukaryota > Metazoa > Chordata > Crocodylia > Gavialidae > Gavialis > Gavialis gangeticus. The sequence goes on along the minus strand of NW_017729024.1, from coordinate 120,494,902 downwards.
GGGGCCGCAGCTGCTCTGACAGGCAAGTCCGGAGCTGGTGCAGCCCAGGCTGGCAGCTGGGGTGGGTTACAACCTGATGCTGAGCATGGGAAAAGAGGCCCCTCCCTGCCCTGTGGCCGGTGCCCCACGCTGCAGCCGCTCGCAGCCCACATGGGGCTGCCTGTGCCTGTTCAAGACAGCACCGCGTGGGCTGTAAGCTGCTGCAGCAGGGAGCGCCAGCTGCAGGGCAGGTGAGGGGCCACTTTCCCCCGGGCTCCTTCCCTGCTCACAGTCCTCCCCTGCCCTTACCTGAGCTTCCCGCACCGGGGCAGCCACATGGTCCCACGCCACAAGCCCCTGCTGGAGCTTCTGGCTGTTGGGGCAGGGCTGGGCGGGCCCTGCTGTTGGGAGCCCGCCGAGCTTCCCATGGGTCCTACTGCCCCTGGTTTCTGTCATTTTTTAAAGGAACCAAGGACAGTTCAATATTCATTTTCTAAATTTTTAGGGGCCCTGCGAGCCGGATAGAATGGCCTTGTGGACTGGATCCAGCCCACAGGCTGTATTTTCCCACCTCTGGTCTAGCTGAACATACATCCTCAAGTACCACTTTAACACTCCAAAGATCTACCTCTTTGCCCATAACCTCTCTCATTCTGTTAATTTTGCATCTTATCCTTGACATTCAGCAACTCTCTGAAAACTAAATTCCTAATTTTATTTCCAGCATCCTCTCCATGTCTTTTTTAATAACCAGCTACCCCACTAATGTGTCTCTGACTCTCAACCTCTACATTACTTTCTCTTCCTCAAGTCCCTGGCTGTCAACACACCTAATCTTCTTCTATTGTCTCCATTAACAACTGCCTCCTTTACTCTTCTTGACATCAAAAAATACCTGGTTTCATGACTTCATTTCATCTCATTTCAACTTTTGCCTCTCATTCTTTGCCTCTCTTTTCACCTATTCAGCTTGTCAAGAACACTACTGCAAAAGTCATTTTCTTCTTCCACAGTTTCAGCTACTTCAGTGCTACATCCCTCCCTCCCTCAAGTTCCCCCACAAGGTATTTCCATATCAACTTTGCATTCATTCACTCACAGTTTCTTTCTTCCTATACAGCCCTGGCTTATCCATTTGAAAACTTGGTTCTGACCCTCCTCTTGCTACTTTCAATATAGTTGGATGCAAAACAACCACACAAAATAAGAAAATGCATTGAACTGACAATGCTTCTCTCCTTTTGTGTTTTTGATCCTCAATTTGTCTAATTTATATCATAAGAGACAAGGACATTGCTTTTATGCACATTTATAAATCACAAATGAGCACTAATGGCAGTGAGTGGACAGTGACAATAAAAGTGCCACTGCATTGCCAATGCGTCTCCAATTAAAAGTTAAACAGAATGCAGTAAAGTAAATCTAACAGGCCAAATAACACAATTTGGAGAAAAAAAAAAAACACAAAAGGAACAACTCATCTGAAATATAAACATAACTTATGGGGGAAAGAGATGTGGGGGGGGAAAGAAGACAACCAACCAATTTCAAAAGACAGAATCTTTCAACTTCTCCCAAACTAATTTTTAATCTACAGAAAAGTGACGCACAAATCTCTTCAGAAAAGTGCTAGTAAAAAGCCAATATTCTAGCAACTTAAGATTTTTGGCTATCTTCTAAAGAACTGGTATAGCGTAGGTGGTACAATAGTAGTTAGTTTTTTACATAGCTCTTGAAAGCTATGAACATGAACAATAACCCTGTGTTCACACGTTACTTGAAATGGTTTTGCAAAAATTAGTGGCTCTCTTTCAATGAAAAGTGGCTCATATGCAAATTTAAGGATATGTAAGGAACCATGTCCATACTACAAAAAGCAGCAATTAAGGATTGGTTTAGCTCATATTGAAAGACAACAATATGTAAGAGTACCTAACTGACATCACTGTTAACATAACATGGAACAAATCATGTTTAAGTTATGAAACTAACTGGGTACATCTAAAACTTTTTTAAAGTAACAAACTGCACCCAAGTCTGAGCATTCTTTAAAACAGTCACAGCAGGTACAATCCAGTGGTTTGTGGAAAAAGAAAAGACACTTAAAATTAGAATTAAGGTTAAGTTCAGGTCTCCTCTACACATTACAGGTATCCAGCAACTGACTGGTTAATTGTGCAATCACCTTGAGACCAGCTACTGTGCAAAGAGCTATCACACAATAAAAAGCTCAAACCAGCTATAAAGTCAGACCTTGAAAATCTGTATTAACTTTATAGCTGGTTGTTATCAAGCTTTACTTTGCACGTGTAGCAGGCTCTGCCCTGCGGCTGGGAGCCCCAGTAGCTGAGGTCTCCCAGCCACTGGGATGCCCCTTGCCCAGCCAGGGCTTGCTCAGCCCCTGCAGTTGTGGACTCTGGGACCCAGAGCCTCACAGCTGCAGACACTGAATCCCTGCAGCACGACCCCTGGCAAACCCCCAGGGCCAAAGGATCACTGCAGGGGCAATCCCTCCTCCCCCCACCCCAGAGCTGCAGAAAACCCCTAGAGCTAAAGGACTGCCACACCTGGGAGCCCCTCAACTGGGGTATGTGGGGCTCCAAGCCATGGAAGCATGCTTTAAACTTTTTCTTACATTAGGGCTTAACCCAGCTCACACTTTTAGTCACCCAGCACTCAAGTGGTGTTGGACTGGGCCCACTAAGGGGAATACAATGTAGATGTAATCTCAGTGTCTGTTTGGAAGAATTTCAGAGCCCTTTGCACAAATAAGTGTACACATAACAAACCCAAGGTCAAGTTTACAATACCATTTAATGTAAAAACTACAAGAACCAAGTACAATTACTGCTGAGCACCCCTTCACTACCAGCCTGAATTTGCTTTATATCCCAGTACTTGCAGGACATTAAAAGCCTCTTAAACAAATATTCCACAGGGATAATTACTTGTTAAATGAGCTCCATTCCAGTTGCCAAAGCAAACACATAAGGGGGAATAAAACAAGACCTCTGCAGACTAATAAAGCAGAAATGCTCTAACTAAACCATATTGCATGTATGCTCCAGCCACACACAGCCCTTCTTTTAGTAAGAAAACAATAAAAAAAGAAAAGAATTAAAGCATTGATAAGCATTTCTATTTCAAAAGTGTGTGCAATGAATATTAACTCCTTGCTACTGGTTTCTAGCAAAGCCTGGTGTGCTTTAAAGCTGCCAACACTTCATCTGCGATATCACGACTGTGCTTTATCAATCTCACTTAGCCTAGCAAACAGCTAGGAAATTATTAAACCTGTGGGACCTTGGGAAAGGGCAGGGGTGGGGAGAAGGAGAAGTGTTCTGTGACTCTTATCTGACACATGTTGTTGGTTCTCCCTACTGGTGGCCAAGAAAAGGGATTACAGGTAATATAAAGCTAAATGTGCTTCCCTAACATTACTTGTCCATTTAAGCATCCTTGTGGCATCTACAGTCACTGCTACATGATCAGGAATGGAGGGGATATGATCTTCATCAGTGGGGGGCCAACCTTTTTGGCAGGTGTGCCACAAATTAGCCTTGCATCATCCCTAAATGCCACTCTGATCCCCTTTCCCTGCCCAATCTACTGCGCTGCTCCCTGACTGATCTGATGTGCTTCCTGCCTTCTCTGCCACTGCCTGTACGCTCCCCAGTCTGCCATATGCCACGCACAGAGGCTGCCTGTGCCACATGTACTGCAGGTTGGCCACCCCTTATCTACATGGTCCTCTTTCCATTTAGACATGGTCCCTGCTAGCTATCAGTTGAGAACCAATTCTCCAAAAACCTCAAGGCACTAGTATTGCTGCCAAGAAGCACCACTTTTAAACGCTGAGTACTGAGACTATTTCAAGTAGATATTTGGGACACTAAAACCTCTCCCTGCCTACAAAATGTTGGCATGTGTTTTCACACTTAAATATATTTGTCCACATTAGATGCGTCTTTCAAGCCCTCAACACTTTTTAAAGCTATTACTTAATAAGGCACTGGGGGGACGGGGGGGGGTTGTCACCTAAACCATCTCATCTCTCATTCCAGAGCTCCTGAGAAAAAGGATTTGCTGTTTCTTTGGGGGTTTCTCTCCCCTATTCCTTTGCTTTTATGCTCCCATAAAAGCAACCAAGAGCACTCTGCACTCCATGGTCTTCATAAACACCCACTATGGATGTCCCAGTTTTGTACATTCAACACAAGTCACTTGCGCCTCAATTTTAGAAGCGCTCGGTACTGGATTGAAGTCTGCCAAACACACCAGTGCTTGGGACCTCCAGCAAACTCTCCCCCTGCCTCACACAATGCAGGCCACAACCTGGATATCCCAAACTGGCATGAATTAAAAAATATAAAAATATATAAATGAACAAAATATCAGACCCTTGGCCACATAAGAGCTGCCTGCTCTAACAGAGACAAACAGCTGGAATGAGGGGCTGCTAAGCAGGCCCAGAACTTACAGGCAACCAGGAGGAAGTCGTGGCTGAGGGCACCCCAAAACAAACCCCACAGACTGGACAGGACCATATTTGTTTTCAGTCTGGAGGGCTCATTCCCAGGAAATACCTGCTAAGAAATCCATGGTCCAGCTTGGAAAGATGGATGAGCCGCCAGGGTTCTGTTGGGGCAGATCTGGGTGAATCTGCCGGGGGGGGTCCATCCAGGTGGACCAGGGGAGATCCGCTGTGGTGGGCCCCGTCTGGGTGGAGCCAAGGGATCCGCTATGGGGGGTCCCCATCGGGGATCCACTGTGGGTGTTCCATCCAGGTGGACCTGGGGATCCACTAGGGGGATCCCATCCAGGTGGATCCTCTATGGGGGATCCGATCAGGGACCCACCATTGGGGACCCACCACTGGGGTCCCATGGGGGCATCCACTGTGGGGGTCCGATCTGGGTGGATGCACTGTGGGGCCTTGTAAAAGGCCCCCAAAGCCTACCCCCAGGGCCTAGGGTCAAGCTGAGAGGCGGCAGAGAGGGCATGGCAGGCTCTGCTGCGGCCAAGCAGCCAGGAGCAGCCCGGAGCTAGGGTGTCGCGGGCCGGGCAAGGAGGGCCAGGGCCAGGGCCAGGGCCAGGGCCAGGGCCGCTCCCAGCGCGCGGCAGAGTGAAACGGCCGCCCGGTTCGTACCTGTGTGGCGCTGCATGTTGTCGCGGAGCAGGTCCCCGCTGGAGAGATGCTTGAGGGCGAAGTGCTTGACTATGCGGGACGACACGGTGCCCTTGCCGGAGCCCGGCGGGCCCATGATGACGGCCCGCAGCAGCCGCGCCCGCACCCCCATGCCCCTCAGCGCCAGCCGGGACCGCGGGCGGCGGGTGCCGGCCTGGCCTGGAAGTACAACCGCCCGGCCCCGCCCC
>NW_017729024.1:120479437-120489432 GCF_001723915.1 Gavialis gangeticus | reverse complement strand
CCGGCCCCGCCTGTCACCGGCTTTCAAGCAGAGCCGGGTAAGGGCGCTGCCAAGCGAGGCACGTGCCCAGGGACCTAAGTGAAGAAGGGGCCCGGAAGTGCTCATTTTACATACTATAATTATTGAGTGAAAACATATCTAAATATGCAGTACTAAGTAGGAGCCCACGAATTTCTTTGTCTAGGGCCCACTCTGCAGCCCCTTGGCTCTTTTTTTTGAGCTGGGAGGGTCTATTTTTTACTTTGTGGTAATTCCCTCGTGCTTCACCCTTCTGCAGTGCAATCTATGTGACATGTGGCAGGAAACTTGGCTTGGGTGAAGCGCAGCCAGCTGTCACAGCACCGCTCATCGGGCCTCAGGGGCATCTGGTTGCCGTGCCACAGGGCGGGCAAGCAGGACAATCCCCTGCAGCCAGTGGTCACTGCCCAGTGAAACTCTGCCTGGAGATGTGAACAGATCAGGGTCAGGAAAATGGCCCTGCAGTCCTCCTTCCCAGTCAGGTATATCCCAAGTCTGGCTAAGGCAAGGAGGAGGTTGGTCAGGAGGTCCCAGGACCTCAGCCTGGCAGAAGACAGGTCTGGTTGAGCAGGAAAAGTGCCACAGAGGTAATGGAAATCTCCCACAATGGAGTGGCAAAGTCTATTGCCATTTGTTGTGGCACTGATTTTCCCTTGATATGCATCATTGTCTATTTGCTCAGCATTTGTGTCTTCATAAAAAAAAAATACGGCAGCACATATGAGACATCGGGGGACGTCTGTTTCCACAGGCAACAGGTTTGATTGGCATCAGAGTGCTCTGGGCCTCGTCAGATCCAAACCTTACAGACAACTAAGCTCGGTTCCCCATATCAAGTTCCTGTGAATTATCCAAATTAACACTTTGCCTCCTAATTCGACTTACTTGCTGTTTCAAGGGCAGTGTAAAGTGCTGGGCTGCACCTATTTTGGTGCAAGTCACGTCCCTAATCAGGGCTACATTAAACTGTTTTTAGCCTGGCAAGATGTGCTCCAGAGGCCTTGGTACAGGCCCTCCCTCCCCACTAAGTGCTGCCCTGTCCCCTGGGATGATCCTGGGATCAAAAGGGGTCAAGTGGAAAGAGGAGAGGGAGGAAAGGCTGGAGCAAACAGTACTGCTTCTAAGATGCTCTGCCTAGTTCATCTATGTGCACCCATCACATGAAGGCGGAACAGTCCCTTTTAACAGGCTGGGCCCTTTAGGTCTTCCCTGGGATTCTTTTCCATCCTACCTAGACTGATGGGTGGGCAAGTAATGAAGAGAAGGGAAAGGAATCAGACAGGAAGGAGGGAGGCAGAGAAGGAAAGCAAAAGTCTGGCAGTATAAGACCAGGGAGCGCTGCAGAAATGTCCTCCCGCAATCAGAAATTAATGGCTTGGTTCAGAAGGTTTTTCTCCACTCATCAGGACACTTGGCCATGCTTTTTACATATAACACACCCCTATATATAGGACACACCTTGATTTTGAAAGGAAGCCTAAAAAAATTAAGGTGAGTGAATGGCAGCAACTAGGAAGCAAAGCTTGCTCCCAAGGCTGCTGTAAGCCCTGCATACCAGTAGGGCCCACAAACCAACCCAGCACACTGGCACCAGGTCTAGCCCAGCAATCTGGTTCTGGACCTGCATGCCAGGATGGACCCAGTGTACTGAGTCCAGGACCTCATGCTGGATCTGTAGCCACACACTGACTCCAGAGCCATGTTCCAGGTTGGAGCCAGTGTGCTGCCGCCAGGGCTGTGTGCTGAGCCTGGGACTGCGCACTGGCTCTGGAGCCACATCAAGTCTGACCCCTTGTGCTGCCTCCAAGGCCATGCACCAAGCCTGGGACCATGCACTGAGTCTGGATCAATCCCAGCATGTGGCTGTAGAGCAGGGGTGGGCAATTTTTTTGGGCGGAGGGCCACTTACTGAGCTTTGGCATGCCATCAAGGGTCACGTGACAGGCAGCCCAGAGCACATTAATATTCGTTTTCTAAATTTTTTAGGGGCCCTGCAGGCCGGATAGAATGGCTTGGATCTGGACCGCAGGCCGCATTTTGCCCACCCTTGCTCTAGAGCCAGGCTTAGTGTGCAACCCCAAAGCCAGTACACAGAATCAGACCCAGAACATGACTCTGGAGCCAGCATGTGGCTTAAGATCCAGCTTATGGTCCTGTACTCAGTGCGTTGGGTCCAACCCAGCACATGGCTCCAGAGCCTTCCTGTGAGGTCACACCTGGTATGTGTTGGGTTGGACTTGGCATGCCAAATATGGCCACATATCAACTCTGCATGCTTGCCTGATCACATAGCTAGGGAGAGGAGCTCCTCACAGGTCCAGAAATTTGGTGGCAGAGGGCAGGAGCAGTGGCAGAATTAATTCCTGGACTCCCAGAGCCACAGTAATTAATTCTGCCCCATGCCCACCAAATTTCTGGCCCCATGGTGATCCCTTTTCCTTGCATATAATGTGCACCCAATTTTCCCCAGCTGGTTTTGTGGGAAAGGTATGGGTTATATGTGAGAAAATATGACACCTGGTTCTGAGCCAGAGGTGACAGAATACAGATGATTTCTGTATAATTCTAGGAATCTCTGTGACACCCCCGCCTCTGCTCCAGTCTTCCATGGAAGGATCTGGCTGGAACATAGGTATATTTGGCAATATGGATGCTTAGGTGCAAACATTATTCTATTAACCAAATCCATTTTGCCAGTAGAGATAAGGCCAGCAGTGACACGGAATAGTTGATATGCTGCAAGACAGTGTATGTCCTTAGAGAATAACTTTATGCAAGTTATTTTGGCAAGCGAATGTTCTAGCAAACAGATAAATGGGGAAATAAAACCTTGTCTTGGATTCTACTAAATATAGTATGTAACATTTATACGATAGAATTTTAACTCTTTCTTTACTCAGCCCATTTTCTGAGACATCCCTTAAGGTTCATCTGGGTTTAACTGGAGTTTAAATTAGTCTAAACCTTCTTTTTTCCTATGCAGAGTTCTTTTAGTTCCCAAAATAAGCTTTTAAATTTAAATAATTCTTAAAGAGTCTTTAAATTTAGGCATCAGGGAAGTCATTGTGCCTTCTTACTTGTATAGGTGTCCCTTGTCATTCTGCATTTGGTAAGAGGTTGCTTAAATACTACCAAGTAACTAATTAATCCCTTTTTATTCCTATATTTTTATATTCAAATGACTTCTTATGCTAGTATGAGTTGTAATACCATAGACTCTTGTAATTTTTGTACATAAAACCTCTTTCTAGTCATATAACAGTGGCATCATGCTTGAGTCAAGGCAGGTTTCTGTGAAATAGTTTCTCTCTTAAATAAAAGACTCTTTAAGCATGGCTTCTCTGTGTTCCTGACTAGAGAAGAAGCTCCCACTCTTTCACACAACCAGCACTTTTCCAAAAACATAAATAATTATGTACTTTGTTTCCTTGAGCCAGACTGGCATCTTGGGCAGGGATCTGCAACCTGCAGTCCACGGACCAGACTGGATCATGGTACCAGGTGTTTTAGTAGTATTTGACAGTGGGAGCCTCCACCCACACTGCAGCTGGGAAGTGGGGGGCTTTACCATAGCCCAGTGGTGGAGAGAAGTGGTAGCAACAGTGGACAGGAACTAGCATTGACCCACATCAGACCTGAGCTGTGTCATTCTAGCCCTGCATCAGAAAATGTTGCTGACCACTGTCTTAGAGAATGGGCTAAGGACAACCTTGTGGGTGTTTTCAGTTTTGATCAAATGGTTTCTAGATTGCCAACCTTCAATTTTAGTACATATAGTTTGCAGTTAAAGACTCCTTTCAAATGTTCCTTCCAAAGCATGAATCACAACGACAAGTGCTTGTGGATGTCTTTCATACTGGCATACAATCATACATCGCTTCTCAGCCTCTTGAAGGCTCAGATCAAGTATAAAAGAAACTAATATAGAATGTTAAGGCAAATTTGAAAATGCAGAGCTGCATTCTGTCAAGCAGACAGCAGAATACTGCTTAGATGGTATGATGTAATGTATGATTGTATGCCAGTGATATAAACACACCTGGGAATAGCATATATGGTTAAAGAGGTATTATTTTCCTTGACACTAGGAGGCCTGACAAGTTGACAGAAAACAGGGATCTCTTAGGATTTTTTTAATTGCCTTCAATATTCCATATAATTCTATAACTAACTAAAATATAAACATTTAAGCAATCATTTTCCTTTGACATCATGAGTAAAAATTCAATAAAAAGACATGGCAAGCCTGTCATAACAAAACGTTGCAATAATAAATCAATATAATGTTATAAATAAACAAAATTTGTATCAATATTGGAGTTGAACCCCTGGTACTGTTCATATCTCTGTGGCCCCCTACAAGTAAATCAGAAACAAGGGTGGGTGGAGTAGCTCTTGGAGACATTTTCTCCTGTGGCTCCAGAAATCCCTGAATTCCTGGAACTGCCAAGGAAACAAGGGGAAGAGGATACCTCCATGCCTTACATTAGAATACATGCTATAATGCTATTTAATTGCATCAAAGCATCTAAGCAGTATTCTGCTGTTTACTTGCCGGTGATGTTTTCTGAAGTATCTTACTGTGGTTTCTCAGAGCCACTAATACCAAGATAGTTTGGGCTGCCACTGGAATGAGTCGGTTTTGGGAAGTGCTATTTGCCTTTCTTTGTTTTGATGTGGCTGAACATAAACTAATGCTTGTAATTTACATAAAAATAATAAAAGGCCTCAGGTGACATGCCCAAAGACAGGCTAGCAATAAAGGCCGACCTGAACAGGCTTGCAAGGTGAACAGACCTCAGCCAGATATCGTTTAATATGGAGAAATGTAAAGTGATCCATTTGGGGAGAAATAATCCGCAACACACAGGCTCAGCAGTTCTACACTTGCTAGCACCACATCTGAATGAGACCTGGGTATCATGATAGACAACAAAATGAACATAAGCCACCAATGTGATGCCATAGCTGGCAGAGCTAATCAAACACTGGCATGTATCTACCAAGGCATTTCGAGCAAAACTAAGGATATCATCCTCCATTGGTGATGCATAGGGGGTGCACATGGGTCCACGTGCACCCCCTGAGCATGGCGGTGCACCCCTTATGAAAAAGCCACTGCACCCCTTATGAAACGTTGTGGTGCCGACAGCACTGGCAGCATCTGCAGGAGTTCCCCACTTACCGCTGCCGTGCTCCTGCTGCCACCAGTGCCACCGTGTCCCCCCAGCCACCGGGGGCATGTGTCATTCATGTCCCACTCTACTCAGCCTTGGTGAGACCGCAGCTGGAATAATGCATCCAGTTCTGGGCGCTGCACTTCAGGTGGAGAAGTTTGAGAGAGTCCAAAGTAGCGCCAGGTGCATGATTAGAGACCTAGGGACAAGGTCATACGAGGAAAGGCTGAAAGACTTGGGACTGTTCAGCCTGGAGAACAGAAGACTCAGAGGGGACTTGGTAGCAACCTATAAGTATATCAAGGGCATACTTCAGGGCCTGGGGAAGCATCTGTTCACCAAGGCCCCCAAGGGAAGGACAAGAAATAATGGGCACAAGCCAAGTGAGGATCGCTTCAGGCTAGACATAAGGAAAAACTTCTTTTCAAGTTGAGTGCTGAGGGTTTGGAACAGGCTCCCCCCAGAGGTGGTACAGTCATCTACCCCACCAGTGACCAGTCAGAGACCGGGAGAGGGGCCCCGTGGCCAATCACACCAACTCAGAAGTGCCAGCAGCATGCCTGGAAGTGCCAGCTGTACTTCTGCTGGTGCCGCCACTCTCCGGCCAGCACTCTCAGGGGGGGCGCCAGTGCTCCCACCTGCCCCCCCTGCCCATTGTATAAGCGGGGACCACTGGCTGTCATGGGGTTCACCAGCGCTCTCAGGGGGTGCACTATGCGTTGCCACTGATCCACCCTGTGGTGATCTTCAAAAAGCGTCTTGACGCCCATCTTGCTGGGGTCATCTGATCCCAGCAGTCTTTCCTCCTCAATCCCAGTGATCTGTAAGGTCCCTTCCAAACAAGTATGAAACTATGAGACAGAGATGCACATGAAGAGTATGGCTGCAAAAAGACATCACTTTTATGCCACCATAACAATTTTTATGTGACACAGAGTGCAAGCAAATAGACATCCAATCCCCTTGTTCCACCACAAATGCCCAAAATTGTTTCCATGACAAGAGGTGGTAAAAATATGTGCAGACGTCCTGACCTCTGTGAGAGATTTCAAAGGCAGAGCTCTGAAAGAGCTAACTCAGGTAGCGCAGACATATTAGCTCAGACAGTAACATAACTGGGGGGAGGGGGTTACTGGGGCAGCAGCCTTGGGTGCTGCCTTTGTGGGGAGCGCAAAAAATAGCCGCCATCACAATTGGCATAGCAGCAGTTCACGCTGACCTGTGTACCTGTGGCTACCCTGGGTACAGAGCTGCACTGTCACATTACCCAGACTACTGTATCTTGCCTCTTGATGGGCTTCTTACCCAGTTAATGCAACTGTGCTATTCCAGCCAGCTTGGTTAATGCTAATTCAGGTATCTCAGCCTCATACTTCATTCCATGTACATCAGTGATTCTCAACCAGAGAGCTCTGGCACCCTGGGGTTCCATGAAATCCTTTAAAGGGTAATATTAGCACTAAATATGCAAACACTTACACGTGATTCAAAAGATAATTTCAAATAGGAATCCACAATGCCAAAAACATTCTGACCTGCTGTGGTTTTTCTGAGTCCTTTGCAGCAGAAGAATTGCTCTATTCTATTTCTATAATCAAAAACAAGTGAAAGTAAAAGCTGGCATTTTCTAACAAGGGGTGTTTTGAGTCTAACAAGGGGTGCCTTGAACCTAAAAAGATTGGAAACCATTGATGTAGGTACCCCAAGAAGTCAGTGTGCTCAGGGGGCTGGGGGGTGGAGAAGAGAGAGAGAATGAGAACGTACTTGAGAAAGTAGAGTAGAAATAAGTGAAAGAGGAAAATGAGACTATTCTGTGCAGATTTTCTCTGATGTTTCAGTTGGAAACATCTGTGGACCAGCTGGAAACATCTGGAGTTCATTTATACAGCTGTTTTGTATAAACAACTCTTACTGACTTCAATGGAAATTTCTCTCTCTCTTTCTCTTTCACTTCTTATACCCATCACTTTTGTAATCAGCAGTAGTTGTATAATTAGTGTCCTTAATTTATGTCTAAGAGAGACCTGCAAATGAAAAACATGGGTGAATAAAGCTTAGCTGAAAAATAGGGAACTCTTAGTGTATCTGACTTTCTCCCCAATTATTAAGCTAGACTTCATCATTATGTGTTTTTGAGTTTCAGCAATCACCCACGTTTCTCAAAAAACAAATAGACACTGAGGAGTTTGGCTAAATCCTACTGGTTGCAAGCAGGAAAGCAAATTTTACTTGTCAAGAATGTCTTAGCAAGCATTCTTGGCAGCCTCAAGTGTAGAAGAATTCATACACATAAAGTTACATTGCTTTCAATCATCAGAAACATGATCTGAAAGCACTTATATTTTTACATATAGATTAGACTGTATTTCTGTAACTGGAAGGGTCCCAGTATTCCAGTTGGCTTGGCTGTTGTGCATTCTAGGTGACTGAATTTCAGGTTCCATTCTGAGATCTCTTTTTCAAAAAATTCTCAGCCAATTTTGAATTAAATTTTCCATGCTTTGTCACATGCCAGTTTTTTTTGTCCTGTAAAAGTTTGACCCAATATCAGAAACAACCTTTTTAGCTTACTGTATGCTTTAAACACACACTCTTTCCTCATACATTTAAAATATTTTTGGACAGATAATGCAATAATGACTGGTAGAATATGGGGAAGACAAGCTAAATGCCTGTTAGAAGCCAATGGAACTCAGTAAGAATCTTTCTACTGATTTCCACATAATCTGAATCAGACCTTGCACTTACGTGTTGAGCATAGTTTTATAGATGCTATGTAAATCATAAATGCAGGGGAAGCTTGAAGAAATGTGGTTCAGGAGTTCAGGTGTTAAGGTTAAGTGTTTACAGTAAAAGATTTCACACAAACATGGTAGAATTTACTTGTAAGATTTAGTTTTTATTTATCATCCTAAAAACATTTAAAATGGAGGTTGAAATGGAAGTTTAAAGCACTCTCTAACTTTTACTAGCCAAACCTGAAGCCCTTTCCTACAAGCACTTAGCATATGCTTAACTGTACTCATATGAAAAGGCAATGGGGCTATTTACTAGACTCTAGTAACTAGAGTGAAGTTTTATGTTTCTTTGAAAATCCTAACCTAAAATATTTTAAGTAATTTAGGTACTACATTCAATCATTCAGATAACATGAAGAGAAATGTGAAAAAAATAACTGTCCAGCAGACTAGGTTAGGTGCGATCAATGCTGTGAAATTGTTTAAATGCTGGGTTCTTTTTTTGCCTTTACCGTTTTGTGGATGTTAAAATTCTGAGGTAATCTAGGGTGTAAGATAGGTAGTTCTTCAAGTCATCAATCAAGGGCACCCAGGCTCAAAGGCTTTAGTTAAGGATAATCACACGTGTAAGAAATGTGAACTCAAACAGCACTAGATCAAAAAAAAAATCTTCTGCGCAGCCAGTCCTGTTCCTTTCCTTTTCTAAAAACAAACAGGGAGAATCAGTACAATAGTAAGATTGGGAAACTTCAGACAATACAGATTGAAGACTGAAGCTCCACCTTTTCACTTCTTTTTTCTCATACTTTGAATTACAGCAAAGAGGGATTATATTCCCATACTTGATGGATCCCCTTGGAACCATGCTGCTCTAGAAAGATCTTTTAGAAACAATATCCAACTTCATAGAAAGATACCCCATTATATATGACTGCACAGACTGCTTGAGACATTATAGCCTATAAACACTGAGAGGCATTTAGGAATCCCTTTTTTTTTTAATTTGCACCCTATCTTAACCTGAATTACCTATCAAGCAGAGACATGATCTAAGGATACTGGAGTCAGGGAATGTCTACATGGCATAGTGCCATGCAGTGTTTTCACACACTAGTTATGGTAAGTATGGTACATTAACAAAGTGTGGCACTGGGACCAATTATAGCTCTGCTGAAACATAGGGAATTATTCACCATGGCTCAACATTAAACTACTGCTTCTGGTTTCACAACTAGTATGTGTAGAGCTATTTTTGGGTATCTGTCTGACCCTGCCTTCCGTGGCACTGACTCTGGAATACAAGCTAGTGCTTTCACAGGCTCGTCCAGCTGTCTTTGCATGGCACTGTGTCATGCCATGTAGTCATGCTGAGTTTTCTCACAAATATCCTCCAGCATGGATTCTGTTTCTTTAAAAGATCTGAACAAACAACGATTTCTCTCACCTTTCCATTTTCAGCAGGTCCCCTATTGCATGACAATTTCATTATCTTGAAGTTCTGCAGTAAGTAACCGTGGCAGGTATACCATCCACATGATTTAATGATGTATCCAAGTAATCTGGAAAGGCAAGGACAGTCAGAGTTAATGCTTCTAGTCAGTTCTACAAAACCCAAACAAATCCTACAAGATCTGGACCATCATGGGTGTTGTAATACTCAGGGGTCATAAAGTTCAGAAAGAAACATTTTTCTCCTTAGTTCTGCATTTTTGGCGTCTACAGGACTTCCTCAGTCTCAAAGGACATATTATGTAGCTTTTCATGGAAGTTATTTTATAGCAATCCATTCAAAATGAACTGACCCTAGTGCCTTTTGAAGAGAAATGGAACTTGAAGATCTGTATCAATAACACAGATGTGGTGCCAGAGGACTGGAAGAGGGCCAATGTGGTTCCCATCTTCAAAAAAGGGAGGAAGGAGGACCCGGGGAACTATAGGCCAGTTAGTCTTACCTCGATCCTGAGTAAGGTTTTTCAGAGAATTATTCTGGCACATGTCCACAAGGGGCCAGCAGGGGAGATTATGCTTAGGGGCAACCAACACGGGTTCATTAGAGGCAGGT
>NW_017729024.1:120463757-120474437 GCF_001723915.1 Gavialis gangeticus | reverse complement strand
AATCACCTTGCCGGGGTCGTTTGACCCCAGTACTCTTTCCTGCCATGGCAGGGGGTCGGACTTGATGATCTGCTCAGGTCCCTTCCGACCCTACCTGCTATGAAACTATGAAATACTGTGGGCACTAGGTGTCACTAGAAGTCTACGTGGCATGTAAAATATAATGGCTGCATAGGCACATATTCTAAGGTTCAGATAATCATTATTTGACATAAGCTTTCTTGTTTTTATTTTCCAGGCTTTATTCTTGAAGCCAAGCTGCATGGGCGGTACATGTTAAGTGGGCTGCTGCCTAATAATATTTGGCAAAGTGAGGAAGATCCAGCCCTAACAATTTATTTTGCAGATGACTGCATTTGAATTTCCTCCTCTTTCCTCCTCCAGTGAATCTTGTAAATATGGGCACGTCAAGATCAGAACTAGCTTGTTGAGAATGTCAGGGACAGGTACTGAAAAGAAAAGCCAGGGATCTTGGTAGCTCTTACACTACCTACTTGTAATAGAATTGTTCACTCCCTTTTTATCAGATAGCATACAACAGTGTTTCAAACAGATCCAGATAAGGATGACTTTGTCTTTTTTGTCATTTACCCCATGAGAGATCTAGCCCAGGGGTCTTTGTGGTATGGTATTGCTAAATTAGCAGTATACCTTGTCACTCTACTTATACACACACCATTATTCTAAGGTCTTCTTTCAACTCAGATTTGTTATTTTCTGAATCCAGAGATAAGGGTCGTTTCCAATATGATTACAGATTGTAAAGAATAAAATTTGGAGGAAAAAATATAAATGGAAGAAATGACTTGGTGGCTCTTAGAGAGGGAGAGAAAAACTGTAATCCGATACATAGGACAATACAAGTGAAGGAGCAATTTCCAATGTTTAGAGAGAAGAGCCAAAATCAGAAAGAGTGGGAAGGGAGTAGCTTGTTATGAAATGAGAGAGAGTTGGACAAGTCCTTGCAGAGTTTCAAGTATTTAGGAGAGTAGTTTAGAATTTGATTTTACTTAATATCTGAAATACCAGTAAAATGAGTTTCAATAAGATTGTAGGTTAAATGTGGTTTTTATTCTTCCTAACACTGGTGGTTTTTCTTCACTGTAGCTCCAAGCCCTGTATTTTCTTTTTAAACCTAACTTTTGAAGTCTGGAAGTTACTACTATTTCAAAATATCTCAAGTAATAATCTAAAATGAGGAAATACACATTCCATTTCCAATTCCCTGGGAACAAAACTCATCCCAGAACTTGCCCAGAGTAGCCTGATGCATGACAAGTATTTCCTCTTGTTAATAGTTCTTCAGGCTGCTGACAAATACAATTTCTTTGATCGCCATTGATTTTCCTTACAAAAATACTACCACCTGGGTTCACTATTTACATTTTCCAGATCCCATTCACTGTAGATGAATATATAAAAACTACTTCTCCTCAAATTTAACATGATCTTTTTTTTCAGTATCAGGGAGTGTGAAGGAATACTGAATCCATTGCAGAAATATGGATGACGTCCAAATCTTTCTTTCCCTAGAGTCTGGGGTATTCACATTGCTAAGTTTAATTGGTCCCATCTTTGATTTCTCCATGATTTTAGCTGTAGAGAGCAAAATATTCTGCACTGAGCCCTCAGTAGGCTGTCAGCCCATCATTCTGATTAAATAGTAGTGTCAGCTACTATTTTGCCTTAGAATCTTTATAGGGCAACTTCAGTAGGATCTACACACATTTCTGAAGGAGGAAAGGATGCATGTTGACTACGGACAGTGAAAGAAGCAAATGAATATCAGCGAAGATATTCAAGGGTCTTCTGTACAGATACACCTAGGAAAATGAAGGCAAGTAAACTAAAGGTGAGATGTCAAATGAATATAGGTGTTAATATGGTTTAAATTGAGTAGATGCTTACTTTCAGGGTCAAGTGGCCTTACATTGTTGTAACTTAACCCCCAAATATTGTAGCCTGAACTTGATGATCCCATGTGGAAAAACATAGCTAAAAATATTCATAAGAATTTATATGCATACATGTGGAATTCCTGTACTTTATTAATGTGCTGTTGTCTATAGCACAGGCAGAGCTATGCAAATAGCTTTATATACTTGTAGAGAGACACAATGCCTTCCCTGATCATCATACCAGCTGAGCTGGTTAAATATGTTATAATCACAAGCACAAGTCTGATTAATGTGCTTCTTCCCATTAAGCAACCATGTTCAGGGCCCAGAATTTTCACTGGGTATGTGTCATTACAAGCCAGTACCATATCTCCCACCTCCAGCTGGGTTTACTAGTAAGGTAGAAACTTCAGTCTCTTGTTTACAGTAGGATTTTAGTGCAGAATACCTCATGTGAGTTAGCAGTCTTGTGGTGGGACAAGAAAAAAAGACCCTCCAGCACAAACACGCACAATCTTGCCAGTGAATATACAGCCAGTGTTGATAATCATGGTGCTTTGCAAACACCAGTAATCCCGCTGGTTGCTCCAATGGCAGGAGCTGTACCACAGACACAGAGTGTTGTTGAGACAGGCTCAAGTACTCTAGGAAGAAGGAGGGCTTCATACCAGTCCTAGGTAATGGAAGCCAGAAGTTCATATTTACTTTATGAAAGAGTTTGTCCTGCTGGCCAGAAATGGTACTGCCCTCCCACTTTCCTAGAGGTTTCTGTACATGTAGGTCTAGATCATTGGTCCTCAACTTTTCTAGACTCAAGACACTTGGAAAATGCCAGCTCCTAGCTTTGACTCCTTTTCTCATGTGGCAGGCTTGCTGGTGGCAGCCTAGCTTGACAGCTTGAGCCGGATGACTCAGGCTGATTGGTGGGGGCATTTCCCTTCGCCACCAATCAGGAGAAGGCAGGAGGAAGGCTTGTCCTGCCCTGACCTAGGGACGAGGTAAAGAAGAGGACCTGAGGGAGAACTAACCCCTCAGGCTTTCCCATTGGTCTGTTTCCAATCTGGGGGATGGAGCCACCAAAAGAGATAAAACCCACATACCCAGCACTCAGGCGGCTTTGGCGAGGGACGATGAAGATGGGCTGCAGAAGAGCTGGTGGAGCTGACCAGCGGGGCAGAGCAGTTGCCCCAGAAGTGCCCTGAAGACACCTCCACAGAGTGGGAAGCATCAGGCAGCTGCTTCCCAGCCCTGCTGTGGAAAGAGCTGTGGCATTGCTGCACAGGCTGGTGCATGGAGGGTCTGGAGAATGGACAGGACCTCTGCGGCTGCACGAGGCAGAGTGGGTCCCCAACCCTGCACAAGGCAGGAGCCCTCAGTGCACAGAGCAGTGCACAGGGCTGAGAGAGCTGAGCAGAGCTGACCAGGCACCGCAGCTGCACGAGGCAGTGTGGGTCCCCATCCCTGCATGAGACAAGCACCCCTCCAGTGCACAGAGCAGTGCACAGGCCCTGTGGCTGCATGAGGCAGCTCAGGCCTTCCTGCAGCAAGTGGCAACCGGTGGGGGGTCGACTACCCTAGCAAGGGAGGAAGCCCCTGCAGCCAACCCACAGAGAGAGACAAGTCTAGCCCACCAGAACTGCTGGCAGTTGAGTCACCTGGGAAGAGGATTGCAGTCCCAAGGAGGGGAAGAGAAGGGGATTTCCACAGGGAAGGAGAGGCCCTCCCCACTTTGGTGCTTGAAGGGAAGCCCCATGATGGGGAGCTGGATGACCCCTTTTTGTGTGGAGAGAGGAGTTAAGGGCCCCGTTTGTTAAGGGTCGCTTCATGCTTACAGGCCCATCCTAGTTGTGTGACCTAGGGGAGGGTGATAGTGTTTCTTTAAGGTAATCGGTTCTTTCCCCTGGAATCATTTCTTCTTTGGGCACAGTTGCTATGCCACTGTTGTGTTCTTGTTCCTTGTATTGTTGGGACTTTTGCAGTAAACTTGCATCCTTATTGTTGTATTATGAGAGGATTGTGAGCCGCTGTAATTAGCCTGTTAGTAGGGCCTGCTAGCACAACCCTGCCTCAAAACCTGAATTCATTGCATTGGTTTTCTTTATATATTGTGTCTTATTTGATATAATCTCACTTACGTATGTTCAGTTTATTGTTCTATCACTGCCAGGTCTTCATTTGTTGATTTACTGACTAGTCTGTGTTTTATCATTGAGTGTTCCCTTGCCTGCCACCTGGAGAGCCCTGCTGCGGGCAGGGGCTGCACGCTAACCAGAAGGCCAAAGAGGGTCAAGGCCTGTGCTAATTTAGTGCCTTTGTCTGTCATATCCAGCTGAGATTGCCTGAGTTTAGGGTTAATAAGAGTTATTGTCTTTGTAAACCTATATTTGTAAATAATTATGTATTTGTATGTATATGTATACGTGTACATGTTTATAACTTTTATATTGTATTGTAAAATTAAACCTGTAAATAGTTAAGCATCACTGAGTGTCCCTGGTCTCTGCTCTGCTCTGTAGGAAAGGGAGGTAAGCTGTCCTGAAGCTAGGAAGTCACGCTCCCACAGCACACACATACCTGCTAACATCCCTTCAATTGAAGAGGGGGTACCAGCTGCGTACCACCGAGGCTACTCTAACTACATAAAAATACTAGGGCAATTCTTCTCTTGTAAGGAACTCAGAAAGCCCACAACAGGTCAGAATGTTTTGACACTGTAGATTCCTATTTGAAATCTCTGGGGTTATCTAGTGAATCATGTATGGGTATATCTAACAGCATCAATATTGCACGCAACATTAAAATGATCTCATCGGATCACTGTCCCGAATCAATTTGGCTGAATCGGCTATGGAAGATTCAGCACTGAGTCAGAAAGAGTCAGTGATTCAGCCATAAATTATAATGGGGAATCACTGAGACAAATATAACTTTGTCATTTTTTGGAAGATTTGGATGAGAACAGCAGGGATGGTCACCCCTTCTGAGGGCATGAAGCCTGCCACATTTCAAGGAGATGGGTGCTGGGGTTTCTGGGAAACTACAGCTCAAGATGCTGACAAGCAAAACTTGTGTCGTGTATGACTGTACGTGTGTTAAGGTGCAGCAGGGTGAAAACTGTAGGCATGGTAGCCCCTGTTCTCACCCTCACAACTCCACTGCAACCAGTAAACCTCAGGCCTCTCAAAGATCATACAGGCCTGGGCTTTCTCCAGCCAGGACTTTGCAGTGGCTGGAGGTTATCAGGTGCCTCCTACCCGCCTTTCACCAGGGAGGTTCATGGTTCTGCCATTTCCTGGGGCTGCCACACCACTGGCACTCCCACCCAGGCCTTGCTACCCTGGCAGGGTGCAGTAGGTCATGCCCAGGATGATGTGGGGCCTCCCCATATAGCCCCAACCCTTGTACCTCCAAGTTATTCCTGGCATGGAAGCTCAACAAGGAAATATTCTTCCCCTGCTGGCTGGTGAGAAACTAAACTGCCGTCTCTACCTCTGACAGCAGGGCATTAAATGGTTAGCACCTGTCCTGCCACATACATAGTCCCCTATGCAGGTATGAGGAAGGCCTACCAGGTTTCAGGCAGAGTGGTAAAGGGTTTTATGTGAAACTGCACCTCAAACTGCTGAAAGTAAAACTTGTGTCACTTGTGTGTGTTAAGGGGTGTAAGTTGTAGCCGTGTTGGTCTAAGGACATAGCCCAGACAAGGTTCTTAGGGTAAATCTGATATCTTTTATTAGACCAATTGAATAGTTGGAGAAATTCTTCTTTGCAAGCTTTTGTAAATTCCCTTTGAAGATCAGGACTGAGAGACTGGAGACAGAGTGGTTTCTTGTGAGCAATGTGCACCCACAGGTAGTTGGGTATTCTTGTTTGTAATAGATTCTGGTGCGCAGTTTATGGGGATACTGGAGATATGTTGGTAGGTTTTGCATTTCTTGTCATGGCATGGTCTAGATCCATTCAGTGTGTTTTGGGCTGTAGGAAGTTGGCTTTCTGATGATAAGGTTAGCGAAGTTTGGTCCTTGTTTGAATTTACAAACCACTTTCACAGACGGGCCTATGAACTTCACATCATCAACCTCCTAGATACAGAAACTCATGGACTCAATATAGACATTGGATTTATGATACACTACAGCCTGACTGACACCTGACTCCACCTGACTCCACAAGTAGTAGCAGGTACCTCTCCACTTTTACTTGCTACCTCCCCCTTTCACTCCCCCCACCCCCACTCCCACAGTCTGTCACTCATCCCCTGGTGCCTCGATTTACATTTTCACTGACTGGCTTTCTTGCCTGCATTGCATGCCAGCCTCTGGCTTCTTTACTATTCCTTCCATCCAGAAACAGCACATACACACCACCTAGATGCTTCCTCAGCTTTATAAAGGGTTTTTAAACCCAAAAGCCCATGATTTGCAGATGGCATCCCGGGCAGCTAAGCTCACCTGGAGCCTCATGACTCCACTGCAACCAGCAAGCCTCAGGCCTCTCAAAGATCTTACAGGTCTGGGCTTTCCCCAGCCAAGACTGTGTGTGCATGTGGTGGCTGGAGGTTATGGCACCTCTTACCTGACTTTCACCGGGGGGTCTTCAGTCCTGGCATTTCCTAGGGGCTGCTGCACTACCAGCAGTCCCACCAGGCCCCTGACCCTAGCAGGGTGCAGTTTTAGGTCACGCCCACAACCTGATGTCCCCTCCTTCCCCATAACCCCAGCCCATACTTCCAAGTTTGTCTGGACACAGGAGCTCAGCAGGGAGATGTTTTTCCCCTGCTGGCTGGTGATGCAGTGAGTGCCACCTCCAGCTCTGACAGCGGGGCTTTAAATAGTTTAAAAAAAAACAAAAGGAAATAGGTGTAGACAGAATGAGGAGGATGGCACTTACTCCATCTGCAGGTGGATCTTGGGGAACCCCAGCAGTGGGAGGTTCACCTTCAGGAACACCAGATTCTCCACCAAACCAGGATCCAAGGAGGTGCAGTGGGGTGTCACTACATCCCCAGCAATGCTGAACACCCTCTTGCTTGGATTACTGGTTGGTGGACAGGACAGGTGTTCCTAGGCAACCCTGGCTGCAGGTTGCCCAACAGGTCAATGGGTCACAGTTCAGTGGATCCACATCCTTGGCAAGATAGGTAGCCACCAAAGCCTTGGTGCTGCCTGCCTGAGGCTGGGGTCTGGTGCATCTGGACCCCAACATTAAAGCCATGCCCTTGGCCCACATTGGCAGTGACTGGAGTGGAGGAGATTGGCTGTTGCTGGGAGTGCTGGCACAGGAAAGTGGATCCCCCTCTTCCATGTCCCCTCACCTCTGCCCTTCTGCCTCCCTTGCTCTGCTCACCAGCACCTCCGTCCAGTGATTGAGGGTTTTGCTGCTGCACATGTTCCCCTTCATCCTTGGGTTGCACATGCCTGCTAGCATGTGGACTGTACTGGACCGCAAGGCATCCAGCCATTTTTTGATTCCCTCCTTGAGCTGCTTCACCAGTGCATGCACCTCTAGTGAAAGTGGCTTGCCCCAGCCAGGAACACTGATCCCTTGGAACTTCTCCATTTGGTTCTCAAACTCCTTGACTATGGGGATCAGCTGGCTAAGAAGGGCATTATCAGCACTGAGGGTCTCAGTGGCCTTGAGGAATGGCTTGAGGACCACCAAGATCCCACTCCACTTTAAGGGGGCCACTGATCCCAAACTCCCTGAGCAAGGTCATCTCATGGATAGCTTTCTGTTGCTTGACCAGCCTTTCCAGCATCAGGTATGTGGAGTTCCACCAAGTCTCCAAATCCTGCATGATTTTCTGCTGCGGGATGCTCAGCTCTGCCTGTTTGTCCCACAGCATCTTGCCCCCTTTGATGCTGTGGTGGACATAGCCTGCCACCTTCCTGCATTTTGAAATCAGCTGGGTGGTAGTGATGGCGCCATTACCAGAAGCCCTATCCCCCTCCACGGCATCCCTGACTATGAGGTGGAACTTGTATGCCACACAGCGGATGCCAACAAAATTGGCATCATGGACCACCTTGACCATATTGGCCCCACTGTCAGGGAGCTCAACCTGCCCAACAAGCTACCCCTGCACCATGAGGCTCATGGCCACCACGATCTCCCTTGCCATGTGGGACTCATACATCAACTCCACTTGAAGGAGAGCCCACCAACAACCTAACTGATTGCTGTCTTGCACAGCTCCTCCCTCAAGTATTTCCTTGAGGGAGGAGCTGTGCCTCATAGGGGGAGGGCACCACTGTCCTGCTAAAGGTGGTGTATGTGGCACTTGGTAGGATGGGGCCACGAGTACCATGAGCCACTTGAACCCTGGCCGCTCAACTAAGGAGAAGGGCTGGCCATCCAGAGCAAGTGTCTCCCCAATGCTCTGGGTGACTTTGCTCACCTTCGGAATGTGCCCCCACTTTGCCTGCGGCTTCCCGCACTGCTCCAAGGTGGCCTGCCTCTGCTTCATGGAGATGGGGGCTTTGGAGAGAGATGGGGACTTCCCTTGGGACATGCTCCCACTGGTTCCAGGCTAAGGAGGAGTAAGGGCAAGGAAGTGCTGCCTCCTGAGATGCAGCAGCAGCGCTGTGGTGGTGAAGTGTTTCACCTCCTTGCCCCAGCTGATCTGCCTTTGGCAGTGCTGTCAGATAACATACTTGGGATCATCTGCCACTTCAAAATGATCCCACACTACACTGCACCCCTCCGCCCCCTCCGTTTCTGGATTGAGGGTGGGGATCTTGCCTTATCCTCCTCCTCAGCAGGGAGAGGCACAACAACAGCAAGAGCTGACTCAGCTGAGCCACTTGCATCTACAACCTCAACCTCAACCTCCTCCAAGGTGCTTTCAAGAGAAGGAGACCTGGCTCTACGGGAACTTTGAGAGGTAGGGAGCAGAAACTAAGATTCCCCCTCATTTCCCAGAATTTCTTTTGCTAGGGCGCTCAGGTTCCCTGCTTCCAGATCCAGTTCCCCCTCTGGCACTGGAAGGCTCACACTGGGAGATGAAATTAGGGTGGAGGAGACTCTCATTCTGGTGCTAGGGGCTATTTCTGGTGTGAGGGGAAGTGGTGCAGGGACAGGTACTTCTTCCACCTCCTTGCTCCCACTGGCAGCAGAAGACTCATCGCTGCCAGGAAAAAGGATGCATCTATGTTTGGGGGATGGAACTTGCAGCTCTCCCTGTACCCTCTCTAGCCCCTCTCCCTCCCCTGCCAGAAGACCTGGCACCTGCCTTTCCAGCATGCTTTATATTAATCTTTGCTGTGCTAGAAAATGTGTATGTGTGCAGCTGTAATATTTCTTTTTCTCTGTGTGTGTGTAACTAATATCTCTTCTTCTTCTCTGATTACTATATGTGTCTGACTACTCTCTCTTCTTCTCTGTTGTGTTTACTGTGCATGTGTGTAATTAATCACATTAATATCTCTTCTTCTTTGATTACCATCTGACTACTCTCTCTTCTTCTCTGTTTACTGTATGTGTGGGTAATTAATAAGATTAATATTTCCTTTTCTTTTCTGATTACTGTATGTGTCTGACTGCTATCTCTTCTTCTCTGTTGTCTTTATTGTATGTGTGTGAGTGTGTGTAATGTATGTGCTTTCCTGCAGTGATAGATCACACTGCCAGGGAAAACACAGCTTTCTTTTAAAGTGTGGGGAAAAAGAAAAATAACAAAAACAAATAAGAGGTTTTTGGGGGTAGAATAAGTTGAGAGAAATGGATTGGATAGGGATAAGTAGAGGGATTCTAGGCAAGGGTAATTAGTAAGCTGTATCCAATCCTTTCCAAGAACAGAAACTAGCAGGAGACTGACTAGGAAGCCAAGCCAGGCCAGTACTACCTTTCAGATGCTGTTGCTCAGGCAGAAACAGCTCACAAAAAGGACAGAAAGGCTGCAGACAGAGGCTTATATGCTGTTTCTCCGTCCCTTCCCCAGAGCACTGTGATTGGAAGGGGACTCAGGGAAAGATCACAGTCACTGGCTAGCTACAGATGTCAGCCTTTCCCACCCCCGCTCCCTCTCCCTGTTCTCAGTTTCTGTTCCCCTGAAAGACTACCTTTTGAATTTCCGAATCTTTTTCTGAATCTTTTCCGGATCAGTTTGAAGGCTCCATATCAATTCGGAGGGGGTTTTTTGGTTTCATAGTTAGTAGGGTTAGAAGGGACCTGAGCAGATCATCAAGTCTGACCCTCTGCCATGGCAGGAAAGAGTAATGGGGTCAAATGACCCCAGCAAGGTGATTGTCTAGCCTTGTCTTAAAGACCCCCAGGGCCAGCACCACTTTGCTTGCAAGTTGGTTCCAGATCCTAGTCGCCCTGACAGTAAAGTAGCGCCTCCTGATGTCTAATCTGAATTTACCCTCTACTAGCTTGTGACCATTATTTCTAGTCACTCCTGGTAGTGCTCAGGGAAACAGGGACTCCCCCAATGCCTGCTGGTCCCCTCTGACTAGTTTGTAACAGGCTACTAGATCCCCCCTCAGTCTTCTCTTGTAGAGGCTGAACAGGTTCAGGTCCCATAGCCTGTCCTCGTAGGGCCTTCCTGCTGCCCCCTGATCATGCAAGTGGCCCTCCTCTGGACCCTCTCCATGTTGTCCACATCCTTCCTGAGTGTGGCACCCAGAACTGGATGAAGTACTCTAGGTATGACCTGACCAGTGTCACATAGAGGGGGAGGATCGCCTCCTTGGACCTGCTTGAGATGCATCTGTGGATGCACAACAAGGTATGGTTAGCCTTCCTGACTGCATCCCCACACTGCCGGCCCATGTTCATCTTG
>NW_017729024.1:120458812-120463454 GCF_001723915.1 Gavialis gangeticus | reverse complement strand
CCTTGGCCTTCCTGACTGCGCCCCTGCATCTCTGAGCAACCGCAGTATAGTCCTCCCTGGTGATGGCCCCTCTCTTCCATTGGGTGTACACCTCCCTTTTAGCTAGGAGACATTCCCGGATGCTTTTGGTGAGCCATGGGGGCTTTTGCGCCCTCCTGCTCCCTTTGATCCATGTTGGGATTACCTCCCTTTGGGCTTGGAGGATTGTCTCCTTAAGGAGCGACCACTCTTCTTGGACACCCGGCTCCCCTCCCCTCCAGAACCTCAGTGCTTCCCCAACTATTCTCCTTAGCTCATTGAAGTCTGCCCTCCTGACATCTAGGGCTTCTGCCTTGCTGCAGGCCTTTGCCACCTTGCGCTGGATGGTGAATTCCAGCAGGTAATGATCACTGTCACCCAGGTGGTCGAGCACCTGCAGCCCCCTCACCAGGTCGTCGCCTGTGGCCAGCACCAGGTCCAACAAGGTGTCTCCCCTGGGGGGGCTGTGCACCTTCTGGCTTTGATGGAGGTCCTGCATTTTGGCTAGGAACCTACGTGAGCGGTCAGACCTGGCTGACTGCTCTTCCCAACAGATGTCTGGAAAGTTCAGGTCACCCATGATGACCACATCCTTTGACCTAACTACCTCTGTGAGCTGACTTAAGAATTCCTGGCCTAGGTCTTCCCCTTGGTTGGGTGGTCTGTAGTAGACCCCCACTGTTATGTCTCTTTCCCCTCAACTGCCTTGTATTCTAACCCGGAGCACTTCGGTGCGCCCCTCTTCTGACTCTGTGCTACTTGATGAGTATGTGTATTCCTCCTTAATGTAGAGTGTCTTTCCTCCCTGTCCTGTCCCTCCTGTACAGCCTATTGTCCTTGATATTCACCGCCCAGTTGTGCATTGGGTCCCACCACATTTCAGTGAGCCCCACTATGTCTGGGTTGGTGTCAGCTAGCAGGAGGGTAAGTTCCTCCTGCTTGTTTCCCATACTATGAGTGTTTGTGTAGAGGCATTTGAGGCCTCCTGAAGATGTGTGCACTGGCCCCCTAATCTCAGCAAATCCCTGGCCCCTGTTGCTTACCTGTGCATATGTTCTGCTCATCGGTCTAGGCTGGGCTGTACTTGTGGGTGCTGCTTGGTTTAGTGGTCCAAGGCTTCCTCCACCCTCGTCTTCCCCTTTCCCCGATGAACATAGTTTAAAGCCCGCCAGAGGAGATCCACCAACCTAGAAGAAAACACATGCTTACCTTTAGGAGAAAGGTGGAGCCCATCCCATCCGAGCACGTCTCTCATCGTGATGTGCAGGTCATTGTCAAGGAAACCAAAGCCCACCTCAAGACACTATTCCCGAAGACACCAGCTGGTATCTGTGATGCACGTCTCATGCCGTCTTCCACATCCGCTCACTGGTACGACAGAAGAGAAAACCACCTGTGCACCTATTTCCTTCAGCATGCCCCCCAGAGTGTGGTAGTCTGCCATCAGGTGATCAGGGCTTCTCCTGGCCGCATCATTAGTACCCACATGGATTAGGACCATGGGGTAGTAATTGGTGGGCTGGATCATGGCCTGGATCATCCCCATCACATCCTGAATCTTTGCTCCAGGTAGGCAGTAGACCTCGCGTGTTGAGGGGTCCTGGCAACAGATGGGGCCCTCTGTACCTCTCAGGATGGAGTCGCCTATGAAAATCACTCAACGCTTTCTCCTCCAGGACTGCTTAGCTCCTTCAGCCTGTTCAGAGTGTAGAGAGTGTGGAGTTGCCTCCTCTCCGGTTGCCTCCTTTCCTTCCTTCTCCTCCAGTGTTGCCAGGGCCTTGTACCTGTTCTCCAGCTGGTCTGGAGGAACTAGTACTGTTGTGTTTCAAGCAGCCCTGGTTCTGGAGGTGACTGTCTGCCACTCTGCAGTGGAGGGCACATCCCGAGGTGCTTCTTCCTTGGGTGTGTGGCCCTGCAGGGAAAGGAAATAACCATCAATTTCGTCCTCCGCCTCCCTGATTCCCCTCAGCCTGCTAACCTCCTCCTGGAGCTCCTTCACCTGCACCTCCAGGGCCCTAAGGTGATTCAATTCAGATTTGGTGATTCGGCCTCCAAATCGGGCCAAATCTTCTCCAAATCAAATTGGCAACCAAAGCTTTGCACACCCCTAATGCCTATTTCTTAACTCCAGGCTGGAGCCTGGACCACTGCAGGGATATATTTGACCTAAAATAAATTAAGCAAGTCAGATTTACATGTCTAACATTGTATTGGTTTCAAAGTTATAGTTCATTAGGACTCTATAAATTCCACAAATCTATAGATAGATAGATTAGATCATTCTTTGTTCTTATTGGCAAAAAAAATCAATTAAAAGAGTTTTTTATAGATACATATAAACAAAGAAATGTACATTCCTATGGGAAAATGAGATTTTATTATACAAAAATGATAAATTCAAAAGGAAATTCTTTGAATTGATTTAAAGCTTGTCTTTGGGAATACCAGTCTCTTCACAAATTCCTTCAAAAATTGCTTTTTTCTCTTGTCCCTTTGAAAGCTGTTAAGACAGAAGTAACCTCCGCCTTCTGAAGCCCATAACTGCTTAAATCAATACTTGAGATTTTTCCTACAAAGCTCTTTGAAACCAAAGCAGTTGTGTGGATGGGCTTTAACTCTAGAAGAGACTCAGCAATTATATAATCCAGGGGTCAGCAACCTAAGGCCCATGGGCTGGATCCAGCTCATGATAAAACTAGATTGGCCTGCAGCACACCATCTACTAATTATGAGGGAGGTATGGAATCACAGCCCAGACTTGTGGTGGCCAAATGTTGCCAACCCCGATCTAATCTCAAGTAAACAAAGCACATGAGAACCTGTGTGCAAAATGGGAGGTAAATTCCTTGCTAGAAAGAGATATATGGGGCATTACTTTTACTCAAAAAACTGGCATGTACTTAACTTGAATTAAGGTACCAGATGAAGAATGCTTTGCATCTGAAAGATTATCTAAGTCTATCCCAACCACGCAGTTGGTGCAGTAAAAGACATGGCCCACAAAAATCCTAACCTGAGTGAACATATGCTTAGTGGAAGCAAGGCAAGATGTAATTTTCACATGACTTAGCAAACCAAGTCAGGGAAAATTCTTCACTTGGAAGGAAAGGTGTATTCTTGTCCCTGGCTAGTCTGAGTTAATTAAAATTAGATAAAGTTTCACAATGTGCACCTTCAGAAGTGCTAGCACATAATTAAGTGAGTACAGCGCTAATGAAGACAGTACCAATTTGAATTGTAGCTGTTTACACTTCAGGTAGTCCAGCTCAAACAGAGCTGAGAAAACAAGGTAGTTTTTTGGTTTTAACACATAAAGGGAAAAATTCCCTCTAAAACAGATCTAGGAAAAAACTAATTGACTGGCTCACACACATTAAAACCAAAAACTGTCTTCTCATCACTCAGATATTGCCTCACAAATTGACCTTGCTAATTGTAGAGCAGTGGTCACCAACCTGGGGCTTGTGATCAACTGGTCAATCCTGAAGCCTCTTTAGGTTGATCCTGGGCTGGGGAGACAGCTGGGCATGTATGCGTGCACACACCCTCTGCCCTCAGCCCCAGCCAGTCAATCAGTGGGAGAGGGAAGGGGTGGGGGCCAGATCAAGGCCCCCACAGTGAGGGACTGACCTGCAGCTTAGCCAGGAGCAGGGGAAGGTAAGTAGGGCCCCAGCTCCATTGGGTGGTGGGAGGAGCCTGGGGGGGCTCTTCCAGGGGGGAGGCTCCCTCCACATCTCTGTGGGGGCAGAGGTGGCTGCTGCTGCACCTTGAGCCCTGCTGCAGCTGGCCACGTGTGGCTCAACTCAGCACTGGGGGCTCTCCACCACCTGGGGTATGCAAGGGGGGTTCCTGCCACTGGGCACAGCCCAGCAGGGGCTCCAGAGGCCCATTCCCCCACACTTGTGCTCTGGGGTGCAGCAGCTGCTGCTGAGAGCTGCTGCTGAGGGCATGCCCAGGGCATGGTGGGGAGGGGGCACAGGTCCCCAGGGCCTCTGCCGGGCTGTGCCCAGCAGTGGGACCCCTCCCCCCACGCACCCCTGGGCAGCAGAGAGTCTCAGACGGAGCCAGGCTGGGACCCGACATCACTTCTCTGCTGCCACTGGGCTGAACCATGCCTGCCTGGCAGCCAAAGGAACATGGGGTCAGGCCCTGACCCAGCCCAGTCTGGGACTCTTCACCACCCAGGAGCATGCAGGGGGGTTCCCCCTATTGCTTCAGAGTCCTGTACCCACTCCTCCCATGCTCTGGGCACAGCAACAGCCCTCAGCAGCAGCTGCTTCATCCCAAAGCACAGGAGAGAGGAGGCACAGGCTCCTGGGGCCTCCACCAATCTGTGCCCAGTGGCACAGGCCCCACCCCCAACTGCCCCTGATCAGCAGAGACCCAGACTGTGCCAGGCCAGGGTTGAATGTCATGTTCCGGGCTGAATTAGGGGGAGATCATGTCAGACCAACCTGATTGCCTTCTATGATCAGGTCACAAAGGCCATGGATGCAGGTGTCGCGGTGGATGTAGTCTTTCTGGACTTCAGCAAGGCCTTTGACACCGTCTCTCACCCCATCCTAGTTAAAAAACTAGGTGACTGTGGCATCGATGCCTACACAGTCAGATGGATTGCAGATTG
>NW_017729024.1:120456249-120458492 GCF_001723915.1 Gavialis gangeticus | reverse complement strand
GGCGGCTAGGAGCTGGAACCAACTTCCAAGGGAAGTGGTGCTGGCCCCTACCCTGGGGGTCTTTAAGAAGAGGCTGGATGCCTACCTGGCTGGACTCGTTTGAGTCCCATTTCTCTTTTTGGGGTTTTTTGTTGTTCTCCCACCCTGGCGGGGGGTCGGGCTAGAAGATCTACTAGGTCCCTTCCGACCCTTAATCTATGAATCTATGAATCTATGAATGCAGCTTAGCCCAGAGGTGGCAGAGAAATAACATCGGGCACCCCTTGTGTCTCCCCCACCTGTATTCTGGAGGTCTCAGGGACCCATGCTTCCCTCCATCTGTACTCCAGGTGCAGCAGGCAGGCAGTAGCTGCCACCTCCACCCAGAACACAGGTGGGGGAGGTACAGGCCCCCAGGCCCTCTGCCAGGGTGCACCCAGTGGCAGAAACCTCCTCCCATGTGCCCCTGGTCCATGGAGACTTCCAGACCCAGCCAGGTATGGGCCTAATGCCATGTGCATCCAGCTGCCATGTGGACGCAGCTCAGCACAGCAGCAGCACACAAGTGGGGTTTGGCCCCAGCCTAACTGGGTCTGGGAAGTTCTGGGCATCCAGGAGCATGTCTGGGGGGTCTGAGGCCTTTGGAGCCCATGGCCCCCCCACCCCTGTGCTCAGGATGGAGGCAGCTGCTGCTGCAGACTGTCTGCTGTACCCAGAGCACAGGTGGGGTGAACAGGGGCCACTGGGGCCTCCGCCAGGCTGCTCCCACTGGCAGGAGCTCCCCCTGCCCATGCCCTTGGGACGATCAGGGGTGCAGAAGGGTTGAGCGGCCCATGGGCGTATATGGGATCTGGATTGCGATCCTGGCTGCATGTGTGCCCCTTCTCCCCTGCTGCAGCTGGCCAGATCCCCAGCCTGGCTTCCCTACAGCCCTACCCGCTCCTCCAGCTGCCTACTGTTATATACTGTTATTTCTACATTTTCTTTCAGCTGAGCCTCACCCCCCTTGCCCAGTCAGAGGTGGGGGGGGGCACAGTAGATCCTGGGGTACCCTTTACTTCCATAAAGTGATCTCCATCATAAAAAGGTTGGAGACCATTGTTCTAGAGAGAGGAAGGCTACAGAGGCTTAGAGGAAATTTCCATCCTAGGTTGTTAAAGATAGATGGCACAGCGGTATCCATACTGGGTGTGACGGCCAGAACCAAAAAAATTAATAAGCAATAAATATGTGCTTCTTAGAAGCATTTGGAATCTTTGTCTAATATAAAGCTTGTATTTTTGTAACCCACAAACGTAACTTGTAACTGTTTGTAAAACTAACTAAGCCTCAAAGACAAAGCTATAGCTGTGAAATTAGCTGACCTATGGTTCTTTTTTGCTCAGAATTTAGCCTTGATGATAATAAAAACTAGATTCAACCACCTGGCCTACCCAGCACATTCCAAGAAAGCACATATCAAAAAAGCATAGACAGAGAGTTCTAAAGGGGTTGGATTTAAGCGGAGTAATGTTAATTTCAAACCTGAAAATGCTGCGTTGCAATTTGCATTTTAGATAAACCCAAGTCTGAGTAGTAACCTTGTATAATAATTTTTAACACTTTTTAATTCCATAAGGTAACAGCTATAAAACAACACTGTGAATAGCTCTGAAGGCAACAGATTAACAGAAGACTAAGTATAAAAAGCGCATGCTTTATCTTCATCTTCTAGCACTTACTCTACTGAAAAAAGGGTATATGGATATAGATTTGTCTAGCTTTTGCAGTTCCTCCAACTTATGTACCTGCTTTTCATACAGCAAAATATATCAGCCTATATTCTTATAACACTCAGGAACTTTAGCTATGGACAAGACCATGTGCACCGCTGCAAGACCCTTTCCCCAGCTGTGAAAACAGATAGGTCTCCTGCAAGCACATACTGGTTTTCATTTTCTGTATCAAATTTGGAAGCATATTGAAAATTTAACATGGCATTACTATGTTAAAATGTATTCTGCCTCTCTTGAATTCTCCTGCGCGGCAATACTGCAGAAGCCATGGAGACTTCCCAGTTTTAGATCATCTGTACTGTACTACACCTAGGGTCACTGCAAATAGTGAACTCAGTAATTGGCCTCTGCCCCTGCAGAACTCAGATCCACAGGACTGGAAAGTCTACATCAAACTAGAGACTTTACTGGAAGAAGAGGCCAATAAGATGCAGGGGTGGCAGTGGATATAGGTCACTAAATCATTGGATGCAGGGGTGGCAGTGGATA
>NW_017729024.1:120453359-120456238 GCF_001723915.1 Gavialis gangeticus | reverse complement strand
GTCCCTTCCGACCCTAGAAACTATGAAACTATGAAATGTCACATTGCTATTCATTTTGTTATTTATCTTAGAGGCTCAAAAGAAAAAAAGCCATATGTGTTGACTTGACAAGCAAGATCAATACTCAGGATCTCAATATTAGGCAGGAGGGTGTAACACAAAATTACATGCAATGCACACACACACGATGCACATACAAAAATTACCAATTCATACACATACACACAGGTGAACACCCACTCAGGTTACAGTGTGTTAATGTTTGGGGGTGCTTGGGGTGTTTGGTGACTAGGAG
This sequence comes from Gavialis gangeticus, assembly GCF_001723915.1. Classification (NCBI taxonomy): domain Eukaryota; kingdom Metazoa; phylum Chordata; order Crocodylia; family Gavialidae; genus Gavialis; species Gavialis gangeticus. The sequence goes on along the minus strand of NW_017729024.1, from coordinate 120,455,943 downwards.
AGAGAGAGAGAGAGATTCCAGGAGCACAGCAGGGAGTGGAGCTGGGGGTGGGGTGAGTGGAGAGCAGTGGTTGGAGCCAAGAGAAGCCAGGAGCCAAGAGACGGTGGCAAGGTCAAAGGGCAGAGCCAGGGCAGCAGAGCCAGGAGCGAGAAATGAGTGAGACCAGAGAGCAGAGCTGGGATTGAGAGATAAGCAAGGAGCAGAGTTAAGAGGAGAGCTGGGAGCGAGGTGAGTGGGGAGCAGACTGGGAGCAGGGGGTCACAGGTGGCAGGACAGCTGGGGTGAGAGACGACAGAGAGATGGAACGGGGGCTGGAGGCAGCAGAGAAAGAGCCGGGATGAGGATCAGAGGCAGCAGAGCAGCTGGGATCAGAGGCAGCAGAGAAAGATGGGGAGGGGGTATTGGAGATGGCAGAGAAATTGGGGTGTTGGAGGCGGCAGAGAGAGAGAAAGCTGGGATAGGGGTTGGAGGTGGCAGAGAGGGAGCCAGGATGGGGGTTTAGAGATGGCAGAGAAACAGGGGTGTTGGAGGTGGCAGAGAGGGAGTTTGGAGCAAGGTGAGCGGGGAGCAGGTTGGGAGCAGGGGTCGGAGGTGGCAGGACAGCTGGGGTGAGAAATGGCAGAGAGGGGCTGGAGGCAACAGAGAAAGAGCTGGGATGAGGGTCAGAGGGGCGGGGAGCAGAGATTGGAGCAGGGCCGGGGCCGCAGCAAGACAAAACCCAACTCGGGGTTCCAAATAACAGTTTTATTAGACAGAAAAAGGGTAACACAATATTTGGACTACAAATTATTGGTTCCTACACTTACACTCACTCACTCACAAAATGGTAGCAGGGGAGAAACAGCTTAGTAGAGAGATTGAAGTCAAGGGGTATAGAAACAGAGTCCAGGTCCCTTGTTTGGAGGAAAGATGGGGGTGATAGCTACCTATCCAGGCTGTAAGTCGATTGTCGATGGCCAGTCGGGGTCTTCTCCAGCGAGGTGTTGTCCAGAGGGGGGTCACCGGCAAGGCCTCTGGGTGGATAGCTGGCATGGTGTAGTGCTGGTCCAGATGGAGAGGGTGTCCCAAGAAGGTCACGCTCTATCACCCCTTTTATAGGGGTGGGCTACCTGTAACTCCAATGGAGAGGACATGCCCAGGCAAAGTCCAGTCCTGCTCAGATGAGGACATGCAGTTCCAGGTGTCCTCATTATCCGGTGTAGTACAATGGTGGAGTTGCTGGTTTCTGTTCTGTCCTTTGTTTCCATGTTGCTGGTTTCTTGGAGGGTTTTTATCTTTCAAATCTTGGGTTTTGTCTCTGGTTCTGAGAGTAGGTCTGTGGTTTCAGGGAGAGTCAATGCAAGGCAGTAGTAGGGTTGTTAAGCTGATGGTCTGGTCATTTAGAAGAAGCTATTTTTAGGCCTACTACCATTATGTCTCTAGCACTCTCATTCTCTCCCATTCATCCAGGGAACCAATTTACATAGGAGGGGTAGGTGTGAGTCACAGTTACAACACAATTACAACAGGGTCTGTCTGGGCAGAGGACACAAGATGGAGACCTGACAATACAAGATGGAGACTTGACGTAACTTTGGTTAACTTAGTAGGCCTGAATCATATCATATCAATATAAGACAGTAAAAATCAATAGTAAGAATAGTGATCATACAATATAAAACAGTAAAAATGATACATGGACAATATAAAAGGGACTTGTAACAATAGCGGAATACAAGAGCTTATCCTATGTCTTATCTTCACTATGTCTTATCATAGCTACTTATAAGGAAGAGAGAGGCAAAGAGAAAATCAGAAATGGTTGGGGAAGGGAAGGGAATGTATTTCTATGTAGACAAAAGAATAACTGGGGGTTTTGCTACATATGCATCTATGAGAAAACCCTAGGGTGTCAAGGTGCTCCCAGAGATACACCCTAGATTTGTATAAGCTTATTGGTCCCCCATTCTTGTTGAGTGGGTATGCCCAGGTTATTAATTTGCCCAGAAATCAGGATTTACCACAGGCACTTAGGTAAAGTAACAGGAAAACAAAAAGATGTACTACAAGGAAGAGCAAATGGTTTTAAAAAGTGATCAAATGCTTTGATAACCACGTATTGTAAAACAAAATTGACAGAATCCATATTGTATGCTCAGACTACCATCTAGGCCTCATAAAAATTCCTATGAAGATCTTCCACTGTTGACTTCTGATCAGTCACAGCTAATTCCCTCAACCAGGGACCTCCATTCCCCCTCTCATCACTGGGAACTCTCTAACCACTCCCTAATGCTCACTGCCTCCAGAAAATCACCCGCCTACCTTCAGGGGAGCCTGAGAATCCTCTAGAGTGTGTCTGCCTGTGGATCTATGACAGCACCTGAGAAGCAAGGTGTGCATCCTCATTTCAACATCACACAGTAGTCTACAAAAACGGGTGGTCCTAGAGAACAGAAGAAAAATAAACTTGCATTATTTAGCCAAAGACAGAACTGATTCTCGTTCTCAAAGCCATAGCCAGGCATTTTGGTACTTGGTGAATGTCACCTGCAGAATGCCACACCTACACGCTATTATGTAACACTAGCCAATCACCCATCAA
>NW_017729024.1:120440838-120451903 GCF_001723915.1 Gavialis gangeticus | reverse complement strand
CCCCCCACCGCCATATCAGGGCCAGGCCCCCCACCCTTAACCTCCCCACTGCTGTTTCTGGGCCAGGCTGGGCCTGGCACGCCCCCCCCATACCCTCCGTTTTGGGGCCAGGCTGGGCCCAGCATCCACCCCCACCTTCCCCACCACTGTTTCAGGGTTGAGCCAGTGCATTTCCCTCCACCCTCCATTTTGGGACCAGGCCCGGTAATCCCCCCCCCCCGCTGATGTTTTGGGGCCAGGCCTGCTCCTCTCATCCCCCTTGTCCCCTGCATTGGCCTGGGTCTGCTGCTCCCCACCCTCTGCTGCTGTGGTGGGCCAGCTCCTCCCCTCCCCTCCCCCCCAGCTGCTACATCAGCTCAGGCCTGCTGCCCAGGCCCACATCAGGAAGGGAGCAGTGCGGGAGAGAGAGGGGCCAAGACCAGCAGTGATGCCCTCAGCCCCCACCTTTCATATTCACCACCTGCAGGGAGCAGAGAGGGGGTGAGGCCAGCGCTGCAGGCCTCGCCCCTCCTGCGACATCTCGACCCTGCTCCCCCCTATGCCACCACCTCCAAGGAGCAATATAAACCTGAAGAAACAAGGAGTGAAGCTGGCCTTGCCTACCCCATTCAGTGTGCTCTGCTGCCGCCACCTCCAGGGAGCAGGGCTGGGGGGCCAAGGCCAGCTGTGCTCTCCCGCTCCATTCCCTATATCACCACTAGCATGACACGCTTCGCTATACCACCACCTCCTGTCCAAATACTGTATTCACACTCTGATCGGTTGTTTCTGTCAGCCAATCAGGGTGCAAATAAAGCGTTACAGACAGACGGACAGACTATGGCTTTGATAATATTGAATTATTTCCATTTGATTTGGTGCCCCATGTGAGGGCACCTGGTGCCAGTGCACTGCTGGCACTGCCCTTGCTACACTACAGTTGTTCACATGTATGTGGCTTAGTCACGATATACAAGGGTTTACAAAGAAAAATTGTAGCAAGATTATGATATTAAAAAAGTTAAACTATTAATTTAACATGGAGTATTTTAAGTTTTAGCAAACTGTCCATTCTAATTCACAAATTCTTATTGCAAAGTGTGTTTTTAGCAAAATAATCTTCATACATTACAGTTATACTCCACTAGTATAAAAATGTGGAGTTCTCAATACAAGTCATTGTTCAGTTCCTACCTGATACCACAGCTTTATACAATTATTACATTTTTAAAGAGTTGATCTGGGTTTACTCCCTCAAATTTATTTACTCTTTAACATCTTTATTTACTCTTTAATGTCTTTATTAACGATGTGGACATTGGTGTCAGATGTGGACCGGCCAAGTTAGCTGATGACACCAAACTATGGGATAGAGCATCCACACCTGAGGATAGGCTGGTGATCGAGGCTGACCTTGATAGGCTTAGAAAGTGGGCAGATAAAAACCTGATGACATTCAATACGGAAAAATGCAAGGTACTCCATCTTGTGGGAAAAAAACCTCATCATGCTTATAGGCTTGGCAGTGCTATACTCGCTACATGGCTGAAAGGGACTTTGGGTTCACTATTGACCACAAGATGACCATGAGCCACCAATGCAGTCGCAGGTGGTAAAGCGAACAAAACTCTGGCTTGCATCCATAAATGCTTCTCAAGTAAATCTCAGGATGTCATCCTTCTGCTGTACTTGGCCTTGGTGCAGCTGGAGTACTGCATCCAATTCTGGGCTCCACAATTCAAGAAGGATGTGGAGAAGCTTGAGAGAGTCCAGAGAAGAGCCATGCCCATGATCAGATCAGGAAACCAGACCTTATGATGAAAGGCTGAGAGCCATGGGACTCTTCAGCCTGGAAAAGCGCAGACTCAGGGGGGACCTGGTGGCAGCGTATAAGTATATCAGAATCTGGGGGAATGCCATTTCACCAGAGCACCCCAATGGATGACAAGGTCCAACGGTCACAAACTCCTCCAAGACCATTTTAGGCTGGACATAAGAAAAAACTTCTTTACTGTCCAAGCCCCCCAGGCCTGGAATAGACTCCTTCTAGAGGAGGTGCAAGCACCTACTCTGGACTCTTTTAAGAAATGTTTGGATGCTTATCTTGCTGGGATCCTTTGACCCTAGCTGACTTCTTGCTCCTGGGCAGGGGGCTGGACTTGATAATCTTCCAAGGTACCTTCCAGCCCTAGCGTCTATGAAAATGCTATGAAACTCTCAGGGGCCTGTCGAGATGTTAAACTCTTGAATATCCCTCAGAATATTTGAATTCTTTGATTCTCTTCATCTCAGGGCTTAGAATAATGTAGGATAGCAAGAACTGGCATAAGCAAGGAGGCTCTGACTACTTGAAATTGAGACTTGAAATTAAGACTTCACAAAATATATACACTCATCCTATATTAACTTTCACACCAATTAAACAGACTGACTTTTATTAGTAGATGTCTAGGATTGTGAATCCAAAAAAGATGACAAAGCTGCCCAAGCAAGGGACTAACATTAGAGGGATGGGGGTGAGGAGGGGAACGCAACTAGGTTACAGGAGATACAATGTTAGACAACTAAGCCCGGGGGTGGGGGAGGGAGGAAGGAGGAAGGGGAGGGAGGGAGTTCGCGATGCTGAGAGAGACACACACGAGCCCATTACAATGGTCCGCAATGGTGGAGGGAGTGCTTCAAAGAAAGTGTCTCAGTCCATATAGAGTCTCATTGCGGTGGTCCTCTTTGGGTGGAGCTGGGTCGTCTGTTGCTGAAGAATCCTCTCAAAGTGAAGGTCCGTCTGGTACAGAGGGGGGGTTCAGGCAGTCCCCTCCGGGTCCAATCTGGCAGTGGTTCGCCTGGTGGGGTCGGAGTGCTGGTGGTGGCCCATGATGTGTTCCACGTAGATGTCGCGGGACCAACAGATGGTGTCAGACACCATGAAGCAGTGCATCAGGTTGGCATAGTGGCAGGAGACACGGCAGGCACACAGGACACTCTCATTGCTGGGGTTCCAGGCTCCAAGTGTTCCCACGATGAACGTGTCAACCGTCACATCGCAGCCACGGCCCCAGGCAAACTCCACTTTGCCATATGCACAACTAAAATCATGTACACAGACAAAACTATTTGTATTTTTCAACCATTCACACCAATGTACCCAGTTTTCATACCATCTCTCAAAAAGTAGTCACAATACACTACAGTTTTATATTCACAGTATTAACATTTGACAGAGAGATGCTGACAAAACTTCCATACAATCCTCACTCTCGAGCATCCAAGTTATATATTTAAAAATATCACTTAAACAAGACTGTAGAATGCCACTGTCACTACTCATAATAAAATACACATTATGAAAGGTATGCATATACACAATTCATTGGGAGTTAAAATTCCATGTTCAAAGCAACTTGGTGAGACAGGTGAGGCAGAGTAGATAATTGAGAGCTACAAAGTTAGGAGGGCATACCAACAATGCTAACTGCTAGTATGCAGACAAACATTTAGTTTTGCTCTCTTTTATTACAGGTTTGTAATACAGAGATTTAAAAATATTAAAATATGCATTATCTAAAATATGAACAAGTCCTTCCCTTTAAAATGCAGCTTCCAATAGGAAATAATTATTTATCAAGAGTCATAAATTGTTATGGTATAGCATTATGCATTTACAGTTCCTAAGTAGCAAGCAAGAAAAAAAAATCTTAGTAAGAGTAGAAGTATACCTTATGTATGCAGTTGAAAAATGAATGGTCTTAAGCCACCTTCAGAAATATTTTTTAAATATTTCTGGAAAATGTTAGATAAAGCCAAGTAGTGGCCTAGGTAAAATAAACTACTTATATTTGAAACAACATTTAGAATGTAATTCTCCACTTCTGTTGATCTTTTCCAACTGACCAGCATCTGAAGATGATTAGAAATTGAGTTCAGTTTCACATGACATTATATTCATAGCACTGCATTGGTATCAAAAGTAGAGGGCTAAGACAGAGGAGAACAGCTGTGTTCCCCTAGGCCCTTGATTTTGAAAAAGCCTCTTCAAGATGGCCATCATACATCTTCATTTTATGGGGTTCTTAATGGTTTAATGGTTCTTCAGCTTTGAACAATTTACTGTAGGCAAAGATTTACCACTGTCAGAAAAATTACTTGATAAATATAAAGCCCAGTTTCCCGAGCAATTGACTAGGAAGGAATGGCAAAGATTAAGTTTCATAAATTAAACCAAAAACACATGCCCCTTTTTTCTACCAGAATGTGAGTGTATGACACAGAGAATGCTTTAGTAATCAGCATATAAAATACATTTTACTGAGAAATCACACAAGCTACTAGCAGAAGTAGTTATAGTGACTGTAAAAAGTTATAGCAGGAACTGTTTTTCAGTCATCTGTTGTGATGAACTGCAACTTTCTCTTAATGTGCCACAAATAACTGAGTTAGGCTGTTTGTTGCATCTTGGCTTTAATATTCATTGGTTTCATGAGTCAGATGCTAGTAATTTATATTTATCCTTCCAAAGCACTTAACTTGGCATGATGAATATCATATAAACCTGAAGAAACAAGGAAGTTTTTTTCATTACAATATTGTTCACAAGATAAATAAGGAGCATTTAATATTGCTTAAGAAAACGTATTAATGTATTACTTAAGCTTAATTGTAATTTACCATGAAACTCTTGTATGACTTACATATGAAATACATAATTGAAGTTTTACACTTCAGAATGTAAATCTTCTCTCCTTGCCCACAATTCCTTGTCTTTCTCTTTATTTTCTTTTTAGCTGGATGCTTTCTTCTTGTTCAATTATCCTCTAGAGGCTGAAAAAAGTACACAACAGACTCGGAAAAATTCCAATTAAATTTTAAAATTGCAATAAAAATATCAACAGACAGTTTATAAGATTAGATGAAGCAAAACAGATTCTTAAAAAATGGTCAGAATGAAAAGACTGTTTAATTAAATTTACTTTACAACATGTTTTCCTATAAAAGTTACTAATGAACAAAATGCTGGAAAACAACAATAAACTGGAAGAAAAATCTGAAGGATTACATATTCATTGTAGGCAGAGAAGTAAACTTGGCCAGAACCCTTGGATACTGAGTGAAGGTGTTACAAGTGTTAAAAAACAAAACAAAAAACCCCCCTAATTCTCACATACTATTTAAAATATCACAATACTAAGGAAATAAAATAGCAGGCAGCATAATCACTGTCTCCTCAAAAGTTAAAAAAAACTCGTTGTCCTTAGAAAAACTGTTACAGCTCATGGCTCAAAATTCCTAATCCAAAAGCCATCAGACTTTAGATGATTATGGGCAGCATGACATTAATGGGTATGTATTTTTCAAGTCAATGACAAACAATTGTCATTTGTCCCAAAACTGGCAGAGGGGCCTCTCTTGGAACTTAGCAACAACTGCTGCAAAATGTCTGCCTCAAAAAACAAAACAAAACGGTGAGGTAGAAACCAGGAAGCTTGCCTGCACAAATCCTGAATGTTCATAATGGAGAATGCAAGGTCAGGGCTCCGTCCACATGTTCTTAGACACACAATACTTAGATGCTGATGGGACCTGTACCCTATCTATAGGATGCTCGGTCCAACTAGATAGCTGAAGTAGTATATGCCAAGAGCAGGGGTGGGCAAAATGTGCGGGCTGAATGCGGCTCACCAGGCCATTTTATCCGGCCCGCAGGGCCCCTAAAAAATTTAGAAAATTCATATTTATTTGCCCCTGGCTGCCTGTCATGCGACCTTCGATGGCTTGCCAAAACTCAGTAAGTGGCCCTCTGCTCAAAATAATTGCCCATCCCTGGCCAAGAGGATGACAGGAAGAGCTTCAAGCCCTGTGAGTCCCCTGTATTCAAAGTGGTCTTACTTACCTGTACTTCAGGGAGGGATGCAACTAATGCCCCAGTTATACAAACTGGTCAATCCAATTACTAAGTTAAAGAAGTGTGGTGTGAAGCAGGAGAGGGGAAGGGAAAGTGCAGAGCTTAACCCACATTACAGGGACATCATGCTGTTCAAAAAGCAAAGGGCATCTTGTACCCTACAAGGGAGAAATCTATGACAGCCCCCTAATTGTAGGGCTGTCACACTGACTAGACTGCTCACAAGGCATACAGCCAGAATGGCAGAGCACATAAACCTAGTTACAGGGACGTCACAGTGAGCATGGTGCCAAAAGGCACCATACATCTCAGAAGGCAAGACTTATGACACTCATCCTAATTGCAGGATTCTCACCTTGACTAGACTGCCCACAGGGCATCCTGCCAAGAGAGCAAGAGGACAAAAACCTGATTCTTTGTTACAGGGAGGTAACACTGATTTTAAAAGTCAAAACAATTTTGTAAAAGCAAGTCTAAATGTAATGTTTTGACCTTGTCCAAATGAAATCTTGAAATATTTCTGCTGAATTCAAGATGTTATTAAATATTTCAGTCCTGACAAGACAGCATTTTCCATTTAAAAACTGTTCTGTCAAAAAACTTGACCAGTTTTACCCATGAAGTACTTGAAGGGCCACTTGGCTACAGAGCAGGATTTGTCTACCTACAAACATTCTTAAACTACATCCAGCACTTTTTTTTGCCTCAGTTAAGGCATTGCTCACAGACCTTGAAGATCAAAGCCATGGCCTATTAATTCCAATTTATGCTCTGAAAGATCCCATATTGGAATATGTCAAACTAGAACTTTGCTACCAATGTCAGCCAATTAACAAGTCATTCAATAATATCCAGGATTATTGAATTACTTCCAAAGTAAGTTCTATAACAAACCAAGGTAACATATTTGCATTGTGAAAATAAATGCCAGTTTTGTGGCACTTAGAAACTAACAAGACAGAAACCTTTTTAGACTGTAAGGCTAGGGACAGAAAATACACATAAACCAGTATAAGTGATCAGAAACCAGTTTAAATCTGTAACACAACAGAAGTTGAGTGCGCAAAAACCACTTTCAAAAATAGCCCAAACCAGTTTAAGATAAACCTGGATGGATGTAGTATCAGACTTAACTGATTTAGATTAAATTGGTTTACTGAACTTCTGTCCCAAATCCCCTCCAGATTCAAGTTAACTCAGTCCCCCAGTATCCCAGGATGCTTGTCACTTCCCCCACAAACCCCTCCTTTGCAGGGTGGGCAGGCTGGCCTTGGCTCAAACTGTCTTCTCCAGCTGAGCAGGAAGGTGTTCTCTAACACCTCCTGGCCTCTGGCCTGGGCCACTGCAGGCATGAGGCTGCATTTCTGGAATCAAAAGTAAATGTCTGTTCACTTGATTATTGGTTCAATCTACACATCTTAAACTAACTTGCCAGGATTTAATTGATTCAGCCTCAGGTTTTTTTTTACTGTCTGTACTTAGCTTAACAGGCTGCAGACTCGGTGGAAGTAAAAGGGTCTGGAGAAGTAATCTACTCAGGAACAAGTTTATTTTGCTGCCCAAGCAGTATCTCTTGAAGTCAGTTTTACAGGGATGCCATTTTTCTACTTAGCCATGGAAAGAGTTGTTATTGCCCACTTAGCCTTAAAAGTCCTCATATTCCAGTCCCTCCACTTCTAGTGCTCTTCAGTCCTCTTTGTCAAAAGCCACAGCAGTCCTTGTTTTTCCTAGAGGGAGCTTCTTTAATGTGGAGCTCTTCCTTCACCTGGTTGAGGGCTACCACTCCTCTAAGAAAGTCTAAGAAACCAGGCCACAAGTGGCTATCTATGGTAGCTTGGGCCAGAAGCCAGATGGAGATAATAGGAACAGGGTATAAATAACAGGACAGTCCACAAGTATGTTAATATATGCCCTGCTGGTGTTAAGGTTGTGTTTGGGATGCGGTCAGCTTCCTGCCAGGACAGCAGTCAATGACTGGCCACCAAAATGATGGCTCGTGACCCTCTGGACTGATGATTCATCCTACTCTAACTCTGGCTCAGAGCTCCCTAGGTTAAGTCTTTCTCCAATGTTACCCTGGCTCTCAGCCTAGGAAAGAAAGCAGGCAAATTCCTCTACTGCTTCTCAGTCTTCTCCAGCTCAGGAAGGTCAGTAGACAAACGTCTGCTGTTTCTTTAGTTTTCTCCAGATACACTCCATGGAGCCCCAGATGGTTTCTACACTGTGGTACTTGAATTACATAGCTGGATCAGTGTTACTATGTGCAGATTGTTAAAAAAAATCCTTCTTCTCAATACTTCATGAAAATAAAAGTATCACCATGGATGTGAAAAACCCATGTACCACTTATGATTTAGCACCAATTATCAGATGTGGATTGTTACTGGGTAAGAAACCTGAACATCTCTGATATTGATTTTATTCCAAAGAGATCTTTGTGAGACAGATAAAAGTCCTTGTTGTGTGCCTACTGTGGTGTTTTTGTCACTATAGATTTGAAATGCTTTTTAGCACAATAATGAATGTGTGACTAAACAGGTGAAAAATGGTTCTTAGCAGGAGCCAACATATGGGGGAAAGGAAGATTAACGCTGCAGAAATCTCATTTCAAACTTTTCATGAGCTTTCATCCAGTAGAGCAGCTAAGAGAAAAACAGAATTGGTGTCAGGGTGATCAGAAGATGCTGTTAGACTTCATGACATGAAAGAGCATTATACCCACATTTTGAAACAAAATTGAGGAAAAATTCAATGCATAAGAGAAAAGTATCATGGAGCTGCACTATGTAAGAGTCCCTTTTAAAAGTATCATAATGCATTTCTACACAGATGAGTCTGCAATCCATGGTATACATAGCCCTCAGGGATCAATAATAATCCTGTTCTAGCAAACACATGGGCTGTTTTTCCCCCACTACATCCGAAGCTCTGCTTGTGGCTATGATGTTTATACTCTTGTCCCTAGCAGCTTCACTCAGAAGCTACAGTATATTTTCCCTGAAAAGGTAGAGCACAAGAACCATACTAGCCAAATCATTATAGATCCCCCCAGAGATGTCTGGAGGATAGTTTTATAACAAAAATGAGAAGAACATCATAACCCCAACGTGTACTACTCAAGAAAGCTATGCTAACCAACTGGCTGACAGGAGGCTCCCGACACAGAGCTGCTGCTGCTAACACTGTTTCAATTCTAGTATAGAAAAGTCCCTTCTGGCTAATCCTGTAAGGGAGATCTTTTTTTGGTGGGGGGGAAGGGGAAATCCATGGAAATTCATGGAAAATGATATCCCATATATTGTTCTAGCATAAGAACCATTTATCTGGTGCACAAATGACACAATTTCTGAATGTAGGCTTAGGTTGCCTTTAATGCAACCTCTAAGATAAGGTACATCCTGGAAGAGAAGTAGGGTAGAATGGGCTGAGTCCGGGTGAAAGAGGATATTTCTGTAGCATTTCAGCACTACAGAGATGCCAGGTTGTTCTAGACTGGAGGGCAGCCCTAGCAGGTTATCATAAAGGCCACTGGAAACTAGGGAAGCCCTTGGAGTTTCCCTAATTTATGCCAAAGGCTACTTCAGCTGTGAGCAGGCCCAGACTCCAGGTGAAACAAACATAATCTTAATCCACTTTTGTCTCTTCTCAGAGTTATATCTTCCATGCTACTACAGAATGGTTAAAGAAAAGCATATGGATCAGGTATACTGTATTATTGATGATACATCTACAGTTTTTTCCTATAAAGGAATCATAATACTTGCACTTTACTTAAATGCATGATCATCCTACAGTCAGGGCCCCTACAGGTTTGACATTTGTGCTCGCAGCAGTTTTGTGCTTGCAATAAAAATACCGAGGCATTTTTTTTTCAGTTAAGTGTTTATTTTAGTATTTTTAATGCGTTTAACCCTTTGGATTGCTTCCTTGATTATTTGATTTTCTGTTCTGATCTTGTAAGGGCAAGGTAGTTATTGACTTAACATTCAAAGTAATAGCTGCTTGCCTAAAACTGGACCTAAATACATGGGTCTGATTTATATGCAATACTTGAACTCATTACATTTATAAAAAGTTTCTAAACAAAAGCAGGTTTAATATTTATTTTTCTCTTGTGAGATGGAAACATTGTTATGTTTATACTGTTAGCAGATGACTCCAAGCAATGTTCTGTGTTGCTCTGCCTCCTTACCTGCCAAGCAGTCAAGCATAAATGGTGCGACGCTGATGACGCAGAGGGGAGTGTTGAATAGGGCTGAAAGATTATGCTACCAAAAACAAATCTCTGAGTTTTCCTAATACAGAAATGCTTCTAGTTTATGACCAAGGCACTGATTTGTCAGCAATTGAGCATGCAATTGCTGCTGTAAGAGTGATAAACATCCCTCTTTCAGAATATGTTGTAACTCTATTAGGAGTTTGATCGTGGAATGAGTGTTCTGTAAACAGTTAAGTGGTAAGTAATAATCAGCAAGGAAGCACCAAAAGAGTTTGCCAATATGGTGGGACAAGTGAGGTGGAGCTATACTACAACCTGTCTTGCTTTTCCACCTATAGGAGCTGTAGGATGTCATAGTTTCATAGTTTCTAGGGCAGGAATGGACCTGAGCAGATCATCTAGTCCGACCCCCTGCCATGGCAGGAAAGAGGACTGGGGTCAAACGACCCCAGCAAGGTGTTCATCTAACCTCCTCTTAAAAACCCCCAGGGTAGGAGCCTGCACCACCTCTCTTGGAAGTTGGTTCCAGACCCTAGCCGCCCTGACTGTGAAATATCGCCTCCTGATGTCCAACCTAAACCTACCCTCTGCCAGCTTGTGACCGTTATTCCTGGTCACTCCTGGCGGTGCTCAGGGGAACAGTGACTCCCCCAGTGCCTGCTGATCTCCCCTGACTAGTTTATAACAGGCCACAAGATCCCCCCTCAGCCTTCTCTTGTGGAGGCTGAACAGGTTCAGGTCCCGTAGCCTCTCCTCATAGGGCCTACCCTGCTGTCCCCTGATCATGCGAGTGGCCCTGCTCTGGACCCTCTCAATGCTGTCCGCATCCCTCTTGAAGTGTGGCGCCCAGAACTGGACGCAGTACTCCAGCTGCGGCCTGACCAGTGCCGCATAGAGGGGGAGGATCACCTCTTTTGACCTGCTTGAAATGCATCTGTGGATGCATGACAAGGTGCGGCTGGCCTTCCTAA
>NW_017729024.1:120429692-120435838 GCF_001723915.1 Gavialis gangeticus | reverse complement strand
AGTGCAATGCTTTGTTATCACATGCTTTGTTATTCAGATGGGTCATTCTTTTAACCTCTGCCTCAATGTAAGACATAAAAAGAAATCCAAAAGTTCATGAGCCAGCTTCAATCCTGTTTCAATTCCACTGATTTCAAATGAGTTAGAAAGATGACCCAGTATTTTGTGCTGCTAAATTGGTTATAGGATAGCTTATTGTGAACACTTTTATTCAGCTGACACCAATGCAAGTGAATCTCACTAGTCATCATAAGGAAAATGGCTACAAAACTTGCACTCTAGTTTTGTGGGAGTGAAAAGATGAACCTTGCTACTTGTTTTAGGTTTTCCACTGATGTAGTTTTGTTGCCGATATTTGGACAAATACCTAAAGGTAGATCCAAAAAAATGAATAACCTCCTGAGGTGATGCTAAGCAATGAGTTACTATGGCCTTATTCGCACATGTTGCTAAGCACTTTTATGAGGTAGCACTTGATGCCACTTAGTACCTTATATTGTATATCATGTCTACATCGCAGCAAGTGGGACTGTAGAAATCAACAAGTTCTGATACAAAACTGGTTGGTTTTGCATACTCTGTCAAAGTTAACTTGGGTAATGAGCACAGTATAGTCATATTAATTGGTTACCAGCAACCCATTCAAGTATTCTTCATAGTTTCCACAGTGTAAGGCCATTTTCTATCATACCATACAAAGAGTGACTTTTCTATCTAACTAAATAGAGGGTATGGATGCTACATTATAACTATGAGCGTGGGCATCAGTATTCTCTGAGATTAAATCCAGCAAAATGTTCTGGTGACTGCATCAATCAAATGATCTTTATTTTTTTAACTGATAACATAACCAGAATCCTTTGGAATTACAATCCCACCATATAAAATCAGTTGTTTTCTTCTTTCCATTATCCACGCTCTGAAAGTGCTGCCTCTCCTCTCCATGCCTTCTGTCTCCTCCCAGAGCTCATGTTTTTATTCCTCTGTTCTGTACACTGACTTTTCCTCTCTTCTTCCCCTTGCAGCCAGGACTAATTTACTTCTCACTCTGCTGTTTTCCCTGCTGACATAGCTCTACTGGTATTGCCAGCATTTAAATGTCATGAGTCTGGCCTCAATAATCAGGAGGCTGTCTTTAAAAGCAAACTAATATTGTTACCCCTTTCTGACTTCTGTAGTTGGCACAATTATGAGGTCCAACAGATTGCTTGGTTAGGGGCAGAAACTGGTGCTGGAGTCATCTATCATTCTGAGGAGAGAGCCTATGTATTTAGGAAGAATGTACACAGTTCCACTCATCCTGCATTAAGGGAAATCAAACAGCAGGAAAGTTGATTTGCTCCCAGTTCCAAGCCCAATAACTCTCTTTTTAGGGTTTTCTATGAGCCAACTTCCCAATGCTTATTTCATGTCTTTGGCTTCCTGCTGATTCTCTCAGCTGCTCTGCTTCTTCTCTTCCTTCTCTCACAGACAGATGTAAATACCACTGGCAAATAATGCCCAGCAAATCCTCTCTATCCACATGTGCCTATGTTTTGGGTGGTGACTGCTACTGCTTTAGCTATCTAGTTCCCCAAAGGAGCATAGCTGTTAGTCATCAGTGTGTGAATCTACGTGTGCAATTAATGCACAATAAAATTACTGCGGAGTAAAATAAGGCGCAGTAAGATGTGGCCAGGAATACTGCGGGTACAGATTTGCGTCCAATGAGGCAGCTCCGTCCAGAGCTGCTCTTACCCTTCTTTGCCTCCCTGCAGCAGCCAGGGGGATCTCTAGGCTCCCCCAGGTACCAACCTGGGGGCTGGCAGGGGGCACAAAGGCCCATCCCAATGCACATGGGGCCAGGAGAGTTGTGCCTGCTACAGGGGCGGCTGTTTCCCCATCACATGGGGATCATCCCAGATCCCCACGTGGTAGGGAGGCAGCTGCTCCTGCAGCCAGCATAGCTTTCCCAGCCACATGGGGATTGGGACCCATCCTGACGACTACCACATGGCTGGGAGATAGCTTCCCCTACACCCAACACAGCTCTCCCAGACCCATGCACATGTGCACAGGGCCAGGAGATAGCTGCCCCTGCAGCAGGCACAGCTCCCCCAGCACAGGGGCTTAGTCAGGCATCAGTGGCCCCCTGCTGCCTGGGCTGACTAGGAACAAAATTGCTCCTAGTCAGCATTTACACATGCACTACTGTGCATTACCTAATGTGCTGTTTATCTAGTACCTTTATTTGTTGGTACCAGCAAACAGTACACTAGACTAATTTAATGCACAACTCCAGCACACATGTAGACAGTGATGCTTTACTGAGCATTAGACTAATTAGATTAGATTAGATTATTTAGACTAATTAGAGTAGTCTAATGTACAGTAAAGTATCCCATGTAGATACACCAAGTGCGTGTCTGTTACACTCAATGATTTCAAAAAATGTTAGACCTATAAGAATATGCCTTGGGTTCATGTTACTTGCTTCTAGTTTTCACCCCTTGGGTTATAATCAGATAATATTTTCAGAATGGCCTTTGTAGTCACAAGGATTGGAAATTTCCTTTTACAATAAAAATAAGATTTTAACATAGTCATATGAGTCTAGGAGCTTGGGCTTTAAGAAAAATACCAAAGGTCATGAAAGTTGATGGAACTGCTTCCTTATGTCTTTGTTCCATGCCACCGAAAAACAGATGTTCTAGTCTGACAGTGATGATTGGTTTAATGTGGAGGTAAGGCATTCCATCCATAATTCTGCTTGGAGGATTATGTATTGTATTTCCAAGATCCCTATTACCATCACTACCCTTATAAATGGTGAGAGCTGTTTTGGGGTTAGTTTTCTGTGTATAATTTGCAGCAATCCACTTATTTTGTATTTGAAATCTTTTCTCAGCTGTCTGTTTCTCCTTGCAAGTAGTTAGTTGGCAACATGATTCTTGATGCTTAACTCTCAGAGAATGTATGTCCTTCCAGAATAGGAAGATGCTAGTCCTTCAGTCACACAATTCAGTAATGAAAAACATTGATCTAAAATTTCAAAAAAATGATCAAGTACTGGAAACCTTCTGGTGAATATAAATGATACTTCCCAGTTTCACAACATCTCTTATCTGAATCCCCAAGAGCCCTTTAGTAAATATTATATACGCCTTACAATCCTTCTACCCCACTACCTGAGATGAGCTGAATCTACAGCAAGCTGACAGTCTCTAGAGATAAACCTGTGGAGGCTGGATGAAGTTAAATTTCAGCGGACAGTTTTTCTCCTTTGGTAAAAATCTGATGGAACCAATAGCTCCATTCTGTGGATCATTTTGATGAGAGAATTATTTGGCCCTAGGTTCAGGAATCAATGCGTCACATCACAATTAAAGATCAGATTTCTGTAATTCTTCCTTATGAATAAATGTCACCTGCATGAGTATTCCCACTGAAGACAATATTTGTCAACACTATCATTAAAGAACAATTCAGGTATGTGACAGTAACTACTCTCTCCCAGTCTCTCAATTTTAATGTCTCAAGAAGTTTAGTAAACCACACTCAGGCTTAGGCAGACATTAGCAGCTGGCTCTCAACTAAATAATGTTGGATTGAGCCACAAAAACACAATCACAAATAAAGCATGGTGCATTGCTGAATGACTTTAAGAGCATCCCACACAAGATGTTTTTTTAAAGGAACTCCAATCCTATCTCTGCACTCTCCTAATTAGGCCTGTACAAAGCAGCAAGTATTTGATTGACATTCGGCCAATTCAGAGGGAGAGTGATTCAATTCAGCGATCTGAATCACTGTCCCGATTTGATTTGGCCCCAAAGATTTGGCGCCGATTTATGCCTAGCGCCCGCTGGCATAACAAGGAGTAATGGGCACAAGTTGATGGAGAGGAGGTATAGATTGGACATCCGCAAAAACTACTTCACAGTTAGGGCGGCTAGGAGCTGGAACCAACTTCCAAGGGAAGTGGTGCTGGCCCCTACCCTGGGGGTCTTTAAGAAGAGGCTGGATGCCTACCTGGCTGGACTCATTTGAGTCCCGTTTATGTTTTGGGGTTTTGTTTTGTTTTTTGTTTTGTTTTTTTGTTCTCCCGCCCTGGCGGGGGGTCGGGCTAGAAGATCTACTAGGTCCCTTCTGACCCTAAATCTATGAAACTATGAGATTCGGTCATAGACTAAACAGGCAGCAGTCCTCACCACGCTGGACACAGCTGCCTCCAGCTGGTAAGTCTGTTGTGGTGGGCGGAGAGGGGAGAAAAGAGGTGTGTAGGGGAGATCAGTGCCCCCACAGCAAGGGAGGGATTAGGGCTGGGGCTGGGACAAGCTGCCAAGCTGGGGCGGGGGGCACAGGACTCAGTGAGGGGGGCTCCCGCCACTGCGCGCCACCAATTCAGGAGGGCATGGGAGTGGACATATGCCCCCATATCTGTGCAGGGTGGGCTGGGCTGTGCTCCAGATGGGCGGCAAAAGACGCTGGGAGTGGGAGTTATGCCCTCCCACCACTCGCCCAGCCTCACCGTGCCTCTTGGACAAACTGTAGCTTTATCTTGGCTGGGCAAGCAGTGGCAGGGCATGGGGCCGGGCACATGCACCCAGATCAGGAAGGGGCCAGGCAGGAGTGCTCCACTGCGCTCTGCATGGTGAGCAGAGCCAGGGCTGCACTCCAGGCTGTGGCTGGGCCTGGCCGCTGAAAGCATGGCCCTGGCTCCACACTCCCCATGGAGCACAGCCTGGCGGTGGGCAGCAGGAACTAGCCTCCCGGAGCACAGCTCAGCCTAACTGTGCCCCTGCAGATCCAGGGGCACATGCCTGCGCCCACACCCATGCCCTCCTGGACCAGAAGCATGCGGCAGCTCGCAGTGGCGGGAGCCCCTCTCCCTGAGTCCCACGCCCCCTGCCTCGGCTGGGCAGCTTGTCCTAGCCCCAGCCCCAGCCCCAATCCCTCTTTTCCTGTGGGGGTGTTGATCTGCCCCCCTCCCCCTCTGCCCACCACAACAGACTTAACAGCTGGAGACAGTTGTGTCTAGTGTGGTGAGGACTGCTGCCTGTTTAGTCTATGGCTGAATCTCGGAATTGGCACCGAACCTTTTTCAAATCAAACTGGAAGCCTCCGAACTGATTTGGAGATTCGGCCTCTGAAACGGGCCAAATCTCCTCTGAATCAAATCGGCTACCAAAGCTTCACACAGTCCTACTCCTAACTAGAGTCGGCAGCACATTACTGTACTGCTGTAGCCCACTGTCTGTTTTGCTGACTAAGACACTAGTAGCAGAGACAAGGCTTTACCCCCTGGACAATTAAGGAAGTCACTGCAGATCTGGTCCCAAGGTTTGAACAGGCCATCCAAGAGAGTAAACAAAGTCTAACCAACATATAATGACTTTAATAAGATTGTAGGATGTGAATAAATTATTCACAAGAGCCACAACATAACATTATTGGTTAAGAACATAATATTTGCCTTTTACTGGCTCAGACCATAGGTCCATCTTGCCCAGTATTGTACGTCACAGTGGCAGAAAGTAGAGGCTGAAAGGGAGAGCAAACTAGGAATGAGCAGGGTTTTTTTCCTCCCACTGTTCCTCTCTCACTTGCAACCTCCACCACTTAAGGTCTAGGAAGTTCTAATTCACAGACTGTACCCGTCTCCCACACTCAACACCTACTGACACCCTTTCCTCCAAGAATTTGTCCAATCCCTTTTTGAATCTGGCTAAACTGTCAGCTTCCAAAACATCTGGTGGCAATGAGTTCCACACCTTAATGGCAAGCTGCATAAAAAGAACTTAATTTTGTTAGTTTTCAACTTACTACCTACCAATTTCATTTTGTGGCCCCTAGTTCTTGGATTGTGAAATAGAATCAGTAATAAATCCCTACTGACTTTCTTTTCCCCATTTAGTATTTTGTACTCCTCCCCGCCCCCAAAAGCGCCCAAACTGAATAGGCCTGGCCTATTTATGCTTGTGCAGAGCTGTGAAGACAGACTGTAACACCCAGTACTATTTTATTCTGACCAAAGGATTTAAACACATGAAAGCAAATATTAAGAGGTTTTTCTTTTTCTTGGGAAGTTGTACCTGACCGAGACGTGCTTCATTAGCCCTGCTACTGCTACCCTTGCTGTTAATTAGTACCACTCTTACCAGGAA
>NW_017729024.1:120407732-120424692 GCF_001723915.1 Gavialis gangeticus | reverse complement strand
TACCCAGTACTATTTTATTCTGACCAAAGGATTTAAACACATGAAAGCAAATATTAAGAGGTTTTTCTTTTTCTTGGGAAGTTGTACCTGACCGAGACGTGCTTCATTAGCCCTGCTACTGCTACCCTTGCTGTTAATTAGTACCACTCTTACCAGGAAAGCACCCTAATGAAAGAAGCCCGCTTAATTTTAAATGTACCTTAAAGCTGTGCCTGAGCATTTTCTTGACACCAGACCTATACGATCAAGTGCAGTCACTGCACTGGTCTGATACCCAAGCCAAAATGGATTTCAATGGCAGTGTAGTGGAGGGTGCACCCATGTTCAGATGTGGACAGAACTCCCTAGGAGAGCCTCAGTTAGCTTCCAGTGGGAGGATCTCGGCTACATGCCGACTTTATGGAAATGGGAGACTCCTCCCTAGTTGCTCCTGCAGCTGTTGGCTGAGGGCAAGTGAGACTCAGGGGGCACCTGAACCCCACGCCTCTGGCTTTAGGCCTGCCATGGATTTAGAAGTATCTGAATCCCCAAGCTGAAGAGTCTTTGGTGGTGGATACCTGCCGGTTGCAGCGCCACATCCGGCGTTTAAAGGACTCAGCTTTGCTCAGTCACAAGGACTCAGAACTGATCTGGCGAATTTGACCTGGACCACGAAAACATTTCCAAAACAATAAAAAACAAACCCTGTAGGATTCTGATGCAGACTGGAAGCACTGCTGCTTTCACCGCTCTCGCTAAGTTGGGGTTTGTTGCGGGGGCCTGCTTCCTCTGGGACTCTTCCCGGGCTGCTGCCAGCACCGCCACCCCGGGACCGGGGCAGGCAGCGGGAGGCGCAGAGGCCCCGCCCCTTCCCCTCTGACCCGCTGTCTCAGCGTTCCATCTTCCTGTTCCAAACCACGTGGGCGCGCTGGGCACTGCGGGGCATTGGCGCCGCCGCCGCGATCGCAGCAGCGGCTGGGGCGGCTGCCTGCCTGGCTGGGCGGCGGGATCATGGCGGGGCAGTCGTCCTCACTCAGCTACGTGGGCTGCAACTTCCTCCGGCAGAGGCTGGTGCTGGCCACGCTGAGCGGGAGGCCGGTGAAAATCCGCCAGATCCGGGCCAAGGAGGAGGATCCCGGCCTCAGAGGTATCTCCCTGCCCGGGGCGCAGCAGGGTGGGCATGATGTGGTGGCTTGCTTGGGGACAGGGGCGGCGGCTGCACTGAGAGCAGAGCGGGTGTGGGTGAGGGAGGAGGGGAGGCTGGGCTGGGTTTCTGCTTGGAAGCAGCATGGATGTGGGCTCAGCATTAGGGACACTCCCAGAGGCGCTTGCGGAGGAGGCGCCGCATCCCAAATGCTGCTGTGTGTCCGGGTGGAAGCCAGTTTCTTCTCAGTGGGGAGGGGAGCCTGCCCTTACCCCCATCAGGCTGCCAGGGACTTGGAGCTGTAGCTGACTCCCCCCGTGGTTGCAAAGAGCACACCGGGATCCAGATACTGCGCAGCCTTGGAGAGGGAGGGTGCTTCATGGCTTGTAGCTCTGGGTGCCACCAAGGACCTGAGGGTATTTCCTCATATTTGTTTATTTATGCGTGCTTTGGCAGCACTGCTGGAGTTGGAAGTGCCAGCGAAGTGCTCTTCCAGCGCTGTATCTTGTCATAGAATTATGGAGAAGTCAGGCTGGAAGGGACCCCCAGAGGTCATCTTGTCCCACCCCACCCCTTGCCTGAGGCAGGATCACTATGCAAACCATCCCATAACAAATGACAAGCACATGTTTTCAAGGATTCTTAGGGCTCCCAGAACATAAAGTGTCTCTGAGTTTACAGCGGAGCTATCCAGGAGGCAACAGCAGTCTGAGGGGAGCAAGGTTTGGCAAATCAAGCAAGCTCTTTTTTTTTTTTTTAAAGCTGCTGCATCCTAGTGAGGATGGACCGGCTCTGTTTCCAATCCCTTTCTCAGCAGAGCATAACGGGGTATGTTGATGGGCGAGCTTGCTCTGGCCTTATATACTTGTGAAATGTTTCAACAAATTGATGAGTGAGGTGAAGGGATTGTGAAATACAGTGCAAGTCAGTAGGAAATAAATACAGGTAACATGATTGCTTGGCAAGGGAAAGGGAGGCATTTTACTAAGGACATGATGAAATATAAGGTCCTTTAATTATAGATGTGTTGCTTCTACTTATTCCCACCCTCCCCCCATATGTTTCTATCGAACTTGCACCTGAAACCTTAAGCAACTGCTGACAGATTTCTTTCCAGAAACAGAGGGTGATAAAACAGCCCTTTATTTTTGGCAGCTTCTTGTGTTGCAGCCTTGTCAGATATGTTAATTTACATTGAGCTCTTTCAGATTATTTGATTGGCACATTTCCTTCTCAGGCTCAACCCTTGACTTCTGCCAGAATGCCTTGTCCGGCTGAACTGCTGTTATATCTGCACATCAGGGCAGAGTGCTTTGTCATGACTGGGAAGCTGGAGAACCTTAGTGAAATGCCAGGCATGTTACTGGCTTCCGAATTAGCTTGGGAAAGAGGTTTGAGCATCACTTTGCACAGTACAAAGAACAAATCTGTTTAATGTGCAGCCATGCTTGGAATTCCCCAAATTGAGGTGACAAATAAGGCAGAAAATGTGGTAAGATTATTGAGTAAACTGGTGTTTTTACAGGAAACTTCAAGAGAATTAGGTGGTTAATTTCCACCAATATTCCTTGAGATTGGGATGCCTACAGAATATCTTGGGGTTTTCTTGGAAAATCCCAACCTAAATCAGTCAATGACTACTGCCTGGAATACTGTATTCAGTTCTCATCTCCTTACATTAAAAGAAGATGAGGTAGAGAGAAACTTCCATATGGGTGAAAATCGAAAGCACGAGCCTGCATAGTTTAGAGGGGAGATGCTATAGAAATGTGCAGGAGAAGAGGTAGACAGGGCAAACTTCTACAGGATACAGCAGGTGGACCTGTGTCTGCCTCAGGCTTCACATGATGAGGAGAACTGCTATGGTGTTGAAGTAGGGGGAATTTGCTATGGTTGCATCTTACATTAAAATCCATTACATTTTTCATTTGAGTTTTATTTGTCTGCCATGTAGCATGGCCTCCTCGTAACTGGCCATATTTGTTAGGCAGACTTTGAGAGCAGATTTAAGGCAGCTGATTATCCTGGCTTCTTCATTTACATTCAGCTTGGTTCCCCTCCCTAGTTTGTCTATCCTTTTTGGTTTCTTACAGCAGGGTCTTACTGCAAAGTCTTATCAGGGACTGCTGGTTAGTTCTGGCCCTCCAGACAATGGAAGTTCATTCTGTCTGTGTTATGGCTTTTGCTACTGTGGCAAAATTAGCTGACACTGTGGAAAAAGTGGGTGTATCAGGGATGAATCTGGTTTCTAGTACCCTGATTAAACTATAAGCAAACCTGGCTTCTTAGCTCTGAGGTTGATTTGTATTAATAGAGGACTGAATATTCTGCTTTAGGATGTCTTTGATTTCTGGAGTTTTTGCCCAAAGGGTTGCATTCAGCCTAAATAGATTGACAAGAATGGGGATCAAGGTGTGGAAACCTTCATTTCAGAAGGCTTCCTACAGTGGATAGAGCTTTGAGAGGGAACCACAAGCTCTTTAGGTCAGCAGTTGGAGAGCAACCGAATGTTTAAAGGTCTGGAGCAAGAGTGCTCAATGCCCAGTCTGCAGGCCAGATCTGGCCCCCAGTGCCAAGGCATCCAGCCGTCACCCTGCTTCCTTTTTGCCAAATTTGCGGACCCATGGGGAACCCCGAAGGCTGGATAACTTGGCCCCATGCACTAGGTTGGGCCCTGTACTGCCCCATGCAACCAATCATGGCACTTGGGGCCCCAGGGCCTGATCCTGGCATGTAGGAGCAGCCCCTGCCACTCATCTGGCCTGTAGGGCCAGAAGATCAAGCACCACTGATGTAGAGCAGTGCTTCTCAAACTTTTTAGACCCAGGACACCCATCAGAAAATGTCAACTCTTAGTTTTCACTCATTTTTTGACTACAGGAAAATAATAGAGCAATTTTGTTTGCAAAGAACTCAAAGATCAGAACAGGTCAGAATGTTTTTAACAATATGGACCCCTGTCTGAAATCTCTGGGTTTATCTTGTGAATCATGTTTGAACACCTAACAGTGCTAATGTTGCATGGCACCCTTAAAAGGATCTCAAGACACCTCAGGGTGGTGTGGCACCCTGGCTAAGAATCACTGATTTGAAAAATATGATGCGAGGAAAGACTGCAAGAACCAGGACTATGTAGTCTAGAAAAAAGAAGACGGAATGGGATCTGATAAGTCTTCAAAGGCTGTTATAGAGAAGAGGGTGATCAGTTTTTCTCTGCCTGCTGGGGACAGGACAGTCCTTAATGACTTTAAATTACAACAAGAGAGATTTAAGTTAGATATTAGGAAGAACTTGCAAACTGTGAGTGGTTAGCACTGAAACATATTACTTAGAGAGGCTGCTGAATCTCCATCACTGGAAACTTTCAAGTGATGGTTAGACAAACATCTATCTGGGATGGTTAAGAGATGAGTCTTCCTATCTTGACCCAAGACATGAACTAGATGGTCCCTTCCACCATCTTTCTCTGTGATTCCATAGGACTACAGAGATAATACCATCTAACGTTACTTCTGTTCTACTGAATGTTTTGTTTATGGAAAATCTGAGGCAAGGTGCACGTAGTTAAAAAAGATCTACTTCCATTTGATTGTCTTTGGTTTTCTTTGGCCTCTGTGAAACAAATTTGTGAGAACCTGTTTCCATTTAGTTCCTAGTCCAGATCATGATAAAAGCTACTGCATTTAGTTGTGTTAACGTCTTGTAATATTCCTAGCTGAGAAGTCAATAGTTTAATCTTCTTGGAGCTACACTCTCCCACAGAAGCAATTCCTTTCCTCTTCTGTCAAGGTAGAGGTACACTCTGCAGGTTTCACCATACTATTCGGACAACTACTACTGTGCCTGCCTGCTAATAATGAGAAAACTTTAGGTCATGGGCAATCAACCATATATTTTGCAAAGCCAATACGTTCCCATACGTGGGTACTCAGTTTAAATCAGGGGCAGGCAATTATTTCAGGTGGAGGGCCGCTTATTGAGTTTTGGCAAGCCATCAAGGGCTGCATGACAGGCAGCCAGGGGCAGATAAATATTAATTTTCTAATTTTTTTAGGGGCCCTGCGGGCTGGATAGAATGGCCTGGTCGGCTGCATTTGACCCGTGGGCCTCATTTTGCCTGCCTCTGGTTTAAATGCTATGAGACTGTAAGTTAATTATTACAGTAAGGGGATTCATTGTTGGGTGGCAGAATTCACAGATTTTATTGCCACTTTTTTCCCTTCAGTATGGGTTAACATTCAAACTGTGGCTACTGCCAAAATGTGTTCAAATTGTAAACTACATATGATTTTTGTTTGTTTGTTTGCTGTTCGTGACTTGGATATTTTGCAAGTAAAACCTTGTTTGTGAGACTGCAAGTACTTGCAATCTGTTTGGAGAACAAGGACATGCATTTGCTTTGGAAATGATCACTGGGCCATTTTGGCTAGCTTTGAGTTCAGGAGCAATCCAATCAGAGAACAGAACTAATGTGTTCTGTACAGGGTCCACCTGTAATGTGAAAATACAGTCAATGAACAGCAAATAATCCACCGGTTTAAGTGTTTGCAAAAACTAATAAATAATACAGTAGAAAGCAAAATGCTATCGATTGGATTGCTAACTCAAGAAATTGACCAAATTTTTTAAGTTCAACATGCCTTGGCATGGTATACTTCCTACCCCAAATTTGGGGAGCTTTCACAATAATTTTTTTGAACACTTCTCTCTTCTCCGTCGCTCTAGGAATCCACACCATGGAGAATTGAGCTGTATATTAAGTGGTATAGTACACAGACGAAACAAGTGGGGACAGATGGGAGAAGTACATACTTCTCTAATCTTTATGACAGCTGTTTCAGGCGGTGTTTTATAGAAACAGAATAAGAAAATCTTCTAGACGGACACCAATATTTCTATTAAATAGCTGTGTAGCAGCAGTGCATTGTATTGTGCAGCTGTCTTTGTAACAAAAGGTTGAAAAATCTTTTTTTTTTTTTTAAACAATGTAAAGCTTACAGGCAAGGTGGGGGTGATGGTTATTAACTTGCAGTACAAAGTTTACAAGGGGAAAACTTTTACAGATATATTGCTGTGTGTCATGATTTTTTCCTCAGGGGGAGCTTCCTAATATAAAGAATTTTAAAATCCTTCCTTTTTCTTCTCTCAACAGATTTTGAAGCAAGTTTTATACGGCTGATTGACAAAGTGACCAATGGCTCTAGAATTGAAATAAATCAAACAGGTGAGTGTCTCATCTTCTCTGTTCCTGTCTTCAGCGGTACAGACGGTCCTCAGACTTACAACACAATTGGTTCCTGAAAACCGCATCTTAAGTTGAAACACTGTAACTCGGAACTGATTTTCCCATAGGAAACAATGTTATAAGTGGGGGATTGGCTCCTGAACCAAGGCCCAATACCCTATTTTCACCAAGAATAACCTAGAATTTTGTACTTAGTCAATTATTGATGAGTAATATAGCTACATTAATGTATTTATATTGTAAATAGCAATCATATTGATTTGGAAGGACTTATTTGAGGTGATTTTGCTGGACTTTTTGAAGAGCTCTTGACTGGAGTCTTCTCAGGAGTCTTGGCTGCACGTTTTTGTGGAGTCTTGTCTGCTTTCTTAAAGAAAGTGTCGAAGCAAGTTTGGACAGATGTTCAACAGGAAGATGTGCAACGCAGTGAACTTGTTAACTGACCTGGCGTTGTGTCAGATCAAGTGTTGTAAAGTTGAAACAGTGTCAATGTATAAACCTTGTAAGTCGAGGACTGCTTGTATGTTACTTGCAATCGTGTAAACATGAACTGTTTGGGGGAGGCAGGCACGCAGGCTAGATGGTAGCTCCATTCTCAGATTATAGGTCAGAAACAGGGAGTAGTTGTTCATATCCCAGGAAGTCATTGTTCCACCAAAATGCAGTGTGTTAAGGAAAATATTTCTCAGAACTTGACCTTTTCAGGAGGAAAGAATAGGGTTGGTTTGTTTCAAAATTGTAATTGCTGTAGCCCTTCAAGGGTTTACCTATATCAGCAACTTTACCCTGGTATATTTACATCAGTGTTGGCGTGTGTGTGTCTATACACATGTATGTATGAGTATACATATGTGTGTGTGTGTGTGTGTGTGTGTGTGTGTGTACACACACATACGTATGCATGTGTGGGTATACGTGTGTGTGTGTGTGTGTGTGTGTATAATATGTGTCTGTGTATGTATGTATATGTACATATGTAGCTTCTTCCACCTCCCTACCAAGATAGGCAAAACTGGATTAAGTTGTTTCCAGTACAAATTCTGTTTGATACCAACAGTACATGTCCCATTTTCCTATACAAGTAGGAAAATGCTAATGTGCAGAAGCCCTGAGTCTCAGTGCTGACCCTATTTGTAATATAGTTCATTGAAGACGTGGTTGTCCTTTTTTTTTTTGGCATGAGTTCTAAAACTCAGACCCAGTTTGTTTGTGCCATTAAGGAACCCACTCCATAGAAATCAGTAGCGATATCCTTTAATCTGTATTTCAATTCTGTTAGCCCCCAACAACTATGAAACTTAAATAGTCACCTCTCTCTTCTTCCTCTGATCTGCAGCATGGTAGTGACCTTCCACTGCAAAGATGATTGTGTTTTTTAATGGAGAGGTGGAACAAGCATACTTCTTTTCCTCCCCTTAATAGTCCTCTTCATCTGGATTAGTAAATATGGTAGGGTTTGAAGAATAAAGTTCCTAGGATATGGCATTTGTGGTAGGGTCGCTTCCTTCTTTCCCTGAGTATTTGTCAGAAAAAGCCTTTTAGAAAGTTTCTAGAAGGGAGAACGAAGTCCTAATGTTTTAACTTCCATATCTGCCTTAATCCCTAGGCTAACTAAAGGCGCAAATGTCTTGTCCCATTGCCCTGCCCCAGAAGGCCAAGTCTACTGTTTACTCTGATCAGTGTCAAGAAAGGACGTAGATGTGGCCTGGATTCAGAAGTAATGTGCTTTGTTCAGGCTGCAGTGTTTGTCATGTGGAAGAGTCCACATGAACTGGGGGGGAAAAAAGGATTTTTTAGGAGACGGGGGTTTTAAAATGTTTATGTAAGTCCAAAAGAGGGTTTGGTGTTAGACAGAAACCATTCCCCCATAAAAAATTACGCTTTCTCTGTCTTGTTATAGGGGTGACTTCCTAGACTATGCCTCCCCTCAGCCCAGCCTTGCCAGTTTAACTTCAGTAGGAACTGTGCTTGTGTAAATATGGCACAGAATTAATGAAACAGGTGATCTCACAGCATACACTCCATCATGAATCTGCACTGCCACCTTTGGGACAGTAATAACATGGCTATCTTGGAAGGTGAAGGCATTCACTGGTCTCTGTCATGGTGACTAAGAAATTCCTTGATTGATGGGTAAAGCAGGTGCATGGCGCAAAAAATCTGACACCCCACGCCCCAGCTCCCGAGTGCTTAGGACTGCTGATTGAGTCACTGAGCTAAATGGGGTTGGGAGGAATTTACTGGAATTGATGCCTTGGCTGCTGTGGTAAATTCCTCTCTGTTTAGGCACTGTGGTGGGGATATTGCTGCAGAGCTGAGAGTCTGTTACTCTTTTTGTCTGTAGTGTGGCATTGATGCTTTGTTTTCTTCTGCCTTCTGTAGGAACCACATTATATTATCAACCCGGCCTTCTATATGGGGGTTCCTTGGAACATGACTGCAGCCCCAACCGTAGCATTGGTTATTATTTGGAAAGTCTGTTGTGCCTGGCACCTTTTGTGAAGCATCCATTAAGAATTATCCTCAGGGGAGTAACAAATGATCAAGTTGATCCTTCAGTAAGTAATGGAACTACATTAAGTTCCAAAACAATTCCTGCTTTTCTCCCTGTCCAAGTAACTCTTTAGACAATGTGTTTTTAAGTTGGATTGTCTGTGCTTCAAATGACATTATTGCATCTTGGGGAGGAGGGAAACCTTCCAGTTTATTAGTTTAAATTTCAGCCTCAATGCCCTTTCTGGTTGTTTTATGCTTTCTTTAGCAATGCTGCCCCATCACCCTCCCTTTTCTTTAGGCAATATGGTGGGTTATCATGCAACAGGGAAGCCTTATGCTGTAACGGAAAAGCAGAATGGCTCCTTAAGGGAAGGGTTTTTGTTAACTGGACAAAGGCAGCCAGGCAGGCTGGGGTTAATAAGCATTCTTGCCGGCAGGTTAGCTGAAAGGGCACATGACCAGAAGTGGGCAGGGCTCTGAGCCTATAAGCCCTGGCCAGACCAGGAGCCAACAGTCTGTCTTTGGAAATGGAAGGGAAAAGATCCCTGCAGGGCTCTTGGTGTGGGAGGTGCTGCCTGCTGAGGACAGATTGAGCATGGCATGCCTGGAAACAGCACAGAAGCCTGAGCTCTAAACAGAGGAGCTCCTGGCAGCAGAGTGTTAATGGCTCCGCAGATTCGGGAACAGGGGAAAGCTGCCCAGGACAGAGAGCTTGTTTGAGCAGGAAGGTGTTCCCTATTTAATGTTAAACCCAGAGAGCATTTGCGTGCCTGCCAGTGGGCATAGGTGTTTTGTTTTAAAACTACACCAGTGGTTTAGCCCTGAGCCCTGCTTGGGGCAGGCTTAAGGCCTACTCAGAGAACTGATGGCCTAGGAGGGGCTAAAATCCAGGGGGACCACAGCTGGAGACTGCTAGAGTTGGGGACCTCAACTGGTCCAGGAGCAGGGCCAGTGCCCAGGAGGGGCCAAAGTTCCAAGACGGACCATTGCCAGAGACTGGTGGGATCAGGGACCTGCAGTTAGGGAGGCAAGAGCCTAGAAGCCGGGTCTGATAGTACGGGCCTGGGCTGAAAGGCCCCACAAGATCAGCCTCCTCTCCTTATGCTAAGGCCAAGACCCCTTCAAGGCAAATGACTATAAAATAACATCTGCGAGGCTTGTGGCGTGGTGAAGGGCAGTGGTCACGAACCTGGGAATCCTGATCTACAGGTGGGTCCCGGAGCCTCTTTTGGTAGATTCTGAGCTAGGGGCACACCTGGGCATGTGCGCATGTGCACACCTGCTACCCCACAGCCCCAGCAAGTCAATCTGTTGGGGTGGGGTGTGCGGTAGATCCTTTAGTTCCAAAAAGTGATGTTCACTATAAAAAGATTGGAGACCACTGGTGTAGGAATAGAGCCACACAATTAGCCCTTAAAGCATTGACCATGAGCATCTGGTGGTCATTAGACTAAGATTTAGATTGGGAAGCCCTGGGGCATGGGTGACTGGTGTCTTCCAAGTCTGGGGGGGCAGGGAGGGGGTCCCATGGCCAATCGCCAGGCCAGTGACGAAACCAGAAGTGCACTTCTGCCAGCACTTCCAGTTTTGCAGCTGGTGCTTCCAGGGGGTGCACGGCTGATCTTAGGGGGTGCACGTGCACCTGTATGAACCCCCAATGCATCACCAATGCCCTCAGGCAGCCTCCTTTATCAAAACAAAACATCAAGGCATGGCAGGAAAGAAAAGGGGTGACTGCCCAAGGAGAGCTGAGTGAGCAAGAACTCCAGGTGCTTCATAGCCATCCCTGGAGGGCTCCTTGTTACATACCATTACATGATGCCTGGTTACTTGATCCAACCAGCAAGCATAAATTTCCCAGCTGGGACTTGATGACAAGTCAACATACTACTCTTGACAAAGTTGTAAGGCCAGATAGGGGTTAATGGTACTTGCACCTTCTAGATAGGTTTGAAAATCGTGCCAGGCAGCTACCTGTACCTTTAGTTATCTAGATATCCATAAGAATCTGCCCTATAATCCAGGTTTCTTGAGGGTCAGGGTACATTTTTGAGAGAGGGATCATGTAGGATGCCATGAGTAGTTGATAAACATTATTTCTCTACAGAAGTATATTCTGCATCCTTACTGTGTTATGCTTTCAGTAAACACAGCAGCAGCTGTGGAGGTTAGTGCAGTTGTTTCATTGCTTGACCTCGGCTGCTGATGTGTCCCCAGTGGGCCTCTGTACCTGGGATTTTTGGCCTTTTCGTACCCTACCCCTGAATTTTTAGTGCTTCTGGGAGCCTTGTGGGCCAGATGACACAGCTCTGTGACCCACAGACTGTACATTTAACACCCATCATGTAAACAGATTTGTAACACTGAAAATTGTCTAGTCTTGTGAGATCGTCTCATAATGGTATTCCCCAATTTATTCTGCCAATAAACATGAAAGAATAAACAGGATAAAGACAGAAAGAATTATGGGAGGCTGGGAGGGAAAGATGGCTGGAACAAAGGGAAGAAAGGCTGGACTTTAAAGGTGGTGGGGATGAATAAATCAAAAATAGAGAAAACATGAGGAACGAAGGAGAAAGCACACTTGAGAAATTAGGTTTGGTTTAGTACAGGAAATGCAGCAGAAAAAACATAGTCTTAAGGGAAATTTGGAAAAAACAAAGAAATGGAGGCCAAGATAGAAATCAAAAAAGTGAAAGAAGAGAGAATAAAACAGAGGGAAACGTAATAGTATTTTCCACCCGCAACCCCCTTCTCAGCCCTTTCACCGAACATCTAATAAGAGGGGTTTAATTCTGCTTTGACACGTATAACTACCCTCAATTTATGGCTTCCTCCAAACTAGTATGTCCTTGCATCCTGCTCCAGACTCAAGTTTCTTCCAGGCCTGTGCTACAGCTTTCCTGAGCTGTCCTTGTAGGTTTCATGTTGGGCCCTGCCATTTGGCTCCCGCCAGCTTGCTTTCTTCATCCTGGAAGATCAGATGAGCTGATTCTCCAGAGCACTATAAAAGATGAAATTGTGCCTGAATCTTTTCTTTTTTTTGTGGTGGGGGTGAGGGAGGGAATGCATTTGAAACAGAAATCTTTCTTACTGTTTGCATTGGGCAGAATTACACTGATGTTAAAATGAAGCCCACAAACCATTTGAAACAAAGGTCATGCAACAGTAACTCAATTATAGCAGCAGAAGTATTGTGCATAATTTACTTAACTGCCTTCCAGTTACAAATCGGTTCACAGAAAGGAAACAGCCTGATTCTTCAGGGGGGAAAAAAGCTGAAAGGAACAAAGGTTCAAATAACTGAATGAAATTAACCATCGTTGCCCTGAACTGCATTTGTAATGGTTCACAGTCCTCCATTTTAATAGTCCCATTGCAGAAATGGGCTAAGGAAATCATATGGGTAAAATGCTGAGGTAATGTCCTTTTAAAAACTCCTAACTCTTGGGGAAGAGCGCTGGTATCTTCCTTTCAAATTTTGGTTGGAGGCTGCCTTCTTTGACTTCTCTGTCAACTGGAAATCTAGTTAGTTTAAAATAAAAAAGCTATTAATATATTTTCAGATGTTAGACCCCCTGCTGGCATTTACGGCTTTACAGCTTCATTTTCCTGTCATTTTAAAATGTGTTCTTTCCTCTATTCCTTTGTAAAGCACCCACACAAAACTGCTTATACACAAAGTACTGTCAAAACCAACAAAGTGAAATTGAAAAAAGGCATTTCTGTAATCTTTCAGATGCTGTAATTTTAGGTATTAATTGAAACAAGTTAATACCTATATAAAAGACTTCTTCAGTTGGCTATGTCCCGTTAGCTGTAATGGATAGGATTTTCCCTGTAGAATTCAATAGGTGAGAGCACTCCAACTTCATTGCTGTTTTCAAGTAAGTTTTGACACGCATCTAAACATTTAGGCTTGATTCTGCAAAATGTTTCTGGGCGTGTCTACGTGATAGATGCTTAATGCCCATTGGACTAATTCTGCTATGCATTATTTTTGTGGCTGGCAAAAACCATGCTAATGCACAGTAGATTAATCCAGTGGGCATTGAGAAGCATATAAAAAGCGTTCATCTGCACTAAAGCGCAGTAGCACCTGTTATTACAGGTACTAAACTTAATGCACTGTAATTATGGTATATTCATGAACGTGTTGATGTGCCCTCTATTCAGGCCTCCCCGTGGCCTCCCTTGTTTGCATTCAGATGCTGCACCTGCTCAACTATGCTTGGTCAAAATCAAAGTCTCTCAGTAAAATGCAAGCTCTCTGCCCAGATGTGCTGATCTTGGTTTAACTTGCATCTTGTAAGTTTAACTTACTTGGTAAATGTATCCATACAAGGCAGAGAGAAACTTATTTTATGTGTGTGCGCAAAGGATTTTGCAGTTGCCTAACTAAAATGATTTTAAATTATGCCTCTACTCAAACTAGTGCAACTGTGTACAGACTGAGCCTTGAATGCCCTAAAATATTGTCCTGCATGGCACTGCCTGCAAATGAAGGTAATTTTAGTTTTAAATGGACCTGATTTTGATCATTTTGTAGGCAGATAGTGTTTGAATTAACTTATACAATTCCTACACCAGTGATTTTCAACCAGGGTGCTGCAAGATCCCTTTTAAGTGTGTTATGGTGCCTGGCCCCTGTGTGAGGAAGTTGGTGCTCTCCTCCTCCAGTCCAGCACCTGTGCCAGCTACCCCAGCCTGTGGCTGCTCCTCTGAGGACTGACACTGTGGCTGCCCTCCCCCAGCACCTCTGGTGGGTGACCACCCCCACATTCCCAGCAAAATGCTCTGTTGCAGACAGGTGGACAGGAGGGCCAGTGAGAGGCTGAAGCTGTGCTTTCAGCCTGGTTCATCCCCTCCACTCCTCCCACAAGCCTGGGGCCAGTGGGAGGGACAGTGGGAGGCAGATGGCTCCAGCTGCCAGTGTGTGAGCCCCTGGAGGAATAGCTTTGTCAGCAGATAGTGCTATGGTGAAGGGTATAGACTGGGTGCAGGGAAGGGGCAGACAAGACCAGGGGACTCCAGTGTGAGGTCTTGCCCCTGCCACCCTTACCTGGCTCCAGCTAAATCAGTGGTGCTCAACCTTGTTAGCCTCAAGGCCTCCCCTCCGTATATTTTTTGAATATAACAATCCTCAGCTGCGGTGCTGCATAATTCACAGTAGCTCTGGAGCAATGTCTTGAGCCGGGGCAGGCAATTATTTCAGGCGGAGGGGCACTTACTGAGTTTTGGCAAACCATTGAGGGCCACGTGGCAGGCAGCCAGGGACAGATAAATATTTATTTTCTAAATTTTTTAGGGGCCCTGCGGCTCGAATAGAATGGCCTGGTGGGCTCCATCCAGCCCCTGAGCCACATTTTGCCCACCCCTGGTCTTGATCCTTAAAAGGTTGGGAACCCCTATCCTAGACATTCCCTCCTAATTTGGGAGGGTGTGGGGAGGGAAGGAAAGGCCAATTAATGTAAACACATTAAGCATATGTTTTAAAATTTGCTGTAAAGGCAAGTGCTTTTCCCCACTGTAATTAGCATGAGAAGAGAGTCTCTCCATAAGTTACCTGGAGAACCCCATGCAGCCTTCAGTTACATAGCTCCCCAAGGAAGTAGAGCTGTGTGACACAGCTACGTTTCTTTTTGGTTTTGGATTCAGCCATTTCAGAGGACAGTGATTTGTTTCAGTGTTTTGGATCCCTGTTTTGTTTCGATTCAGCCAAATCTGTTTTGGAGTTTCTGCGCTGATTCAGATCAGCTGGGGAGAGGCTGGCACAGCGGAGCGGCTGCAGGTTCTCCTGTGACTCCTCCAGCTGTGCCTGCCTCTGCCCCAGTGCGGGGAGCTGCGGGAGAAACCTCCATGTCTGCCCTGCTTAGTCCCATCCCCCTCCTGGCACTTTAAAAGGAGGGCTGCAGGGCTGTGCCAGACTATTCCGGGGGGGCGCCTCTGAAACATTTCTGAAACATTTCAGAGAAGTTTCAGAGCCTTCTGTTTCATTTCGGATTCGGTGTTTCAGGTGCCGAAATGAGCCAAAACACCTCTGAAACGAAACAACTGCTGAAATTTCGCACAGCCCTCCAAGGAAGGTGGAAATCTTTGTGCATCGACAAGGCTTTTACACTGTTGATAAAGAAGATAAAGAACGTGTCTTTACTTTGGGGACAGCTCAGCTGACTGGAAACTTCCTCATAGAAGTATGTCCACTGTTGTCTTCCTATACAGAACCTAGGCATTCCTGTTAAAGCTTTCAGATTTTATACTTGTGGAAAAAAACCTTTTAAGAAAAAAATGTTTGTGTCCACTCTGGACAGAGCAATTTCTGCTGTCATGCTGCCAGACTTGTAGGCAGAGCTGCATTCATTCCACCTTGGGTCAACGCCCGAGCATGTTGAGGAAGTGTAGCTGTCCCCACCAGTTCCTTCAGCTCTACTCCCTTGAGCCAGTGATTCAGGGGAGGGAGGATAAATTTCTCTGTTTATTCCACAACCCCTGCCTGCTGTCGTCCTTGGCTGGCTGAGGTCAAGCCCAGCACCCTCTTGTGCTGACTCTCATGTTTTCTTCTTATGCTATGGCTGACCTTTGTTGTAGTCACGTGCTCAGCACCAGCAGTCTTCTCTGGCCTGGGAAGGCAAGCAGGAGACACTTGGCTTCTTATCCCATTGCAAGGCAGACTGGAAGGTACCATGGTCCCCCTCCCCTCCTATCACGGAGACAGAGGAAGTACAGCTGCCATTGGAGTAGCCAGGACAAATGGGAAAGTGTTTTCTTTTAAAGGGAGGACTTGCAGAAAGACTGACCTGCAGCCCTCTGAAATCAAGAGTGCCTTGAATACAAACAGTCAGTGTCTATGAGTTCATACCCACCATCTGCCTTAAGGGTGCAACAAACATCTGTTTGACAGCAGGTTGTAGTGCTGCTTGACTGCTCAGAGCTGGAAGTGGAGAGCAGCAAAGCCAATTGAATTGCAGGGAAAATTCAAGATAATCTTCTAGTGGGACATGCATGCAGAACACAGGTGTTCAGACCTTTGCTGTTGTACGCAATGCGACTGTGGGAGCCATGAAGGTTGGTGCTTTGGTTTTACATTGGGGGTGGGCAAAATATGGCCCGTGGGCCGAGTCCAGCCTGCCAGGCCATTCTATCCGGCCTGCAGGACCCCTTTAAAATTTAGAAAATTATTCCCGGCTGGTGGCTACCTGTCAAAATTGACAGGGTGCCAGCAGCAGGACCCAGTGGTGGCAGCAGCAAGGCACCCTGGCCTGTCCCCAGTCCCCCAACTGGAAGCTTCTGCCTAGCAGAGGCTTCTGGCCTGGTGACCATGGGGTTGTTCCCCCTCCTCCCTCAGATAAGAACGGGTGGAGGGAATGGCAGGGGGAGGTTTGCTGGCAGTCACCCCACTCCGCAGGGGCCAGGCTGAGCAGAGCTGGCTCCATGCTGTACCATGCAGCTGGGAACCATGTCATGCTAGAGCCAGCCCATGCCGGCCAACACCACGAGGTTCCCAGCTGCGTGGCCAGGACCACACGGTGCAGCATGGAGCGAGCCCAGCCTGGCCAGGGAAGGAGGGGAGGGGCAGGAAGCAGTAGCAGGCCGTGGCAGTGGTAGTGGAGTGGCAACAGCAGTGGCAAGTGGGCATGTGGGAGGGAAAGTAGAGAAGCGGCAGGGGAAGGGCAGCAGTGGCCGAGGGAGAAGTGGTGGGAGCATGGGACCCATGCTGGTACCCTGGGGCCTGTGGGGACCGAGGGTGGTGCAGCAGGAGCGCAGGGCCTGGGTGCAGGGTCTGCCTGGCTGCATCATGTGTGGCTCCCATGCAGTCTGCCTGAGCAGTGTGCCTCTGGGAAGAGTCATGTGTGATGGAGCTGGCAACCTGGCCTTGCTCACTACTTCACGCAGGTCCGGCTCCACCCCTCTCTCTGCCACCCTGGCTGAGCCCCATGACCTGCACCACCAGCTTTATCACACAGGGCTTGGTGGGGCTGCCACCTGCAGCCAGGGACTAGGGTGGGAGCACAAGGAGCTGCACGCTATGGGGCCAGGTAGGGGTAGCCCCGCTCGCTGCCCCCACAGGCAGCTCCAGGGACTGGCACACTCCAGGG
>NW_017729024.1:120403329-120407545 GCF_001723915.1 Gavialis gangeticus | reverse complement strand
CCCCCCCACCATTCCCTCAAACACGTGCTTCCACACACATTCCCACCCCACCCACCATAACTCCATACCCATCCACACACCCCACCCACCATACCTGCCCCCCACACACGCCCAGTCCCAAGATGGTGACTAGGGGGCAGGGGGCTTGTCAACAGCTCATCAAAACTCATTATCGGCCCTCCAGCTGGAATAATTGCCCGCCCCTGTTTTACATGCTAACAGAAAGACAGCATTTTCAGATGCACGTTGCCCCAAATGCCAGGCTGGGGTACCCATTCAGTGGAAGGAATTTACCCTTCCTCCTCCTTTTCCGCAATAGGCTTGACTTCA
This sequence comes from Gavialis gangeticus, assembly GCF_001723915.1. NCBI lineage: Eukaryota > Metazoa > Chordata > Crocodylia > Gavialidae > Gavialis > Gavialis gangeticus. Next base: position 120,407,215 of record NW_017729024.1, on the reverse strand, counting down.
TGTTGTGGTCTTACATGTTACTTACCTTTGAGATCTGTCAAGCTCACATCCAGAGTTGGTAGAGCTACAGACCACCTGTCTGAACAGAGGAGTTGTCATGACTAAAGTGCCTCTGAAGGGAGAAGAGATGGCATCTCATCATTGTACGATACAAACATGGGAGAATAAAATAAATTAGGGATTCTCTAGATGTGCTGCAAAACCATAGCAACTGATTTAAAAATAATAATTTTTAACTTGATTTAAAAATAATAATTCCTAATGCTTCCTTAGCAGTATCTGGGCTCTTGGGCACTGACCTTCTAAGATTTAGGTTAGGGGCTTTGAGTTGTAATGAACTTCATGTTAGCATGAACTTGACATACAGAGTTGCAGTCAGGAAATAATTAAAATACAAACCCTCCATTAATCAGTTTAGATTTAGCAGCTGTTTATAATCCCATGAAAACACAAAAACAAAACTTTTCCCTGCTGACTTTTTTTTGTCCTTTTCTGCTTCATAAACACTGTTTTCCTCTGGTTTTATTCCTTCTTGAACCAATCTGACTCTGCCAATACTCCAGCAGTATCTGTGTCAACAGGAGTAGGTGCTGTTTTGAGTAGAATTTTAGCTAATGGTTGCCTAGGAGAAGGCAGATCACCTGTTGCTGGGCCTTTTTCATGGATTTTTTTTCTCATTTTGCATTTGTCTCACTAAAATCCTGTTTTTGAATGTCTTTTAACAAATTAATTGATTTTTATTTCATTTGTTTTTCTCTTCCTTTTGCCATATTAACCTACTAAGCAAGAGACATTTATTCACAAATTCTAACTAGTCTAAGTGCTGACGGTGGGTACAGGATTTAACAATCAGTGTTACAGAAAGCAGTCTTGAGTTTTATTTTAGCTACCAGGCTTTGGGGAGCTGACATGGTGTTGTCCCTTACACACAAAAAGACTCTGATGGTGGAATTACTACTTTCCAAATTGTTCTAAAGAAAGCCTGGTTTTAGGGTTAAGCACTAAACAGGGACCTAATCAATTTGGATTCAGTTCTCTGGTTTAGTTCTCAAACTTCTGTGTGAACTTCATGAAGTCACTTATCTGTCTCAAGTCTCCATCTGTAAATTGAGGACAAAAATGCTTCCTTTCTCCACACCATTTGTTTTTATTTAGGTTGTAAACTCTTTCAAACAGGAACTGCTTCTTCATGCCTCTAAAATTCAGTGTTAGGATGAAGCGTGGACTGTAGCACTACAGTAAGGCTATGGGCAGACGCATATTTTAGCTGCTTTAAAAGGAGAGGAGGAGGGAGAATGGCTGCTCTGAAGCGCACAGCAGCTGTTAACAATCTAACTCTCACATATGTATGATCCTGTACCTGTACTGATGCCAGTTAGCTAAATTACCCGAATGTTGGTCATGAATGAAGCAAAGGTAAAGTTGACATGGCTTTGCTATACTTATATTACTAAAGATTCATACAGCTGGCATTGTGGTATTGAAACAATTGTTATGTCTGTCTATATCCTAAGTCTTGTAGTTCTTGAAGATGGACAAACCTAGATCTTAAATGGGTCAGGTTCTGTGGGGTAGTGACAGCAGGTTTTCTCCTCCAGAAGAGCATCAGTCCAAAGGATTGCAAAGAGGGGGCATGGTACTACCTTCTACAATAAGACTGGTATTTTACTGGTATTGGAATGCTTTTTTTTTTTTCCCAGAGGAGGAGAGAGAAGAGCATTGTGTAACTCACATGTGAGCCAGTTAACTTGTCAGTTTTTTGGCAGAGTTGTTTACAAGTGCATATAAATATAAATATATGCTGTAAGAATCAAATATATTTCTACCTACCTCATCATAAGTATGCACTAGAGGGCTGCATGCACCATCTTATTTTTAGCATTGCCTAAGTTCTTTGTCCTTGACTTTGCAACCTGAATATTCATTTAACATAGTATTTTTGTAGGTGATTTCCTAGTTAAAAGACAAACAAACCTGAACAAACAGATTTCATCCTATAATAGCAGACTAATGCTCCATGCAGGCAAGGTTGCAATCTCTAGTTTCAGAGCACAGACCTCTGCTACTTGATGTAATGAAGTAACTGATAGCTGAAGTAGGTTGCCATCTAGCTCAGTCATTAATTGGAGATAAGACCCTAGCCAGTGGGTTTCATAGACACTGACTGATTAGTAGAAGAACTCTGAGATTGAGCAATCTTGTTTCCTCACCAGTTTGGAAGATGGTATATTATAGTGCATGCAACCCCTTTGCCAGGGTCTTCTCCCCGCTCCTGATCCACTATATTAGTGGATGTAGGTGTGCAAATGTGATTCACAAGAGAAACTCGGACATTTCAAATGGGAATCTGTAGTGTTAAAAACATTCCAACCTGTTCTGGGCTTTGAGTTCTTTGCAACAGAAAAATTGCTCTATTTTTCTGCAGTCAAAAAATGAGTGAAAGCTTAGAACTGGCATTTTTCAAGGGTCACCCTGAGTCTAAAAAAGTTGAGAACTACTCATGTAGACCCTTTGCCCTGGTTCATTCCTGCTGCTGCCTCCCAGCCCAGCTGTTCTATGGGTCACCTTGTCTGAATCCTAGTTCCCCCACTTCAGCTCCTTCTTCCAATCTATTCCATCTGCTGCTGTCACATCTCTAGATCTGACCTTTGCTTTCCATTCCAGTTCAGTAGCTTTCTCCCTTATACATGCTACTGGGGTGCCAGCAGGAGGAGTATTATGAGCTGTGAGACTCCTTGCTGTCAGGTCAGCTGCTACCACCATAGCAGCAATTGCAAAAAAAAAAAAAAAGTCCTGCTCTGTCCTTGGAGCATGCCCAGTTAAGATTATTCAATCTTGGTTCACAGTTGCTCAATAGGCACTTCTTTTTGTCTGGATGTTTTGAGGTCCATAGGTGGGTTTCCCACCCATTCCCCCTCCTCTCCTTTTAAAGCAGCTAAAATTTCAATTGGTTTCCACAGGAACAGAAATGGGGGGGGCATTTTTGAGTGAGCCCTCTCTTTCCATATCTCAGGTCCCTCCTAGAAAGCACAAAAGTGCTGGTGCTTCCAGCAATTTCTCTGAAACTTCATTTGAAGAAACTTGAACTGTTTTTGATCGCCCCTTTGCAAAAAAAAATGTAACTTGATGCAGACACCCAGTAGATCAGGGCTATCTAACATCAAAGTGGCCAGAGGCCACCCACCACAGGAGCTGCACGAACAGGGGCTGCACACCATTTAGCCTGCATGAGCCACAGATGACTTCTCATGGCTCACCCTCAGCTCCCCAGCCAGTGACATCCCCACTGCAGTGCACTGAGTGGGCTTCCTGGTCCACAGGCTCCTCCAGCATAACAGGCTCTACACTGCACCACTTCCAGGGGCAAGAGCAGGAAGTGGAAGGTGGAAGAGGGAGAGGGAGCCCAGAGACCCTGGCTGATGTTATAGCTGGGAAGATGCAGGCAGAGGGGGAAAAGAGGTGGCCGAGTATGGGTGGGGGGAATCCACAGATCAACTCCTCGTGGACCACACGCAGAATCAACTGTATGATTCTGTAGTGATGCCAGTTAGCTAAATTACCCGATCATATCTCAAGCTCTGCCTAATTTAGTCAAGAGAAGATGCATTCTTGTTAGACTGCTTATCATTGACCTCTCCTTTAAAAGCCTTGAAATGCTTCTTTGAACATAAATATTGTTTGTCTCATCTTGGCAGTGGGAGAGGCTGATTGCTTGTTTTATGTTGTTCTAGGTAGATGTCCTTAAGGCAACAGCTCTTCCCTTGTTGAAAAAATTTGGAATTGATGGTGAAAGTTTGGAGTTGAAGGTAAGGATTCTTTTTTTATTTTGTTTTTTTAAGTAACAATTGACTTGCCACATTGCCCTTGTTCACCTGAAGCTACAAGA
>NW_017729024.1:120392795-120398329 GCF_001723915.1 Gavialis gangeticus | reverse complement strand
AGTTGAAGGTAAGGATTCTTTTTTTATTTTGTTTTTTTAAGTAACAATTGACTTGCCACATTGCCCTTGTTCACCAATGTTTGCTGTCCTCTTCTGTTGTTTGCAGATGTTGTATCTTCATTAAGTTGTATTATATTCATGACTGAAAATTTCAGGCCTGTCCAGGGTACTTTTATTAGGCAAGCAAAGTTGGCTATGGCTTGCAACATGCATGGTGGGAGAAAGATGCGAAGATTCTTGAGTACGGGAGAAAAGGAAAAACATGGGTCAGTCTTCTCAGACTTAGTCTATGTGACTGAGTTCTGCCAACATCGCTATGTCAGCAAGGGGTGGGAAAAGATCTCATCTAGTAGCAAAAGCTCTGTTATCTGGCATCCCCTGGGAATGGGGGATGCCAGTTAATCAAATATGCCAGTTAATCAAATGTGCACCATCTGGTGCGCTCCCTGGCGTCAGTGTGCCGGGGGACGGAGGGGAGCCCCGTGCAGGCTGCTTTGCCCCACTCAGGCTGCTTTGCTCCAGGCCGTGGGCCAAAGAAGTGAAGGAGAAGGACTTGGCTCGTGGCGGTGAAACCAGAAGTGGGACTTCCAGTTTCGCTTTTGCCGCATTCCTCAGATGCCAGTTAATGGAGGTTTCCGGTTGATAAAGTGCTGGATAACACAGCTTTTGCTGTAGTTGTCAGCAAACCCTCTGATGTAGACATACCTCTGTCAGAAGAAGGCCACTTGTGCCAGGAAAGCTTTTGCTGTTTTGGGGTGCTTATATAACCGGTGGCACAAACTCCTGCTAGAGATATGTGTCTACATTCAGTGGCCTATGCTAAAGCATTGTTGTTCTAGCTATGGTGGTAGTTGTCCCTGTACTGTAAACAAGGCCTCGGTTTCCTCCATATCCAAGTTCTTCTTCCACTTAGAAAAAGCCATTGCTGTTTTTCTTCTCTTCAGTCCATTCAGTCTCCTTGTATTTCACTCCCCAGCCTATGGGAGGACCAGAGAGTAATAGTGCAGTTTTCTGTCTCCTTTACCTCTGCTACTGGCAGTGAACAGCTGAGCCCCAGAACTGTGGTAGATAGTTTAGAGAGACCTCTCCACTACACTCATTAAATGGCTATGCATTTTGCAGGTCCCAAAAACCTGGGTCTGAAAGTAAGGTTTGGGATGTATAAAGGAAACTGTGGTCTTTTTAAACCTAAAAGCATTTAAAAATAACCTTCCAAAATTCTACCTCACTGCACACATTGCTTTCTGCCACTTTGAGTTCCCAAGTATTGACATAAATTTTTTTGTACCTGTTTCATGTGCACACAGGTTAATTATTTAAAGCATCTTCTCTTTCTGACTGCCTGAGACATCTGTATCTTTGTTGCTTTGTTTGTTTTGTGGGGGTGAGTCGAGTATTTGATTTAGTCCCTTGCATGTCAAACACCTGAGAATCCTCATTATCCTCTTTCCGACGCATGTTGTTTCTCTAGCTTTGAGGCACAGCTCTGCAGTTATTGCTGCTCGTGCTTAATGCTCGGTGGAAGTGTTTCAGAGGGAGGCAATGTCATGCCTGTTTTGGATCAGAAAGAGGATGATCTTTTACCTGAATTGGTTTTTGCTTTACTTTAAGGCTTTAAATAGAAGTCATATTTGTCCCAAGAGAAAGCTTTTTGTCACGGGATTGTACGGATGTCCACATCCGTTGTCTTGCTTTAAGTCCCTCTGAAGTATGCCGGATAAAATGTACTAACACTTTTTCCTGAGTCATCCTGTTGTACGTCTTTGCCAGTGATTCTCAACCAGGGTGCTGCTGCATTGAGATCTTTACAAGGATGCCATGGGGCGCCATGCAATGTTAGCATTGTTAGGTGTGCAAACATGATTTACAAAATAAACCCAGAGATTTCTAATTGGAATCCATAGTGTTCAAAACATTCTGACCTGTGCTGGTCTTTGAGTTCTTTGCAACAGGAAGATTGTTCTGCACTGGCATTTTCTGAGAGGGTGGCTTGAGTGTAAAGATGTTGAGAACCACTGCCCTGTATGGTTATTGCCATTCATTCCAGGGACAAGCTGGTTGGTCTGTATGCTTTCTCTAGCCACCTTCTGGCAAAGAAGTAGCAATGCAGTTTGGAAGAAAAATGTATGTAAATGACTGTGCTGCTCCTGTTTTGGATCCAAGTCAAACACCAGTAGAGTCAGTCCTGGGTCAAATTAAATGTCTCTTCTCTAGGTATCAGTTTTACCTACCCGCATTCACACAGGACACCAGCCCCTTAATACCTAATGCGGGGAGGAGAGCTGTCAGCTTTGGTTTGTAAATGTATTCCTTGTGTTTGTTTGTCTGTTTATTCCACTTACCTGTTTTCTCTTCCCTTCCTGTTTCTAGATCACCAGAAGAGGAATGCCCCCCAAAGGGGGTGGGGAGGTGGTATTTTCCTGTCCAGTAAGGAAAGCCTTGCAGCCCATTCAGTTCACAGATCCTGGCAAGATCAAGCGCATCAGAGGAACAGCGTATCTTTTTTTTTTCTTTCCCTCCCTGCTTTCCAGGGATTTTTTTTTTAATCTTCCACAAACTACATTTTCTCACGTGTGGGGGTAGGGGGAGAGAAGGACAGCGAAGTGACACAGTGAGATTGTCTTGCTTGGTACCCAGTGGTATGATCACAGTGATTTATTAAATTGCTGCATATAAGCCCTTTGTCTGTAAACCAGTCTATAAAATTAAAATAGATTAGAAGTGTTTGCTTAAGTAGCAAGAAAAATATACAGCTTTCTAATCATGTATCATACAGTGCTCCTGGAAAGGCAATTTCAGTATTTGATTTATTTTTTAAAAAGCAACAAACTTAGTTTTATTGTAGCTTCACTTGATAGGCGCTTTTCTTTTTATAATGATGAGACTAAATGCATGTTGGATGGGAGCCTAGAATTAAGCTGCACGGAACACATGTGCATTTGAGCATTGTCTGTCTTATAAAAAACTGGATTAGTTTTTAAACCTCAATAGCACCGTCAGAGATGGAGTGATGAAATGCTGGGGAAAGAGTACGCTATAGCAAAATGCAAATTATAACACCACAGCTCCACAGAACAGTGGATCCTTGCATTTAGTTCTTGTTTTTTCACACCCTGTCTTCCTCAAACCTTCTGTTCCCTCAGAGATGGCAAGAACTTTTCTTGATCAGAAGTGCAGGTATTCTGTTCCCTCTTGGGCATGAAAGAATTGGAATTCACACTCCCTATGAGCTGTTGCTTGTTAGTAGCTTAGAATATAACTGTAACTCAGAAACTGGATTGTTTGGAACTCATTTTTAAATTGTCTCAAGGAAGAAAACCAGAACAAATGCAGTTACTTGCAGTGTAGTCAGCTTTTATTTCTGGCCCTTCCTCATGAACTCCCTTCTGACATGCAAAAGAATGAAGCATCTTGTCCTCCAGTCTTGGGATTGGTACAGCATCACTAGTCTTTGTTACAGTGTGTGCACTGAATCAGTCAACAAGGAAGGATTTACATGTTTGATAGTGTCACGCTCTTTATCATAGTCTTTCCAGAACTTCAACATTCATGAAGCTTCTCTGTGTCCTTCTCACTTCTGCTTTGTGAACTTAGATGCCATGTCTGCATTTGAAGACACCAGAATTGAGCTTTGTATGTGAACCACTTTCCCCCTTTACACTGTGGCTTCCCTTTTCTTTTGCCCTGATCTTGTTCCCAGGAGACTTTGAGGCAGTGGGTTGTCCGGAAAGCAAGGTTGGAAGCAGTACTGTTAAAGTAGGTCATTTTGCTTTCTGCCAACCTAGGAGCCCTCTTCTGGATGTGAGTGTTGTCCCAATGTACAATTGTGCAGAATTGCTTCCTGTATCCATTGTGCTTTTGTAGTAGTGCAGCCATTTTCAGCCTTTTTTCATTTGCAAGCCCCTAAAAATTACAAATGGAGGTGCAGACCCCTTTGAGTTGTAAGTGTGTGTATTCACACATTTTTGGTTGATCACAGTCTTTCACAGACCTGTTAGACATAGTCTGCAGACCCCCAAGGGTCATTGGATCATAGATTGAAAACCAGTGTGGTAGTGCAATCTTACATAGTGCCTTTGATTCCCAAGAGTTTTTGGTACCCTCATATAAACTGTGGACAGGGATCAGTTTGCTAATCATTATTTGCTACCTTTAATTTGACTATCTGGATCATTTAAAATATAATAAGCTGTATAGAAGGAGACTTTAGAGCAAGAGTATATCTAGTTCAAAAGAGTGGGTGGTGGGCATGGACTGGGACAGTCAGGAGACAGTCAGTCAGTTGGGCCATGGTAGGACAAAAAATAGTAGACAAAAATGAAGTGACAGGGCCTGAAGGCAAAGCCTTTCTGCTCCTTTCCCATGCATGCTTAGCTTGCTTAGCTTAGCATGTTTGGCCCAGCTCCAACTAGTAGTTACATAGAAGTGGCACATTTTAATAAAGACAGAGCAGACATGTACTAGGGAATGCTTTGGGACTGTCTCTTGAAGGTAAAGTAAAGAGGGAGAGATGCAAGTTGGCTTTTTCCTTTTCTTGGTGTATAAAGAGACAAAAGGCATTGTCTGTTTAAAAAAAAAAGACATTTCATGGTGACTAGGGAATGAGTGAACTGATAGCTTTGCTAGAGTTCAGAGTGAGTGATGAGTACAATGTGATGGCAAAAACTTAATTTGTACTCTTTGGAACATTTTTAGAGTTTTTTGCTGATACTTTAACTTCACTAACTAATGATCATTTTGGAGAGATGTCTTTGTTTGAAAACTTGTATCCTGGCTGCTTTAATGATGGGAGAGGTTTGGCTGAAGAGAGGTGCTTAAACTAGCAGGAATGATTGGATAGAACATGCCTGATACTTTTTAAATACAGAAACGAGCACTCCTTTCCCAGCACCAAGGAGATCCTTTAAGGGTGAATGAACAAAACATTCAGGTGTACACATCATGAAGAAACAGAAGGTGATGCAATATCTCTTTAAAATATCCCTTGACAGGGTCATTTAAGATGTGGGTTTGTTTAATTATAGTAGGATAGTCTTCTATACAGGTTTCTCTATATCTGTTTTCAACAGATGGTTCTTAAATGATCTTGTAGAAAGCAAGGAATAGAGGCAGTTCATTAGAGGAGATGGTTGGCAAAAAAACAGATATCCTAAAGAAGGCATTGAGACTTCTTTTCCTTGCACATCTCCTGGTTTTTAGGTGTCTTTTGATCATAGTAAAATCCTTGACATCACAATGTAGATTTTCAGTCAGAGTGTCACCACAGATGGTGAACAGAATCGTGGATTCGGCACGAAGCATCCTAAATAAGTTCATTCCAGATATATATATCTACACGGATCACATGAAGGGGACCAGTTCTGGAAAGTAAGTACTAAAGGTTTCGACAGTGCCGTAGTGGGGGCGGGTGTGGGGGGGCAGTTGCTCCAGGTACCAAAGCAGAGGAGCATCAACAGGTGCTGCCCAACTGGGGTAGGGCACAGGACAGAGTTGCGAGCAGCTCATTTAGGGGGGGTGAGGGGATGAGGGAAGGG
>NW_017729024.1:120382493-120387795 GCF_001723915.1 Gavialis gangeticus | reverse complement strand
CAGTGCTGTAGTGGGGGCGGGTGTGGGGGGGCAGTTGCTCCAGGTACCAAAGCAGAGGAGCATCAACAGGTGCTGCCCAACTGGGGTAGGGCACAGGACAGAGTTGCGAGCAGCTCATTTAGGGGGGGTGAGGGGATGAGGGAAGGGCAGATCCCACCACTGTGTGCATTCCTGGGCAAGCATTGGGGGGGATGTGCCCCCCAGATCTCTGCATGCGAATAAGGAGGGCTGCTGCTGCAGGCTGCCCTGAGTGCTAAGCTTCCTTGCCACAGCTCTGGGTTTGGGAAATGTAACTTATAAAAACATGATAAATATTTTTTGGCTTGTCTGTTAATGTGCCAGATGAAAACATAGTACAGTTGATCTTCATTGCCAAATCATCTGTATAGTAAATTACTTTTTACAAGAAAAATGAAAGCAATTGCTAAATGGAAAGCGTCTAGGTTTCAATCAAGAAACATGTGCTAAACATGAAATATTATCAGTGGATTACTGATATATTACAACATTTCCTTTTGGTTTTTCTTCAACATTTAAAACTGTTGCTTTAGTCTAGTCCTGTGCTTTAACGTGAGAGAGAGGATACAGGGCATGCAATGATTATAATGCAAAGACTAAAATTTGAGTAAAGTTGTAGACATGAATTGGGAAATCTGATACATAAGCCCTTTGAAAAGTTAGGATTCAAAGCCAAAGTGGTAAACAACAGTGGTACAAAATAATTATAATACTACATTTTATTGATTTTCCTCATTAATAAAATGCGGAAGTGATACAGGGTGGGGGCATAACCGGTATGATACATCAAGGCACAAATTGAGGAGGGGTTTTGCTAAAGTGTTTGTCTAGTTCCATTGTCCCGTTGTTGTTTATAACTAAGGGTGGAGGAGAGCTAAGAAACAACTTCCTTTTCTTATCTCTAATTCACGCCAATGTCTGTCCCCGCCCCCCCCCCACTCCCTCTCTACAAGCAGTTTTCCCTCTTCCTTGCTTGACTCATTTTTTGTTTTGTTGTGTGGACAGGAGAGGACACTTAGCTGAAATCACACAGGTAATTGAGAGACAATGGAATGTAGTGCTATTTGTGGGTGTTTACCTGGGGCAGTGAATGATCCTCTGCAACACTGGTGGTTTTTTTCAAGACTGGAAATCCCAATATGTTGTAAACCAAGGGAATTTCTGGTTTTGTTTTATCATCTATTATATATCACAAAAACTGAGTCACATTCCTGGGTGTTTGCCCAGGAGTCCTGCTGCAGTCGGAGGGAGACCTATGTGTGCAGCCAAGAACAGAACTTCAGCCTTCTTGCATTCTTCTTCAGTGCAGTTTGGTGGGTGGCCAGTAGCTTAATCACTGTGATGTGTTTGTATCTACTTCTCTTTCCCAACCTCTGTTTTCCTAATGACTGCTTTTTCTTCCTTTGGGATTTCCTGCTTCATACCTGGCTGCAGTGCTCTCTTTTTTGGTTGGCATTGTCCAAGTCCTCCATTAGCAAACTCCTGCAGGCCCACCTGTTCATGCAGCTGTCCAACTACGTGGTGTACACCTTTACTTGGGTTTTGCTTAGAGCCACAGATCATAAAGACTATGGGCCAGGAATCGATACACTGTGGAAATGGTAATGAATTGGGACTCAAGAAAGCATGGCTTGGACAGGATGCTTGTGGCCAAGCTTCTTTGTGTTCATGGGTAAATGGTATAATTTAGTCTGTTCCTCTGATTCTCATGCTTACTTTCCTCACAGGGGTATGGTGAGGATAAATTCTTTGAATAATGTTAAGATCCGTAGACCCTGCAATGATGATGGCTATGGACGTATACAATTACATTTTACCCCTATTATCCCAACAGCTGCATGTAATATTTTAAGATGGATTTCCCAAATTGCTGAATGCATACAACTTCAGTCAGACAACTCTGACTGAACGAGCTCTTTTTACCAGAACATCTCAAAGCCTCTTGCATGTGATTAAGGACAATTTTTTTAAAGGGTCTCACAAGTGACTCTCAGTGAGCTGAGGCCCCTGTCTCTTCTGAAAATTAGGTGGAAGTGATGTTGACATAGTTAACTAATCTAACTAGTACAGTGTTTTCCATATTTTGGGGAAAAGGTATATGCTGTACATGAGAAAATATAGTGTTTTTTTGAAAGTCTAAACATCTGTGTAGAGTAGCTCTTATCTATTTATAAACTATTTTGTGCAGAGTGAGTCAATGTTTCAGTTTCTAAGAAAGGCTTTTGGGGTTTTTTTTTGGTTTCTTTGTTTTCCTGTTTCACCACTCTATGGAAAACCCCCTGGAAACAAGGCATTGTGGCTCAGGGATTTGAACAGTAGCTGGCATTAGGAGGCCTTTTACTTCTGGGACAAGATTTTTGCTAAGTGAGGAGTGATAAAATGACAAAAAGTAGAACTAACTGCTTTCAGACAAGTCTCTCCTAAATTACCATTGGCATTGGCAGATGCCGCTGAGAGGTTGAGTAAATGAGCATGGGGACCAGTATCCGTTCTCATTCTGGCTTCTCTGTGTTGGTTGGTAGGGCTGGGAAAGGCCAGTGTCCTACCTGTCTCGTGGATTAAAAGATTAGCAACAGTTAGTTGAGCATGTGTGCACTATCCCTGTTTCTTGGGATAAAAAAGATTAAGCAATGTTCCTTCCAGGCTGCCAGCAGCTTCAGCAAATCCATCATCTTGGCACCTTTTACAGCTCTGAAAGTTGCTTTAAAAACGAGGAGAGAAATTCTGAGTTATATTCATCTGTGTGTTGGGGGACGCACTGCAGAAGGGTTTGTTGGTGCAGATGGTTGCTAATATCCTCTGCAAGAGCAGGGGGATTTAGACTCTTATTTGTGTGAGCCAAATCTCTTACTGCCACATGCAGGTTTTGCTAATTAATGAGAGAGAGAGCATGTGTACTGAAAAGAAATTCGTCAAGGTTGGTAGCTGGTAAGATTTGGCTTCTTATGGCACTGTTCCCACCTTTTTCTTTGGATGCCTTTTCTGTCAGGAAGAGAAGGAAGGTCTTAATATACTTCCCACATTACTCTATAAACACAGACAGTTAAATGTGGGTGGGGATCACCAATACATGCAAAGGGGTAATCTCACTGGCTCTGTAGTAGTGCTGGCAAGAGCACAGCAGAAGGAAAAGACACAGACGTAGTGAGTTTGAGTCTCTGAGCTGCATTCGGTGATTAGAATTGGGAACAGAATGGCAGCCAGCATAAACCCTAATTAGTAACAGCAAAAGAATATGCGTAGACCAGGGGCAGGCAATTATTTCAGGCGGAGGGCCACTTACTGAGTTTTGGCAAGCCATCGAGGGCTGCATGACAGGCAGGCAGGGGCAGCTAAATATTAATTTTCTAAATTTTTTAGGGGCCCCACGGGCCAGATAGAATGGCCTGGCGGGCCGCATTTTGCCCACCTCTGGCATAGACCATTCCAGCGCGTGTCACTTCTTCTATAGCTGTAAAGAAAAGAATTCAGTTGGCCAAAGTATATTAGTACAGCAGTGGCTGTTCCAGCTAGTGCTGCCTTGAACATCCTGGCAGTCAAGGGTGGAGGATCTGCTGTAATGTTACAACAGCAGTACATGTTGGATTGAAGCATATCCTGCTGCTTTAGTGTATCTGAGTCAGTAAAGTCTGGAAGTACCTCATGGGGCTTTCTAGTGGCCTTTGCTTTTGACCTGTCCCTCCTTTGAAGCCTTGACATACTCTAGAGCAGTGGTTCTCAACCTTTTTTGTATCGGGACCCATTTGTAAACATTGGTGGCCAGTCCCAACCCAGTGTCCCTCACTCCCAACCTGCTGCGACTCCCTCTCTTCCCCCCCCCCATGCCCTGTGTGGGGCAGAGGTAGTGGGGTGGGGCTGGAAGGCAGGTGTAGGGCATGGCAGGCCCCAAGCAACCCCTGGCAGGCTGGAATTCTGCCAGTCTGCAAGGAAAAAGTCCCATTTCCCACGTTTTTCTTCTTTAAAGGAGAATCCATTTTTAAAGTTTGTTCGCAACCCTTCCACATATGCTTGCAACCCACTTTTGGGTCGTGACCCACAGGTTGAGAAACACTGTTCTAGAGCAAATTTGGGATTACTAGTGTGAAAGGATCTCTGACAGGAAGGGGAAATGGAGAGTCTTGACAAAAAAACCCTTCTTCCCCACACATGCAAAAGGGAAGAGCAGGGAGCAGGTAGCTCAATTTAAGAAGCTGATAGACTGAAATGGGAAGCAAAAAAGGCATATCCAAAATCTAGAATGCAAAAGTGGCAAGGAGAGAGGGAAGAGGCGCAGGAGACCTGAAGGAAAAGGCTGGCATGCTGGTTGGAGAAGGAGGCTGCATTTGTGCCCAGTTGACTTTTATTCTATCGAGTAATCTCATGTTTGTTCTTCTCTCAGTCCTGAAGAAATGAAACTGGGCTCCTTATCAGGCCTGAGAATCCCTTCCTTGTTCACTCTTGCCAGCTAGCCTCTGTTCCTGAGCCTCCTGCACAGAAACTGTCGCTGCAAAATTGTCCTGCGGCATAATTGTCTGCAGCACTTAGTTCCTCATTTGATCTGTTTGTCTTCCAGTATTCATCTTTAAAAGAACTGAATACCCATTTGAACTCAAGATTTTGTTTTGAGTTAAGTGTTTAAAGCAAACCATGTACACAAAGAAGGAAACAGGCTTCGATTATTTTTTTTGTCCGTTAGTGAGTTTGTGAGAGACAGCGGATGCGCGTGTGGATTTTTCTCTTCATTTTGTAACTAGTCCATTAGCAGTTAAAGATATAACATGCAAGTTTGTTTTGCTTCTTCTAGACGAGCCATTACAAACAGAGAAGATATGTTGAGAAGTCTTCAGAATACAATTTGAAATGCTGTGTAAATGTGTGCATCAAACTCTTAATGTGGCACAGGCACTTTCTTGAAACTGATTGAGGTCAATTCCATGACTGAATCAGTGGCAGTGATCACTCCACATGCCCCTATACGCTGCCGGGGTATATATACACATAGTTTTCTGTCCTGCTGTGTGCCGGAGATCTGCAGCTTCAGAGCAGACTCAATTAACTGAGTTCATCAAGTCTGCTCCTCACGCAGGCTGAGGCGAACTGTGCTGCACCATACGCAGTTGTATAAGTGGTGAAATGCGCATCAGTGCGCAGAAAATGGCAGCGGTGCACTTTTGAACTAAAGCACCTCTGATGTGTGTTAGTTCAAAAGCACGCTGCTACCATTTTCTCAGTGCTGATGCTCATTTCACTGCTTATACAACTGCAAGCGTCTCAGTGCCAGGTGCTTTTCAAAGCACCCGGTGCT
>NW_017729024.1:120373797-120377493 GCF_001723915.1 Gavialis gangeticus | reverse complement strand
GATGTGTGTTAGTTCAAAAGCACGCTGCTACCATTTTCTCAGTGCTGATGCTCATTTCACTGCTTATACAACTGCAAGCGTCTCAGTGCCAGGTGCTTTTCAAAGCACCCGGTGCTGTGGTGCTTGCATGTGTAAAAATGGCAGGGTTTTAGGACGAGAAAGTACTGTCAGTGATGCAATGTAGTTCCAGCTATCCATACGAGTATTTCTCAGTCTTTTAATATTGATGATGCTTTATTTGAAAGCAAAGATTTTCATGAGTGCTTAGGATTTGTTATTAAAGGAAGAGTGAAAAAGTATCATACACCTTTCTAATGAATGCGTGTGCTTCAGGTTGTCAATGAAGAATTCTTGACTTTGAAACACAAGTTGTGCTGGGAGTGGGGGAAATGTGAATTTGCTGTCAAGATCCTTAACTGCAGTCATGATTGGGCATCTGAAATAGATCATTTGCATTCTAGTTGCTTTTTTTGTGGATTGGGAACTGCATGTGGTAAAAATCATCTTTAATGCCATTTGTGATGCTGTATTTTGTGTATGTTGCATATATTGAGTGTACTGCACCAGCCAACGGTACAGAATTTGGAGTTCTGTCAGAGCCCTGGAAGCATTGAAGAGCATATGCTTCTATGCTCAAATACTGATAGTTTGCATGTACCAACTTGTGCCTAGTGTGACAGTTTTGCTGGCTGTTAGGTCAATTTTACTGAATTTAAGTTTGGACCTTTCTGATTAGAAGACTGTATTATTGGAAAAGGGAAACTAGTGACACTATCCTAGTTCATCTCTGCTAGGAAAACTTACATTTGAGGAGAATGAAACAAACTGTTTTGAACTGGCAATTTTTAATATTCTCCCAAAGCTGAAAATGAAAATACTGTGTGAATAAAAAAATGTGTTAATGTATGGTTTGGACTTCTTGGTAAAACTGGACTTAGTAGTTTGTGGATTTCAAGGAAGACAAAATCCCACCTCTGACATCCACAGTAAGACAAGGTAGTATTGCATCTTGGCATTGTTCTGGGTTTTGCAGCACAGGAATTCTGTCAAAGAATAAATTCTGAAATTCTTGCTAGAAAGGATGTTTGCACCTGTTTTGAGCTGAAAGGGGAAAGAGCTAGCAAGTAAGATGAGATAAAGCTCTGTCGACTGTTGCACTTAAACGGGTTTTTAAACCTAGTGCTAAGAATTGACACATCCCTCGGTTGATGAATAGCAGAAAGGCTTGCTTTAATAACTACCAACAAGCTACAAAGCTAAATAATAAAAAAAAGACTCTTTCCCAGTATAAAATGAGCTATTAGTCCTTGTGTTATCTTAGCTGCAGTAGTGTTTTCTTACCAGTGTAAGCAGGAAAACTGGTTCAGTCTTGCAGCCTTTACTCGTGAGCTGGGTGGTACAGTATGGCTTCTTGATCTTTCCAGGACTACGCACATTGCTGGCAAATCTGCTTAGTTCTTATACTGTTTAATTGTATAGCTTCAAAGCATTTTTTCTTTGGTGGGTGGCCACTTGAAGTCCGAACAAAACAGGGAGGAAAAGGAGGGTGATCATCTTACTAGAAATGTTAAATTGCCTGCATCCTGGTTTTTGATTTGTCTAGATGTGAAGACTTGTGTTGCTTGCAGCCCCTGAAATTAGGAATCAATTACAGGTGATGGGTCTTGAGTGGTTAAACAGGATGCTTAGAGCCTTGGTTACCGGACCGGTCTTTGGGTATTTGTTTATTAATGGGGCAAATTTGCAATAGCTTGTAATGGTAATGGTCTGTTTATAAAACTCCAGACATATAATGAATGATTGAGACATTTGTAACACCTTAGACATTGGATTCCTGTCTGGAGAAATGTGAGGATGTCACGTACAGGACATCTTTCATGTATTCAGTACACCTTTTACAGGTTTTGCTTGAAATGTACATTTAGTGTTTTGTCTTCTTTAGTTGCTGGTTCAGTTGAAATGTATATGTAGTTTCCTTTCCTTCTCTAGTTGCACTGGCTCAGCCTCTTTCTCTGGCTTTCTTAGCTTGGAGATACACATGTGATTAGTGTCAGGTCTCTGCCAACAATTTTAACCATCACTTTTATTATTTTACTAGCGGAAGGACCTGTTCTTTCCCCGGGTAATTATTTTTGTAATTGCAGTGTTTGTTTATTTTCAGAGAACTTATTTTAAAGAACATAGTACAACATATTTAATATTTAACGTGAACTGCCATCTCAAATGACATTCAAAAATGATCTTTATTGTAGAACTTCATTGTGAACAATGCTCATGGTGTTTCCTGTTGACCTCAGTACATACAACCCTCTTCAACTACCAGCTCTTGAGCAAGCCACATATAATTGTCTGTGTGAAAAGCATTGTTCCCTTAAATAGTCACTGGAAGCACCAAAAAGGGTTAAGTGAAACCCACCTATAATTTTCCTCAGGTGGTATTCAGTGATTTTTGGAAAGTTTAGAGTAGATAGGACCAGCCATTCTTGAGTTAAAAGCAAACATACATACAGATATACCCTTGATTTTATATATAAAGATGGCATGGGTCTGGTATTGAGTACCACAAGCTCCACCCTCTCTTACGTCTAATGGGTTGCAAGTCATTAGCAGAGTTTAATATTATTTGTGGCAGGTTTGTTACCACAACCCAGTCTTGTCCCAGCCACTGTCCTGCATTTTTGTGCAAGAGATGCAGTTCCAAGCTTTCTCTGTTTTTCACAGCCAGTAGACTACTTTGTATACTGGTTTTTGCCAAATCCAGAAGCATTAAGTGATGGTTCTTTAAGCAATCTTAGTTTTGTTTTTGACAGTTAGTGAGGTCAGTTGCTTCAGAAACAGCAGCAATCAAAGGTGGGTGAAATGAATATTTAAAAATTATTTATTAGGCTTTAGCTTATTAAGTATGAAGAGTGTACGGGTTAGTGGGAAGGACAGGTTTTGCTGGATTGAATTCTGAAATGCTGTTGGCTAACCAGTTACTCTAAGGGAGCATGTTGGAGACTTTATGGGTAGGTTAGAATGAGAGTAGTTTAGCTTTTTATCTTTTAAATTTCAAATACATCTTTTTGGTTTTGTCATTCTCTTTCAGGTCTCCAGGTTTTGGCCTGTCTCTTGTTGCAGAAACCATCAATGGCACTTTTCTCAGTGCTGAATTGGCTTCTAACCCTCAGGGCCAGGGAGCTGCTGTACTCCCAGAAGAACTTGGTCAGAACTGTGCAAAGCTGTTGCTGGAGGAGATTTACAGAGTAAGTAGCTGAAACAGTCTCTCTGTCCCTTGTGTACAGGTAGGAAAGGTGGCAGCCTGGAGGGAGTTTCAACTGAGGCATGTTCTCACATCTAGTCTTTTTTAATTTCTAGTAACAATTAAACTATGAAAAATAAGCCCTTTTAATACACAGATAGATGAGTTGGGTTTTTTTAGAATAGTAATTTGATGTTCCCTTGATGTTCCGTGATGTTAATTGAGAGGCTGCCCCCGAGTCCCAGAGTGCCCTCACCAGTGCTTTGCCTAACCTGACTTATCTCTCTTGATTGCTGGGTCCTCTGTCCACTAGCCAAAACAACATGGTTCCCAGGGGTGTTTCTTGCACCCTGGCAGACCTACTGGTGCCTAGCTGGTACCATGAACCAGTGGTCACCACCTGTGGCCTGAATGGCCCTTATTTCATAGTTTCATAGTTTCTAGGGTCGGAAGGG
>NW_017729024.1:120365527-120373786 GCF_001723915.1 Gavialis gangeticus | reverse complement strand
CTCCGCCCATCCTTGTAGCCTATCTAGGTCTAACTGTAGCCTTATTTAAGCCTTAGGGCTCTTAATTGTGGCGTCCTGCCACCCCCATAGCCACGCCTGTGCCTTGCAGATGTCACTCAGTTACCGTTTTGGCTTCCTGTATAGGCTTCAGCCTTCTTAGCTTTGGCCTACAGGTTACTCTGGCTGTTGACTGGTAGCCTAGGCCCATTGGGCCTTTCCAGTTGTTTCCTCTTGTGGGCCCCTGGCTGCCCTTGTTGCCATCTCTGGGCTCAGGCCCTGACCTTCTTGGCCTTAGCCTGCCTGTCCCTTGCACCCCTGCCCCTGGCAGAGATCAACCTAGCATGCCCCTCAGACACCCCTGTGGCCTCCTGCCCTCCCCTTATAGCCACCTCCAGTCCTTCAGTATAAACTAGAACAGGTCCTCTCTGAGTCATCATATGACTGCCAGGCCATCTTCCCACTGGCTCCCTCTGCCCTGGGAGTACCTGCCATGGCCTACAGCTCCCTCGCCCCAGTCTGAGTTGGCATGAGCTCCTCTCTCTGCAGAGTTAAGGGCTACGCTGCCCCTCTGCCTCAGGAACTCAGGTTTATATTTCCTGGGCTCTTTCCCCTTCCAGCCAGGTGTTCTCTTGACCATCTACAGGTGTCACCATTCATCCCGATGGGCAGCTTACTGCACCTCGGCTACAGTTCCCTTCCCTCCTGCAGCTAACCCCTGTTCAACTACCTGGGACTCTTTCTATTGCAGTCTCTGTCTCAGAGGAACAGGAGCTCCATACTGTCTTTTACAACTTCCCTCAAAACAAAATAGAGACTTTATCATATCTGTCTAGTATAATATTTTCAATGGACACTTTGGTCTTTGTGGGCTTTTGGGGGAAAATGCATTGACAGAACTTTTATTCATTATGTGGAGAAGATGGTGGATTGATGGACTAGAAAGAAGCTGAGACATCATTTGAGTAGGTGTCCGAGTGGATTACTACCTACCAAAAGTGTAATATGTGTATCATGTCTAGAAACTATTGTTATTTGTTTGTGCTGAGTTTTTGTGCAGATAATAGGCTTTCAGTCTTGGGATAGATTCAGCAGTTACTGTATCATTATATTTATAGTTTCTGATTTGACAAAGACATCTTACAGACTATTGAAATGCATTTCCCTAAGCCTTAAAATGAGAGAAGAGACTGCTGATATTGACATAGGGTAGCCAGTTTTTCTGAGGCACCCATCTGTATATTGTACTTAGTGCTGGAAATTTAATTTCACTGAACTAGAAGTAACCTGCCCTGGTAGCATTCACAGTGGTATTAAAGTGCAGTAGCCATGGTTGTAACTCAGTAAATTATCTCGTGTGTATATCATTACAGCTTCTGTTATAAATGTCTGCTTTCACTTACAACTTTCACTGATAACTCCATTGGGGCTGAAATCTTCCATTCTTGTCTCTGCTAATTACTTGTAAGAAGCTACAAAGGATTAGATATAGGGTTAAGAATACTGTCAGCCACAGGGTAGGACCTCTACAAGAAATATAGGTACTTGGACGTCACTTGATATGTAGCCTGGGACGGCCCACACCTCTCTACATCACTGAATCAGGTCTCAGAACTGTCAAGCAACATTATTAGCTCAACCTTATTTTCTATAGGTTTAGATGCAAGGCAAGGGGAAGATGCAGTCTTCTACCATAAACAGCCTTTGTCAAGGATATTGTGAGCCATACAGTCAGGGGGTACCAGGCATTGTTACAGCCTTGTGTATGTGTCCATAGAAGGTAGAAGCTGGGTCATGTGGCTGCCTGTGGTAGCAGGGAACCAGACTCAAGACTTAGGAGGTCCCTTCAAGCCCTTGGTTCCTTACTGTCTGCAGCTCATTCACTCCCACTCTGTATGGATCCAGTCCTGGCAATGAGGTAGGGCTCTCAGAAATACTAATCCTAGTGCACATATTCTTGAAGGTGCAATTAGTCCACTCGCAATTGAAAGCTCAGCTCTTTGTAAGTGGAGAGGAGTTAGTCAGAGGAAACTGCTGTTGTATGTCTCCAGTTGCAATTGCCTACAGCAACAGCCGTTTGCTACTTCTGTTTAAAAAAACTGAATTCAGAGTCTTGTTGCTTGATTACAAAAAAGCTTCCTGTATCTCCTGCTCTGGAAAATCCTTCCCTTCCCACAAGCACCTTTTAGATGACAAGAAGAGTCAGAAATCCAATTTCCTGCCAAATACTGATTTCCACTTGGGTTCCAGCAGCAGTGGCTATTTTTTACTTAAAAAGCTATAAAACCACACAGCATTTGTAAATTAAAACTATGTGCCACTAGGGAAACTGCCTAGTTATTTATTACTACTGTATTTTTCAGCACCAAAGTATGTCAAACATTTTACAGAATAGGTAGAGACAGCGGCCTACCAGAAGACCATGCATTCTAATGGCACAGACTTCAAGCAAATTCATTTTAAGTTGCTGCATAATAATCCTGGCTGCACCCAAGATTGCCCTGCTCATTCATTCCCACTCTGTATGGATCCAATCCTGGCAATGAGGTAGAGCTCTCAGCATACATGCTCAAGGCAGCCAACCTATGGATGGCACTGGGCCTGTGTTAAAGCTGACATTGAGGGGTTTGCATTACCTTGTTCGTGAGAGTTGGTGCACATGGAGTAGAAGCAAGTGGACAGGACGTGCCTCATAGTGATGTTCCCAGGTATAGCATAGGTGCTGTCCTAAGAGGCAAGTGCCAAATGTCAAAACTGAAAGAGAGTGAAATTTTTTGGAGATGGCCAACGGATGTGATTTTTGTGTGTGAAGGTGGTAAGCAGTTTGAGGCAGGAATGCAGACTCTTCGTAGCTCAGGTGATTTCAGCATTTTACCTATTAGTGAGTCAACATGTACTGTATGGGAAATGGCTGATTTTGGCCCCCTGGGAGGCTGAGAACTAAAGTAGCTTTTAAAGTTTTTTTGTTTCCTTAACAGTCCTGCCAACATGGAAGAGATTGTGGTAAAGTTAAGTGCTAAGGACTGTCAAGACTTTGACTTGACAGCGTGCATTACGGTAGCATCAGGGACGGGGCAGCGCTGCTGTTGAATTCTTTAAGACCTGGTTCTTACCACATGTGGTTATGTTGGCATTAGCCTTCAGAGCCCAGAGGGGCTGTCAAAAAGCCACCTTGAAGAATGATGCAACCCTTCTTTGGGAGCTCTTCAGCAAGTTCAAGCCAAAGAGCAGCTAGAAAGTGAAAGGTAGTGCACTGACTCAGCACCTTCCTGCCATGTGGGTGCCACACCCCCACATCCCCCACATACCACACTCTCTACCTCCCACACACATCCAACACCACCCATACACCATATCCCCCACCTCCAAACCCCATCCATCCACATCCCACACACATCCATACCCTCCCCACACAAACACTCCAACCCCCACACCCCAGCCACACACCCTCCCACACACCAGACACAACTCTTTGCTCCCCTCAGAAGGACCCCCCCAACACACCATATACATATACCAACCCCCCCAGTACATACGTGCTCCGCAGGGATGCACAATTCCTACCTTGCCACTGTCTTCTCTCACAGGAGGGCAATCGTAGAAACGTTTTGCCTGCTTTTGGGGATGGACACATTTCCTTACTTCCTTCCCCAGTTGGTGCATCCTTCTAAATCAGGAGTAAATGGGGTCCCTAATCTCAAGGAGTTTTCCAAAGCTTGTGGGTTTTTACATGAATCCCTGTCCATGTTAGATTCCATTCCCATCAGAGGAGCATAGATGTGTATCTTCAGTACCTTCAGCCTCATTAGACCTAATGCTTCCCAGCTGCAGTGGTTGAAAGCTTCATCAACAGACAGCACTCCTGAGGACAGGCTTTTCCTGGTTTTCTCAGACATAAGAGAGGTCTCATCCATATGCAGGGCACTGGACTGGAATGCTAGAGGACAAGACTCTTTCCCAAGTTTTGTCACTGGCTTCCTCTGTAGTTTTAGACAAGTCCCTTCCCCTCCCATTGTAGGCCTTGCCTGTTCAGTTTGTAAGCTGTTCAGGACAGAGGCCATGCTGTGGGCTTGTCTTGCTACAGAGTTGGCTCATTATTCTTTAAATTTGTCTCTGACTTTGATTCTCTTCCACACCCAAAATCTCCAATTCAAGTTCCACAATACTCTAAGCTCAATGTAGTTGGGGACGTGAGTGAGTCAGAACTGTAAAACTACTGACTTGGAAGTTAGTTATTCCATGGCAGGGGTGGATCCAGGGGTGATGTGGTCGCTAGGGCTGTGCAAAGCTTTAGTTGCTGATTTGATTCAGCAGAGATTCAGCTCAATTCATCGGCCAAATCTTCAAATCTGCATCAAATTGGGAGACCCTTTAATCTCTCTGAATCGAATCAGAACCCTCCAAATCGATTTGGAGAGATTCAGAAAGATTCAATGATTCCGACATAGACACAGCTTTAAATGTTTTTTCTACATATCTCAAGGTACCAGGAGGCTCGTCAACGCTGTGATGCTGGAGCAGATGGAGCATCCCACAGGAGGGTTGCGGGGGTCCCCAGCACACTCGACAGCAGACCCAGAAATGGACCAGAAGCACTTCTGGTCCACTTACAGGTTGGCTGGGGAGTGCATGGGGGGGGCCCCCCTTGCACCCTCCAAGTTCAGCAACTGGTGCCTCCTGGATCTGGGGAGGCACCTGGGGTACCCCCATGGCTGAACACCGAGTTGGGGGGGAGCACGTGGGGCTGGACCCAGAAGTGGACCGAAATGACTTCCTGTCCACTTCTGGGTTCACTGCCGAGCACATGCTCTTGTGGGATGCTCCATCTGCCCCACCATCGCAGCGTTCATGACCTATGCCTGGTACCTTGAGGTATGTAGAAAAAACTCTTTACTCTTCTCCTTCGTGCTGGTTTGTACAGTGTGTGCTGCAGTGAAAGACTAATGTAAGGTTGGGCCATTAAGTACAATGTAATAGAAATCATAATCTTGCTGTCAGTGCTAAGTGATCTGATTACTTCCCTATTTATTTGAATGCGAGTTTGAATTAGTCTGAAACTTCCACCAAAATTTTTTTTGAAAGTCTACTTTAAAGTATTTAAAAGGTGCTGTAGAGAAGTTGATACTGTTGGGGTTCAGCCACATGGCATATAGTTATGTCATCAGCCAGATCCATGTAGCAAAATCAGTATTCAGAAAATATGTCCGTCTGTTGAATGTGTTTTTTTGGATCTAAGCATGTGTGTAGGGAACAAAGCAATGAAGTTTCTAAGTAAAGAAAAAGGTATTACACTCAGGAAAGAGAGACTATATTATATACTGCTCTGTACTGTCCAAAATAAGTATTCCAGTAGTTATCTAACATTTGTGCTAAAATTGAAACCCTTTTTTGCTGCTCCAGTTCTCCTTAAAGCAAATGCTAATAGGGGAATAATGTACCATATCATTCTATTTAGTGCCTTGTATACAAAAAGTGATGAGTTGAACCACCAAAAGGAGAAAGTCTGAGCTTACAGTGCTTGCAGACCAAGTGATTATTGAGTAAAGGTGACAAATGCCATTCTTGTATAAGTTCTCTCTTATTAAACTTAACTTTTTGAAAGTTTTCAGGTCAGATAACTGCTTTCTTGGTTAGATCAGCTAGATCATCCAAAACAACTATAACCATTAGTTATTTTAGAGGGGGCCAGCCTTTTGGCAGGAGTGCCACAAATTAGCCCCATGTGCCCCCCTCCACAGGAGCCACTCTGATTCCCTTCTTGTGCCCAATGTGCTGCTCTGCTTTTTGCTTCCTGCCTTGCACTCCCTTCCTAATCTCCTGCTCTGCTTTCTGCTTCCTGTCCTATTGGCTGGTGAGCCGCCTGCCCCATCACCCATGTGATCTCCTAGGTGCCACACAGAGGCTGCCCAATGGACTTGTGCCATAGGGTGGCTGCCCCTGAGTTAGTTCAACCATTAGTTGTTGATCCACTATTTGCTACAAGCAAGATGTATAAAAATGTAATTTGCTTGCGTTTGTTACTTATTTTTATAATAATGGTTTTTAAAATAATGTCAATCAAATGTAGATGGGAGTTCTGTCAGTTGTTTAAAAATGGTGTGCCACAAATGGCACAAGCTCCTTATGCTTTTAATCATCTAATCTGCATTGTATCTGTAATAGTTTAATTTCAAGTATTTGGCCTTTTCACCATCTCTTGTTACCTTTGTACTCTCTGTGCTGAATAAATGCACTTTAAAAAGTTACCAATAAACAAAACCACATGATTGGTCATCAGGGGTTGTGCAGAAGACAGTAATACTAAGGTCTGAAATGCTGATGAAAAGCTGAAGTCCAGGCTTTACTCACACCCCAGATCCCCAATGCTAGACAACTCGTGGGGTTCACTTTCCCCAATTGTTGGGCTGAAGGATGTCCACAGACCTGGAATGTATGTGCTGATCAGAGGGAATTTAGGAGAGCAACAAAGTTACATCTTGAAAAAACTTCAAATAGAGCCGAACACAGCCTGCCTCTGAGCCCATCTTCTACTGACTTAACTTTGTACAGACTATTCGTTGAAATTAGCTTTCAGTATAAGCTCTCTCTCCTGATGTTTGTTACCTTTTATGGAATTGGATCTTGCCTCTTGAAAAGTGGTTTCTTCTGCAGCCATACCTTCCTAGGACAGCCACGTTTCACTGTGTAACAATTAAATTGTTGATCAGTAGGGGGAGACCTGTGAGCACCAAAGATGAACTTCACAGTCCTGCTCCAGTTACTGAGAAAATTAACACTGAAATATGTCAGGCCTTGCAGAATCATCATGGCTTCTGTTAGAAACTGCCCAGTAGGATCTCCTGTTAAAGTTGTCTAATGCTCTCCATTTTTTGTGTGAAATATAATGTCCTGCTAAGTTCTGTACAAGTCTGACCCTGAAGAGCTTATGGTATGTGACAAGGTGCACAAGTTTGTGAAAGAAAGCAGCCAGTCACATACAAACTATGTTTTTGTATGTTTACTACCAGGATGGAGATGGGATTGAAGATAGAGCCAAGAATTATGGGTACTAAGTGAGTAATGACTGGCTCTTGCAGCACTCGTAACACCCTGTGATATAGGCCAACCATACCCGTATCTCACAGCAGAAGGCCCCACAGGCCTTTCTGAGCTGCAGCTCTAGAAGCCTTACGTGGTTCCTCCTTTACCGTGGGAAAGTACCTAGTGAAAGTTTGCCATAACAAACAGGTAACAAAAACGGAAGGGGCTGAAGAAAGCGGAAAAGACGTTAATGCGTATATTCATTATGATCAGATTAATTCTCAGTCAAAAATAATGTGAGGGCCTAGGACCTGTTGAAATCTATCTTTACTGTTAAGATAAAGAGGTGAGCTGTCATCCAAAAACAAAGCTGAAACTCTTGCAACACATTTCATTTTTGAAAGCATGTGAACATGTTCACATGTGCAAGGGAGGGGAACGTGTATACCAAATGTGTCTGAATCTGAGCAAAACAGGAAGGCAGGAGGTGCTTTGGGAATTGATCCCCAATTCCAGCAATCTTGCCTTCTGCCATGCTATATGTGCATAGGAGGGCTCACGATTTTCAAACTGGGGGATCAGATCTCCATTGCGTCCTACTGGGATTATGATTCTGGCCTCCCCTTGCACCTAACACACTGAAAGCCAGATGCCCGATGATCAGCTGATTGGCCAGAGAGGGACTGCACCAGGGCTCCAACCAGCCATGGTACATTCCCTGGAGCCAGCCAATAATCAGCTGATTGCAGAAAGCACTCTAAAATCTGTAACTGAACAGATGTTCACAGCTTTAAAAATGGCAGATCACACTTTAGAGTCCTTTATCAAAGGTGTGTGCCAGATCCCATCAATGGTTAACTTAGAGCACAAGTACAATTGCCATCATCCCAGGAGGTATTGACAGCCTTTGATCCCTACCCTGCCTCCTCCCTCTGGCCAGCTGAGTAAAGCACAACAGAGGGCTTCTGCTGGGGGCTTTTTGAATGTCTGCACTTAGCCTTAGAGACTAACTTGTTCAGAGAGGCATGTACCTCAAGTGGAAGCTTACTTTGTACATGCAGAGAGCAGAGGTACTAAATAGAAAGGAATAAAATTATTTAAATACAGGGGATAGTGCATGGAGAAGAAAAGGATAGGGGGTGCCACCTGCCAAGGGAGGGCGGGTGGGTTGAAGCAATCAGAAGGGAGGGATGTCATGGGGCGGGCCCTACGAGCAGCCGTGATCCCGCTAGCGCCCCCTGC
>NW_017729024.1:120352457-120365269 GCF_001723915.1 Gavialis gangeticus | reverse complement strand
TCTTTGATCTTATATAATTTAATATGGGAGGCTGCCTTTGGTCTCCTAGTCTCTATGGGTGACCTGGTGCACCCCAGCCTTATGGGCTATGCGTGCCTCCTACCTCCCCTTCAGCACGCCCCAAGCCTCGCAGCTGTTCCGGACATTGTCTGGTCACTTGTGCCTTGCCTGGCACCTTGGGCTTGTCACGCAACCCACGCCCTTCCTCGGGCGCCACTGGGCTTCTCACACAACCTATACCCCTTGCTCTAGCGCCCCTGTGTTCGCTAGCTTTCCCCCCTCTCTGGGGCCTACTCCTGTGTTCGCCCTTCTTCAGGCTCTATTGCACGCGTCAGCCCACCTTGGGCCTCCACCCGCAGGCTTGCCCTACTCCAGGCTTTTAATTGCGCCTCTTGCGCCCTTCTCGGGAGCTTGTCCCGCGCCTCTCGCGCTCTCGTTGTACAAGCCCGGTCGTGCCCCTTCTGGGGTTCAGCTAGTGTACTTGCCCTCTTCAGGCTCTCACCCACACGGTCCGGCCCTGCCTCAGACCTCTAACCGCGTGCCTGCCCTGCTCCGGCCTTGTACACTCACCCACACATGGGCCTATACACGCGCTCAGGGCTCAGGTGGCCCGTAGCCGTGCCTGGCCCCCTGACCCTTCTCAGGGTCCTTCGCCCTACTGGGCCAAATACCGCCCTCGGGCTGGGGTCTCAACCCCCACACACCGCACTACACCAGTGCCCAACTAGCTGTGCCTCCCTGGCACTGCTCAGTGCCCGAACAGGGCACCCAGGAAACCCCCCAGACTACTGGGGATCTCCTTTGAGGACACTGCGTCCCACTGGCGCCAACCAGCCGTGCCTCCCTGGCACTGCTCAGTGCCCGAACAGGGCACCCAGGAACCCCCAGACTACTGGGGATCTCCTGTGAGGCCTCCTCACACCCTTACAGCCTCACCCAGTCCTCCGGTTGTTTACACAACGAACTAAACCAAAGCCTCCCCCTCCGGGGCTCCAATGACTTCTCAAAACAATAACGCGCGAAGCCTCTCGGCTCTAACATAACCTCAAGCCAACCCGGCTGTAACCCAACATGAGCCTACCGGCTATAACTCCACACCACGCTCTCTCCTTCAGGCCTCCGTGTCAGAGGCCTCTCCTTCCCAAGCCATTCTGCAGGCCCTCATGCAGTCCCACAATGCTCCACCCTATAGCAGAGCTGCTGCTTCTCAGGCTGCTAGCTGGTAACTGCCCTGCTCTGTCCCTCTGCAGAGCTCCTGCCTCTCAGGCTGCAAGATGGTAACTGCCCTGCTCTATTCTTCTGCAGAACCTCCTACTATTCCAGCTACCAGAGGGGGACTGACACTGACCTCAGCCTTCTCTGTTTATAAAGGCCAAGCCCTGCCCCCTGGCGGTCAGCTGACCCACTCTGTTGCCCAAGCAACCTTCAGCTGCACTGCCCTGCTGATTGGCAGCTAATCTTGCCTCACCCCTACTAGTAGCAAGTGCCCTAGTGCTCCGCTACAAGGGACAAAGCAGTTAACCCACTAGCCACCCACTCAGTTAACTGAGGCACATAAGGGTTATAAAAGCTAGCCCAGGCAATGCTGTAAGAATACAGAGTTTCTTTTGAGACCATAAGTAACATAGTCCAATTTGTGGACCATTTCTTTTTCTGCAGTTTCATGTTCAAGTTGGGCTGTACAGTTTTGTTGTTTAAGAACAGCTATTCTGAGGTCAGTGATGGGTTGTCTAAGGAGGTTAACGTGTTCTGACACAAAAACTGAGGAAGAGTTGAGGCATATAGCAATAAAACTCAGCCACTGGATCTGGCTGAGTGGTGAATATAAAACAATAATGGACGACCTGCTGTCAATCCAAGTAAGATGAGAAGGATGCTGCATTCTGACCTGTTGCTGACTGAGAATACCTGTTGGTATTGAAATGAGTACAGGCGTTTAAGCCCCCACATCACTGCATTGTCTACCCCAGGGGAGTTCAACTTTTTTCTCTGGTGGGCCAGATCTGCAGTGCCTGGTCCAAACATGGACCGGATGGTGGTCCCAATCTGGTGCCTGGGGACAGTGTAACAGGCACCATCCAACCACACAGAGTGGAGTGGTGAGGGCAGCCCAGCCTGAGCCCAGCCCTTCAGGGGGGAAAAGGGGCTTCGCTGGGCCCCTTGGGGGAGATGTAACACAGCCAGGGGGTGTGAAGGGGGCATGGCTAGGCTCCAACTTGCTTTTCCTGGGGGGCAAGGTGACTTGACCCAGCCCTGCAGGGGGGAGGGGATGTGACCCAGGCACAACCTGGCCCCGAGGGGGAGAGTATGGCCTAACCTGCTGGAGGAGGGGGTCTCGGCCTGGCTCTGACTGGTTGTGTGGAAATTGGGGTTTGGGAATTTGGCAGGGGGAGGGTGGCCATATTAGTGGCCCCCACTCCCCCCCCACCACATTTTCCAATCCATGAGGAGCCCCATGGGCCAGATGCAATAGTTCTGCGGGCTGCATTTGGTCTGTGGGCCAGAGATTGAGCACCCCTGGTCTCCCCTATCCCTAGTGTTTTGCACCGGAGAGGTCCTATTTGACGCACATTATGTCAAAGAATGTGTAGGTAAGTGGGCGGCAGATGAAGTGAGGATGGGCAGTTCAGTGATTAGGACACTTGTCTAGGGTTCAAGTGACAAAGTGCAAGGGTTTTTCAGGGTCTTCCTTAGCCAAGCCACCTAATTCCCCTGTGTCTCAAGTGTCCATCTGTAAAATGGGATACATACATCCCTTCCTCGCAGTGATGCATGTGACAGAAGTGCCTTAGATACACAATGATGATAGAGATGATATAATTGCCCAAGACATACTGGATGGATGTTCTGCCCTCCTGTGTTTATTCTTTGCAGTCCTAATCAGAAGCCTTGTACGCTACTGTGGTTATAAAGGTAAATGAAGTTCCGTGATGTGAAGTCATAGAGGGAAAAATGAAGCCAGGGAAGAGGATGTAGCTTTACCCTATCAATAAAGAGCTCTTTAAAAGGTTACCTAATGGTCATGCAGGAAGTCCTGTTCAGCAACAAGACCTGCCCTGACCTAGTCCTTATCCATGTCTTGAAGGTTGGCTTGCTAATTTGTTTCATTATAGGCAGAGATGTGGGTTTTCCAGAAAATTTTGAATTAGAAAATGTTCTGGAAAATTTTTCAATGCCCTAAATAGAGTGTGATCTGATTTAGCATGTTTATTTCACTTGTATTTAGTAAGCAAAGCTAACAAAGTACCCCCCATGTTAATTTTATGTCCCAATAGCCACAAGTTTTTTAACTGAAATATTTGATTAGGAAAAAAATTAAATACAGCAATTCAAACAAATTCAAAGCTTTATGTGGAAAGAAATTTTTATTTTAATTCTTGTAAAAATGTAAAAACAGTACACAATAGCATGTACTTCCCTTACATTACTGTCAGGCAGGTGGCAAATTGGCTTATGGGTCATACACAGAGAGTGATGGTGGACAGGTTGGCATCGACCTGGAAAGATGTGGGCAGTGGGGTCCCCCAAGGCTCGGTCCTTGGACCTGTACTATTCAGTGTCTTCATCAGTAACTTGGATGAGGGTGTGGAGAGCACTCTGTCCAAATTTGTGGATGGCATGAAATTATGGGGTAAACACAGTAGTGGGAAGGGATCAAATCCAGGCAGACCTGGTCAGGTTGGAAAAGTGGGCAGAAAAGAATAGGATGCAGTTCAACAAAGACAAGTGCAAAGTGCTGCATCTAGGGAGAAGGAATCACCAACACACCTATAGGCTAGAGGTTGACCTTCTCAGCAGCACAGTGGCAGAAAGGGATCTTGGAGTCATAGCTGATTCCAAGATGAATATGAGCCGTCAGTGTGACGAAGTAATCAGCAAAGCGAACTGCACTCTATCATACATTAGCAGGTGCATCACAAACAGGTCCAGGAAGGTAACATTTCCCCTCTATGCAGCCTTGGTCAGGCTGCAGTTGGAGTACTGCGTCCAGTTCTGGGTGCCACACTTCAAGAGGGATGTGGATAACCTTGAGAGGGTCCAGAGGAGGGCCATTTGCATGGTCAGGGGCCTGCAGGTAAGGCCCTATGAGGAGAGACTAAGGGACCTGGCTCTTTTCAGCCTCTGTAAGAGAAGGCTGAGAGGGGATCTTGTGGATGTTTACAAATTCATTGGGGGGGGAGGAGGGGAGGCAGCAAGAAATAGGAGATGCTCTGTTTACCAGGACACCCCTTGGAATAACCAGGAACAATGGCCAAAAACTGACAGAGAGCAGATTTAGGTTGGACATCAGGAAGAACTTCTTTACAGTGAGGGTTGCCAGAATCTGGAATGGGCTTCCAAGGGAGCTGGTGCTCTCCCCTACCTTGGGAGTCTTTAAGAGAAGACTGGACAAGCACCTGGCTGAGGTCATATGACCCCAGTGCTCTTTCCTGCCCAGGGCAGAAGGTCAGACTCAGTGATCTATTGAGGTCCCTTCGCACCCTAACACCTATGAAACTAACTGTTTGTTTAAATTTAAGAAAAAAAATGAAGGCACTGAAAACTGTTGACACACTAATTTTAACACACCCAGATAACCGTGCATGATATGCCACGGTTGTCCACTCATCTACTTGAACAGAGTTTAACTCTCTGCCACTGAGGTCCTTGCAGCACCTCCAGTTTCACTGTCACTATGTGTAGAATCACTTGCACTACTTATTAGTTCCATTTCCGAATCAGATTTAGGCGCATTTGATTCAGAACTATTTGAACCACATTCTCTTTTGCTAAATGATGGTTTTACCAGTGAGTCTATGGGCAAGGGCAGCTTATCATCACGCTGCATCTTCTTCACTAATTGTACTTCCGACTGATTCTCCAGAAGCAAGAGATTTTGAGAAATAAAAACAAACTTAGCGGTGCATTTGTTTGTTAGTCTGTTCCTCTTTTTTGTCTTGATTGAGGTGAAAGCCTTCCAGTTCCATTCACAAGAAGCTGCTGTTGGTGGAATGCTTGGGATCCTCAGAGCTATCCTGGACAACAGTCAGGTGTTACAGTAGCCCTTCCACCATGTGAGAGAAGACTTATTCTCTGCTGCCCCCCCAAGCTTGCCTAATACCGTATAGGCATCCATTCATTGTTACTAACGAAACAATGAATTTTTAGAAATGGAAAATTTTCCACGGAAAAATAAAGCACTGGAAAATTGTCTGCCCCATATGTCTGATTGTAGGTATTACCACTCCAAGTAGAACCAGTAGATTATAATCTTGTTCACATAAATGAATAATTGTGCATGACATTGGATCTAGGGTTTAACTGAGGTATTGTGGGACTTTGTGGTTAAAACACAAGGGGTTACTCCAAGGAGTATTTCTGATTGGAAGTCATGATTAGCAGTTTCTGGCCTGAAAGATCAGTAGAGCTTTGATCACTGTGAGATTCAGGCTATACTAGAGGTCCAAATAAGGACGTGCCCTCAGAAGCTTGATGTTTATTCAGAGCAGTAGTTTGATCTGTGGAATGGGAGTGATGCCATATTGAACGATAATCTCTTAGGAACTCTTTTGCCCTAAAGGTTTGTAAAGGTATTTCCTTTTCATCCTGTCATTTTGCCTAAGCCAGCTCAGCACTAAAATGATCCTGTTCATTATTGTTTTCCACTTTTATGTATTTTGGTTTCTTTGAATTTTTGGAGGGTGGCAGCAAAATACTCTGAAAAGAAAATGATGATAATCAGAAGATTTTTCCTTGCCATATATCCAGTTCATAATTACACACATATACAGTCATGTGTACCACTTCTTGAAATGGTTGTGGTATTCAGAAAAAATAACCACTCATGAGAGCCACTCAGTAGATTTTTGGATCAGGTCTTTAAGTCAATAGGAGTTTGTCCATTGATTTCAGGGACTTTGACCTAAGCCATCTATAAGAAATCCAGATTAACTTTATGACAGTTTTTTCCTTCCGTATGTCCATATGTTTGCTTGTTTTGTACACTGTCTTTGAACTCATCTAGATAGAGCGCCTCCGTGATGAAATCTGAAAAGTTGCCAGCTATGGTAGTTGCTCTGTATTTATCATAGGTCAGCTTGATTTATTTGAAAGATTTCAGGGCCATCTAATATTGGGGGTTGAGTAGTCTGAATGCAAGCTTTGATAAATTGTTCAAGCCAGGTGAGATCAGGCTAAATCAGGTTTTACTGTCTAGTGGTTTGTATGCAGAAACGTACTCCCTGCTGTTCCACTACCAAGAGAGTTTCACCTAGGTAAACTAAGGCTGCAGGCTTTTCTAAGGCAACTAGACTGCATTGTTATTAAGGGGATACTATCAAGTAATTGAGAACCAGAATTTAGGTTCTTGAAATAAAACAAAATTTTACAAAGCCCTGTCTTTCATGACTATTTCAAATTATCCAGTCAGTTTTTTTCTGCTGCTTTTTTTTAAAGGGACAGTGTCAACTTCAAAATGATATTTTTGCCTGAAACATTTTTTACTTTTGTCTATTATAGGTGACCAAGATGAACAAAAAATATTAATTCTTCCTCCCTCCTTTTGTTTTGATTGTTGTATACTTGAAAGGACTTTGGGCAGTTCTACAGAGAGGTTTTCTACAAATAGAAAAACTGAAGAATCAAAACTACGAAAACAGACAACGGGGGCTTGGGCAGGTGTACCTTCAGCTACTTTAGCTCACTTTTTTCAAGCTGTGTAGGGCTCAGTATCCCTCTTTAAGCATTCATGTTAAATTTTATAACCTAATTATACCAAGTAAATTACTAGTACATGTGAACCTGAAAGTGCCTAATCTGTTTTCACTTGATGAAGATGAGTGAAATGAAAAAAATATATTCCTTTCTCCCCTTTGGGTTGTTTTTTTTAAGCACCCAGAAAATTTCTGATGTTTATCAGCAGCAGTGGGGATAGAAATATAGGGGATAGATTACAGGAAAAAACTTTCCTATGATTTCTAACTTGGCTCCCTTTCCTGGTATGCCTGTCAAGTTAATTTGTTACTGTTACAAAATCTGGATTTTTATCTTTTGACCCTTGAAACGTAAGCTTCATGGCAGTTCTGCATTTTAAGTAAACGTCCCTCCATTTTTCCCCTAATTTCTGGTTTGTACAAAGATTAATTATTAAAATGTTGGTGTTTCGCAGGGAGGTTGCGTAGATTCAACAAACCAGAGCCTGGTTCTGCTCCTCATGACCCTCGGACAGCAGGATGTTTCCAAAGTCCTGCTAGGGCCACTGTCTCCATACACGTAAGTTGTTTTCTTCAGCCTAACAACCCAATCTCATTTAATTTGCTAATTATATAGAATAACAGGTATTTTTGTATGGAACACTGTGCCTGTGGCTATGAACAGAACTAGTTGTCCTGATCCTTAAAATGAACCAGACATCATGAGTTACTTAGTGTTTATTTTTACACACTAGAAGACTTCTTTACTCTTCTGTATTCCTCCTGATTCTGAAGCAATTAAACTTGTAGAGATGGGTTTATTGTTGTTCCTTGATCTTGGACTGTATACACGTCAATTACATTTTTGTTGTTGTTGCCTAGCATAATCTCTCATTTTTCCTAATTATCTCTTCATAAGGGTTGCATAGAATGGAATATGGCTGACTAACATCAAAGATTATGCTCAGGTCAGGGCATAAATATCAAAGAGAAACTTCTTAAATATGTGACTTGGACTCCCAGCACCTCAGAGTCTTAGAACTGTCACAGACTGCACTGTATTCTTGTTTCTTTAAATATATTTTTATACATGTATTATATGTCTCTGGCAGTTGCCAGTTGTGAGAGAGAAATGCTTGGTTTTCCACGATAGCAGTTTGAAACACAAACCTCAGAGCAAAGGGCATGACTTTTTTTTCCCACCATAGCTAGCTGACAACAGTTGGCTAGACAACTCCAGAAACTGAACTGATCAAGCTGTGCCCCTTAGAGGGGAAGTGGAAGAAAAGACCGCATGTCTGGGGATGGTATCAATTAGACCATGAACTGTCCTTTTTCGGTTATCATGGTACCGGTGCTGTATACGTGAAAGGTACAGTACTGTGATAACTGAAGAATGATGGTGCCATCACATGAGAGCTTTGACCTGCAGAATGACTATCGAACCAGTACCTTGGAAACCAGCAGATCCCTCAGTGCCATGTGGGAAGGTGGTTAGTTTAACATATATATATTTTTGAAGGGAACAGTATATTTTTTTTCCTTGTGGAAGGAATAAAGAAGTTGATTATGAAGTCAGTATGTAGTGAAAGCATTTAGAAACATCAGTGATTGGTGTACTCATATGTGTAATAACATGATTCACTATATTACATTTGAAACCATAGATTGGCAAAGTGTAAATGATCATCAGAATTCTTAAAGTAAATTAAATTCAGGTACTGTATTTTATAGTTGTGATGTTTCACGGTGGCAAGGTGGGAATGAGGTTAAGGAGCAGGTGGGGAGTGCTATCTAGAACAACAGGGGTCAGCAACATAGGCCACACCTGTCCTGTGCAGCTGGGGAGGGGCCTGTGGCAGCCTTATGTCAACAGAGGCCTCTGGTGGTCTTGCAGCAGTGGGGGGCTTTGCTCGCATCCCTGCTGCAGTCAGAAGTCAGGGAGAAGTGGAGGCAGAGAGGAGCCATGGCAGCCAGGTCAAATACCAGTCTGCCTCAGTCCCAAGCCAGGTTGTTCCAGCGGACTGCTGTTCTAAAGCAGCATGTGTGCTCATAACAGCTTTTCTCTCTGCATTTACTTTGGTGCTGCCTCAGAGCTGAGAAACTGGGCTTCTCTGCTACTGAGGAGCCAGAAATCACTATAAGTAGCAAAAAGCCATTGTGTCCTGCTTCACTGGCCCAGTTTTCCCTTGGTCCTTCCCTCTGCTTACTGCTGTGATAGCATCTTGCACTGAACACTTTCACATTGAAGAATCCCAAGATCCCTTATTAAGCACTGGAGTGGGGTTGATTTCCCTATCTAACACAGTGCAGCAAGTAAGTAAGCGTTCAGCTGGTAGGCTGCAGTGCTGGGAGAAGAAGAGATACCTTAGAACAGAGGTTCCCAGCCACCGGGCTGTTGCCCAGTACCAGGCCGCAAAGGGTTTGCTGTCAGGTTGTGGGATGAGCCCCCCGCCGTGTGGATCCCCATCTGTCTGCCCAGACGAGCAGCTTCCACTGCCAGCAGTCACGTGCTAGGTGGGGGAGCAACCCCAGGAGGGAGGCAGCCAGCTCTGTGTGCCTCATCCCCCTCCCATGCTAGTCCACAAAAAAAAAAAAGGTTGGGAAACACTGCCTTAGAACAGTGGTTCTCAACCCTTTTTGTACCGGGACCCATTTATAACCATCAGTGGCCAGTCCCGACCCAGTGCCCCTCACTCCTGATCCACTGCCCCCCAGCATTCGGGGCAGGGGGTGGGTATATGGGCTAGGGGGAACTCTGCCAGCCTGCAAAGGAAAAGCTATGGTTTCCCACACTTTTCTCCTTTAAAAGAAAATCTATTTCTAAAGTTTGTTGATCCATTTTTAAAGTTTGTTCACGACCCTTTCATATATTCTTGCGACCCACTGGTTGAGAAACGCTGCCTTAGAATATATCCCTCAGAATAAGAAATGGCCCTCCAGGGTCCATGCATGCTTGTATGCAAGGAGCTCCTTTGCCTCAGTCACTGATGTGGAAGACTATATGTGCTAGGCTTTTGTAAGAAAAGTAGGGGCTGAAGAAAAAATACGTTGGCATATACTGCAGTCTGGATTCTTGCCCTTCACTTATGTTCAACAGAGGTAGGAAGCTTTTTTTGTGTGTGCCAAACCAGCTGTGGCTGTGTGACCATGTTGTCTAACAACTGAGCTGTGCAGAGTCGTGTGTAGTATGCTCCATATCATGGAGAATCCCAGGCCGGTGGAGAGTAGGGTCATTTACCCGTGGATCAGGAAGGTGGCTGCAGCTGTGAACAGTGAACTAGGAGCAGGTGAATGAGAAACCTTACTCCAGCTAGTTGTGGCCATAAGAGGAAGAGAAAATGGGTTTTATTGCATGATCCAGCTAGGAGCAGTGGTGGCAGAAACTCTCCCACAAGCTTGTTGGAAGCGCAGCTATGTGGAGGGAGTAGTGCAGGCAGTTTCTCTGCTGCAGCCACATTGGGTTGAACAAAAAGGCACAGTGAAGGAACATGGTAAGTAAAGTAAAGGCAGACAAGCCAGAGCAAAAAGGAAGAGCTCCATGAATGAGCAGAAACAATAGACAAAGGGGAAGATCAGACCAGAAATCCCCGCTGGGAGAAAAGGGCAGTAAAAGACAAGGAGATGCTTCTTTTTGGTAAAAGACATAAGAGAAGGAAGCCTCTGCTCTTGGGCGATCCTCCTTCTCATTCCTCCTATGTTTAACTGCTGCTACTTTTTCTCTGCTGGCTTTCTCATTCACTGATTCCTGTTTCTATGGAGACAATTGAGCCAGCTCTCTTGTGTATGTTCTTTATGGCTGTTGCAGTAAATTGAACACCTCCCATTATATCTGAACTTGCATGAAGCATTCAAAATGTGAATGTTTTTAAGAAACAGCTTCAGTAAATTGCATTGCATTGTCTTGTCAGAAAATACAAATTCCACAGCTCTTCAGAAGGGAATCTGGTTTGCCTGTCCACCCAGTGGGTGTTTCCACAAGATTGAAGATTGTGCATATGGGTACATCAGGTTCCTTACCCAGTTCTGACAGATGGGATGGGCTTCTTTGGAGAACTGACTTTTTTTTTTGCTCCTGCTCAAATTACATGTGCCTTCACATCGCACATAAGAAGAGAGAGAGCAACCTGCCCAGTTGATTTCTGTACAAACCACTGATCTTTTGTTTTTAGTCCTCATGGCTTTCATTCTTCTCACCCCATCTCCACTCCTTTATCATTATCACCTAATCCTTTTCTGTTCCTCTTCTCTGCACAGCTTGTATTTGGCTAATCTTCCTCTTCCCTGCTTGTACTTCACAGCTGATGTATTTCCTTTCTCTGCCTAGGCCTTTCCTACAGGCAGCTCCAGTCCCCAGCAAAATATTCTGCTTGTAGCTTCGTTTGTCCCTTGATGGTGGGAGGGGGCAGCTTTTTCTCTTCTCCCCTTGTATAACAGTGCCCTCTAAAGGAGGCAGAGGGGCTGGCTGCCTTTCTGAGTTTCCAGTTACTGTTGCAGGTATCCAGGCTTTTTCTTTCCCCACCCTGCAGGGTTAAGTCTGAACAACTGCAAACATAGCTAGAAACTCAGAGGAGGATTCTGCACTGCTGTCTTCCAGACTTCCGTGAACCATAGCTTGTGAACAGCAACTACAGATTAATTATTCCCCTCTTTGCTTCCATGAACTACATGGACCGTGACTGCACAGTGACTTTTTTACGCAACATCCTTCTCCATTGGTCCTGAAGCAGCACATTGTTTTCATCTACATTGTGGCCATGGATTTAGTGGTCAAACCAGCCTTTTCTATAGCAAAGAGCGGAGGAATGATAAGTAGCTAGCTTCTGGAAGCCTTCATTTATGAACTGTCATAAACACATTATGAAGTCACTCTCAGCATTTGGGATTAACATGTTCTGAGCAGAACAAGCTCAGAGTGTGGCGGGGATGACTGTCCACTGATATTTCAAATGGCCTTCTAGAGATAAAGAGGCCAATCTGCTGTCTGATACCTGGAGGGTGGGTAGGCATGTGCATATATATTACACTGCATAGCTGAGGAGTTGCTGTGCAGGTGAGGAATAACTCAGTTGGAGTTCTGGAGCTCTGCCAGCAAGTTTTGTAATAGAATAAAGGCAACAGTTGGGCAGAAATGACATCTGTGAAATATTCAGCCACTCCTAATTCATTAGGTTCTTTTACCTAGTCCTGCGATGAACTATTTCTTGGAGCCTTACTTTTCTTTTTGAAGTCCAAATGAATGGAGAGGGTGCTGTCTATGAAATGGTCTTCTGTGGCAGGGAGGATTTAGGTCAGATACCTAGAAAAAATATCATGTCTATAAGCAGATGTTTTTGTTTTGTAGAAGGACAGTAATTCTGCTGGTAGGAAAAACCATCTCTGGTACATTCAGTAGCAGTTGGTTCGTGGGTGGGGGAAAAATCTGTTCAGCGTTGTCTCCTCATTTGCAGAAAGTATTTTAAATCTGAGGTGAAATCGGAATGCACCATGACCTCCTCTGCATCTGTGTGGGCATGTCTCTGCCCCTACAGGATGGATGAAATGGAAACCTGCCCCAGTCAGATTGCATCACACCTGTCTCAGCTGATGTCTGTACCTGATAGAAGCTCTGCTTCTGTTTCACTTTGTCACGTGCATCTCTCCATTTGTCAAAGTTCCTGACACGCTTACTATTCTGATTGCTTGGAGATAGAGCTTTGAAGAACAGACAGTTGCTATAATGCATCAAGCCCAACTTTACCTCCTAACATTATTTCTTTGCCTCTTCTATGTAAGAATATGGCAAAGCCCTCTTACCTTTCTTCCTGTTTCTGTGCACAGAAGCCAAAGGACAGATTGTTTTCTACCTGTTAGGTGTGTAAGTGAACATAGGTGCATAAGTATGATTCTATACCATGCTGCTCAAGTCTTAGAAAACAGTTAATGTCATATGTGGGTGTGGCCTCCTCCTCCTTTCTGCTTTTTTGGGGTCTAAGTAGTGATGATTGGGTGTTACAAAAGTTAGGTGCAATCACGGATTTTTTAGAGCTTGAACAGAGTGGAAAAGAATTGAACTTAGCCCCTTAAGTCTTTATAGATGTCCAGTAGGAGGAACAGAGTGTGTCCCTAGGAGAACTGAAGGGCCAGAATCCTGGATAGTAC
>NW_017729024.1:120337856-120347457 GCF_001723915.1 Gavialis gangeticus | reverse complement strand
AGGTTTTCTTTGGAGCTTGAACAGAGTGGAAAAGAATTGAACTTAGCCCCTTAAGTCTTTATAGATGTCCAGTAGGAGGAACAGAGTGTGTCCCTAGGAGAACTGAAGGGCCAGAATCCTGGATAGTACTGAGCACTTCTTGAATTGTGCTCATCATCTTGCAGAGTCAGACCCACT
This sequence comes from Gavialis gangeticus, assembly GCF_001723915.1. NCBI lineage: Eukaryota > Metazoa > Chordata > Crocodylia > Gavialidae > Gavialis > Gavialis gangeticus. Next base: position 120,347,280 of record NW_017729024.1, on the reverse strand, counting down.
GGCTCTAAGCTTGGGTCTGAGGCTGCCTCTTGTTTTTAGGCAATTTACTGTGAGCCCCCTGTTTTGTTCTGTGGTCTTGGCCTGCTCTGCTTTCTAGTAATAGAGCCAGAGCTCTCTGAAGGGACCCAGGTGTCTGGTAAGCTGCTTGTTGATGCCTGTCAGCTTTCTCAAAACACCTGAACCAACATATGCCTGTGTGCTTATTATAGCTGCAGTGAGAAACCTCACAGCTTGGGAGGGATGGAAGGAACAGCATCTCTTTTTATTTTCTTCTTAAGGTGTTAATCCTTTTGGGAGATGAGAGAGGTGCCTGAGGCACTTGCCTGGTATCTGTATTCTCTCTGACTTAACGTCCTACCCTGCCAGGTTTGAATTTACACGTGCCATATTACCTCTGCTCCCCAGCACACCCAAACCCACCCAGCAGGGTTCACTGCCCAGGCTGCCCCTGAAAATAACTGTCACATCTTGTCATCCCCTTCCCAACATGAGTGACCAGACAGGCTTATTACAACCAGTCCAAAAAGGGAGAGTACATTTCTGTCACTTCCTGCCCACATCCTGTTTACTTTTACTGTTGTCTCTTCAGAAGGCATTTTCTACTGTCTCAGTAGTGTGATCCTGATACTTCTTCTGCTTATCTGTATTTGGCCATTCCCAGTATTGCAGCCAGGAATGTCTTGGACTTTTTTTCTTGGGTCTTATGAAACTACAGCAGTCACTGTCTCTCTCTCTTGGCCTCCTGAATCCTCTTATAAGGCATGTTGCAGGCATTCTTTTTCAAAGTAGAATTGTGATACAGACTTGATAAAGGAATTTTGCCTCCAAATGCATTTAAAATAGTGTTAGCTCTTAGGACAGTGCATTTTCCAGGCTATCAACCAAACAGGTGCTTGGGATAGATGCCCCCTCTTTCCAAAGTGCACGCCCCCTCTTTCCAAAGTTTAAGTTGTTTGAGAAAAGCATTTTAGGCAGGCACTGGGAGAGATTAAATCTGAGATCCATCTAATTTGGTTTCTTCCTGTCTAATGGGGCCATTACCAGGTGCTTTGAAGAAGAGACAGGAAACTCACAATGGGCAGTTTATAGGCGTTTCATTTGCTGCTGTCCAGTTTAATTTAATAAGTCCTTGTTTGGAGAGAATTAATAGGACTGTTACATTCCCTTCTTTGTATCTTTCAGTCCTTATTTTTTTCTACCATGTCCACTTCACCTTGCCTTAGCTTAACTGTTTAATTTCATCATAACCCTTATCTTTAAAAAAAATCATTCTCAGGAGAAATGTAAAAATCTAGAACTCTTGGTTCAGAGATGATACCTTTTATAAGACCAACTAAGAAATCACAAAATAGTTATCTTTTTCTGCACACTTTTGGGCTCACATGCCCTTCATCAGGCTCAGGGAAAATTAAAGATGGTAAAATGTTCCCATAGGTAGGAAATAATCTTCATTTTTGCACAGAGGAAGCTGAAGATGGAAATCTGTCCCTCTGGGTCCATGAGTGTCTTTGGAGTTGCTCTTTGTTGTGCAGATCAGGTAGGATTCCTTTCCTGGTGGTGTCAGATGGCAAGCAGGGAGGCATAGAAATCTTTCTTGTTGTTCAGCAATGAAGGTTATAATCCAAGATCTCAGGAGGAAGCACTTTTCCAAAAAGGAGTGGCCCAGAATACAAATCCCTTCTTTAATAAAATACTGGTAAATTCTAAAGAAATGTGCAAGTTAACAGTGGTGAGAGCTTGTGCTCATATAAGTGCTCTTAAATAGGTTTGTTAAATACAGACACAAAATCTTGAATACTTTGAATTTCCTGAACAAGCTACAGAAGTAGTTTTCAGTAATTCCAGTAAAATTTAACATTGAACATTTTAGGGAGTTAGCCTGGTTCACTGGATATAGAGCTAGATGAGCATGCAGCCTGGCTTCTTTTCCAGTGTAGCCATTGACGGCCTCCCACTCTCTGCCCAGTGCCTAAAACCTTATGTTCTGGCTGAGAAACCACCTTTGTAATACAGGGAACTTTTTTTCAAATGTATAGGCTCATTTTCTCTATTCTGACTTGTACCTAGTAGCTATTTCACTAAATGTTAGTGTCTGCTCTCCAGGGCCATCCACAGGGGGGCGTGAATCAGGGTGACCATGCCGGGCCCCGTGTTTTGGGGGCCCCACAGAGCCAGGTGGAACGGCTGTGGTTCTGCCACCGGCTTCATGTCCAGCTGCTTGGCACCCCCCACCGCCAAATCCAGCGCGTCCAGCTGCTTGGCACCGCCCCCCCCACCGCCAAATCTGCTGCCAGCTTCATTTCATCCGAGGGCTGGTTTGCCCCAGGCCCCGCACCCTGCTCTGGTCATCTCTGCTGCTCACCTTACAAGACAGAATTATTGAGACTACTGCTTGAGTCATTGAGTTTTGTTGATGATTTTTTCTTTTTTATTAAATAAACTCACATATTTTCTTCCTTTTTCTCTTCTTCAGAATTGAGTTTCTGCGACATTTGAGAAGTTTCTTCCAGATTATGTTTAAGATTGAAACCAAATCATCTGATGAAGAGCGCAAAGGTGGAGAGAAAGTCTTAATGACATGTGTTGGCATTGGATTTTCCAACCTTAACAAGACAATAAAGTGATAAACATCTGCTGAAATACTGAAATGTGAAGTCAAAAGTGATGCAAAAAAGATTTGGTTTAACTTTGTAGATATAAAATGTTTGTGCCTATACCATTTTCCTTTTCCCCCCAGACTTAAGGGTTGCTGTTACTGACTTGAAAAATATTTAGTTTTCACTTCTACCGTTTTTGTGAAAAAGTTAATGAGGGAAAAGCAAGAAAACTGACCACAAGAGAAATATGATGCAAAATGATGTACCAAAATGGAGGTGGAGTTGTAAGGCCACTTTAAAGTAGCACCTAAACTGAGGCAAGGTACAAGCTAGGGCAAGTCACTGGCTTATAGATTTCACATACAGAGAGTTTGTCAAGTGCCTTGATCCTGCAAACACTCATGTAGTCCCATGATCTTCAACAGGACTTTGCTCAAACAAATGAAAGCTACACATACATAAGTGTTTGTAAGACTGCAGCCTGAGTCTTGTATGGAGACTCTGGCTCTTGAATAAGAGCCTTCAGGTGCATGCAGAAGCTCCTCCAGATTCACTAGCTTTGGATGAAATCCTAAATGTTCAAATTCAGTGCACTGCAGGTCTGGGGAATAAGGAAAAAATAAATGCCACGTAACTTCTGAAGTATAGTGAAAGATGCATCTGCGTGTGCTGGGCTCAATTAGTCCTCTTCCACCAGGTTGGAAGGAGAAATCTTTTGACAGAGTATTTTATCTGTAAACTGTGTTATTTCAGATGTTTTATTTCACTGGCAGAGCAACTGTCCCAATTTGTTCATTGTACATTATTGCCATATGCTCCGGAATGGAGTTGCCGTGACCATTTGGGAAAGAAAACAACCTGGCTTCATAACTGCAGGATAAAGCTGCGTGTGGTCTTGTGTAACTGCTCTTTCCATGGGGGAAAGGGAGTTTGCCTGGAATTTCTTTCCTAAAATCTGATGGGGGCATCTCAGGGCATTTATACACATACATTTGCCTGCTTTGCAATGGATTTAATTAATTGAGTCTGCAGATCATGCAAGCTGATGTGCCCGGCGCTGCATCACATGCATTTGTATAAACAGCAAAATGCACATCAGCACTGAGAAAATGGCAGCAGTGCGCTTTTGAACTAAAATACTTTGATGTGTTTTAGTTCAAAAGTGCTGCCACCATTTTCTGAGCACTGACACGCATTTCGCTGTTTATACAAATGTGTGCACCTCAGTGCCAGGCTTAAGCATGTGTACAAATGCCTTCAGATTCCCAAATGATGAAAGGCCCTAATGGGAACACGGCAGAGGTACCAAGTAAATGCCGTGAAACCTGTTGGAGTTAAGTAAAGAACTCTCAGGGAAAAGAGAAGTCTTTACACTTGCCTACAAGTTGAAGTAGCCTATATTCATATTTAGAATCACATCAGAGGGTCAGTCATGTGAGCTGCCCTTCTAATCTATGCTTCCCCATGACAGCTGCACTTGAGAAGCTCAGAAAAACAGACAAGTAGTGGGCAGATCAGTCCCTAGAAGGAATCTGCTTAGTGAAGGTGCCTGTTCCTCAAGCTCTTTTAGGAATCATTTGGCCCAGTAGGGCACAGAAGGGCTAGAAGTCATGCATAGAGTATTGTGGGATTGCTGTTGCTGGGCTTCTTGTGCTAGGTCATGCAGCATTCAGGTAAGTACTGAAGGAGAGAAGGGCAGGATAGACAGAAGCTTAATCCCAGGGCTCTGCTTAGAATAGCTTCTGGGGCCAGGATTGCTGCCAGAGGATGGGCTGAAGGGTTTTAATGTGGATAGTTGGCAGGTTTAGGCTACAGGACAGCCCTGCAGGTAGTGTTGTAGGCAAATCCACTGAGCATGGCTGGTGTAAAATTAAACCACGTGAAAAACTGGAGCAAGTACAACTGACTGTGTTATAATGGTCTTTTATTTAACCTTTAAACATGCAAAATACTTTGATCAATATAGTTTTTACGCCACTAGAAGATACAGTGATATTATAACATCTTTATCAATTTTCGTTGTAAGATGTGTATCCCTCTCTCTGATAGAGATGTGTTGTTCCCATGCAGGAATTTGAAAAAGGTTGGATATTTGATTGGGTTTTTTTTTAGAGGCTGTAGTCTAATTTTTGTACTGGTTTTGTACCTATCTGCCTACATAAGTTTCTGCCTCCAGGAATAAAATAAAATCTATTTTTCATACATTAAGCTTTCTTCCTTTTCATTAGATTTTCCCCCAGGCCAGTAATCTGATATTTCAAAAGATAAATAGAACCTTTGGACTGGCATGCCTGGGGCTCTTGCCGCCTTCAAGAACTTCTGGGAGGAGCAAAATGGATCCAACTTGTTTTACAACATGCTGTGGGGAAGCCGTTCTTAAAAATGGAAGTGCTGAAGCATTTTGTGACATCTTGAAGGAAACTGTGAGATCTAGTGTATGCCCCAATACAGCCTTATTGATTTGCTGTAGCTGAAAAACATGTCGTTTCTTCACTGATATTTTGGGAACACGCCAAAAATGCTGCAGCTTTTGTCATATAATATAGAATATGTTACTCAACCCCATTGTGGCCAGGCTGTGTAAATCAGTGTTTGGAACTGTGCCCCTACTGCTGAACACCTGACTAGGGCACTCAGTTTCTAGATAGTCTGTGGAAGTCTTTGGGCAAGTGTATATTCCAGTTGCTGCTGTGACTTGCATAGGTTAGACATACCTGAACTAGCTTCAAAATAGGTAGCAGTTTAGCTACGTGGAGCTCAGCATAGCCTGCAAGACTGACCTAAGGAGCAAGGTAAATGTCTGGGCAGCTAGCCCACCCTAAGATCAGTGCTGTTGTTGCTATACTGCTAGGAGTACCCATACCATAGAGTTTGAAGCTGGCTCACATATGTCTATGCTAAGCTGTAGTCGCAACAATAGTTGCAAATAGGACAAGCCCATGATTCTCAACCAGGGTTCCTTGTGATTCTTTTAAGGGTGCTGCTCCTTTCTTGGTTTTTTGCAGTGAGGCTCCTCCATGCTGCTGAATTGCCCAGGGGCCCCAGTGGCAGCCCCACCCCTCTGCTGGTTGGTTGAGAGGACTGCCCTTCAGGGTGGCCTCACCCCTCACTGCTGATTAGCCGAGAGGACTGGCATTAACACAGTTCTACCCCTTGCTGCTGATTGGCGGAGAGGGGCTGGGCCATATGATGGGCAGCCATATGATGGGCAGCCATCTTAGCCAATCAACAGTAGAGGGAGCAGTGGGTACTGCCATCTTGGATCCCTCTCTGTGTAGGTTCCTACTGGTAGGTATGCAGACACCTATACATAATTCACAAGAAAAAAACAGATTCCAAATAGGAATCCATAGTGTCAAAACCATTTTGACCCATTGTGGGGGTTTTTTGAGTGCTTTGCAATGAAGTAATTTGCTTTTTTTACTTTTCCATAATCAGAAAGGTAAGAGCTAGCATTTCCCGAGGCAGGCCGTATACTTAAAATGTTGAACACTGTGGCCAGAGGCTGCGTACAAAACATAAGACTCCTACATTGCAACATGTGAACTTCCTATTGTATTTTGTTCCTCCCCCATTTGTAGTATGGCCTCTTTGATGATAATTGTTTCCAGTAGTTGTCTGGGGACTAACGTTATCAGATCGACTCTTAGTGCCTTGATCTTTAATCACAACCAGATGTTTCAGATAAAGCTGTTTAGAAGACTGTGTTCCTTCAGGTAAAATAATCCATTTTGTTGTAAAGTCTGATTGAGGTGACTTCAGTTACCTTGAGAGGTCTTTAATGTAGTTTCAGCAGTAAGGCTAGCTACTGGTAGAACCTTGGCTGAGTTTCTAATGTACAATTTTGCAAATCCTTTCCACATGCAGGGTTATGCATGTGGAGAGTGAAAAGCTGTGATGCCCTTAACCTCATGAATTACCCTGCAATTCTCATCTTTACTTTCTCCTTCCAAGGCTTGTTGCTTCTTTGGTGTCTTGATAATCTTCCTTTAGCATATAGAGATATTTTTCTTCTCACACATATATAAGACCAGATCCTTGCCTCTGTTATAGGCACTTTTTGACCACTGAGGAAAGCAAATCAAAATGGAAGGGCAACATGGCAAAAGTGATTGTGTGTTGTCATGGAAGTATTGCTTAGGGATGTGAACAATTAATTGTTTAAACAGTAAGCCTGGTAACCAGCTATAGCTTACCACTTATCATTCAGCATGGGGTGGAGTGCAGTCTGACAGGGAGGGTGGGGAAGGGAAGCTGTACAGTGCCCCAGCAGGAACCAGAAAGCAGCAGAGCAGGTGGGAGGGAGGAAGAGAGGGAGGAGTGGGGGCAGGGGGGACGGGGGACAACACAACTAGTACCTATAGCTAGGCTCTGCAGACCCTGGTACAACCATTTGCAGCCTCCCCACTGCCTGCCACAAGCAACTCAGGCTCCAGGCAGGCCCCTGCTGCCTGCCACAGAGCTTGGGCTGCTTATGGCAGGCAGCAGGGAGGCTGCAAGCAGCTGTGCTAGGGTTTGTGGAGCCTACCTGTAAGTACTAGTCCCTGCTGCCCTCCTTGTTCCTCCCTCCCTCCCTCCTGCCTGCTCTGGGGTTGCTATACTGATTCATCGTTTAACCATTGTATTGACAATAAATTAAATGGGGGGGTTGGTTTAATCAGTATTTATATCCCTATTGGCTTCCTCCTATTGTATAGTAGGACGCAATAGAGGGACTATAATGGAATGAAGGAATTGCATGCGTCTGAAAAAAGGACACATTCCTAGGACCTAGGTATTCTGTATGTGGTGCATCCTGGGTGTGTCTACATGTGTGCTTTAATGCACATTAGCCTATTTTAATGAGCATTAAAGCGTCACAAAAATACTTTACCTCTTTAGCTAATGCACATCCAAATAAGCTAATGTGCATTTTTCTAGTACCTCGCAATGGAGGTACTAGATTTAATGTGCGTTATCTAAAGTGCATTAACTGAACATGTAGATGGGCCCACTTGTATATCTTGTGGAGCGGTGGTAAGGAACATCCATTCTACTCCCACCCACTCTAATAAGGCAGGTCAGGCAGACTATTTTGTTGAACTTAGGTACTGGTGGGGAAGTTCCAGTTATGGGTTTCCATTTCTCCCAGGCAAGGGAAGGAAACAGGAGGGAGCAGGCCCTCTTTCTCCTGGAGGGGCAGGGTAACTAAAAAAGGGGACAAATTTGTTCATGGCAAGTGCTGGGGGGCTTCTATCTTGGCTAATTAGGTGTCACTCATTCCAGGCCTTCCCATCAGTAGGTGGAGCAAGCACTTTAAACTCCCAAGTAGATAAGTGGTCCATGTCATCCTATTTCATATTCTACTTAGTAAGTCCTCATTTGCCAACCGGTGAAGATGAAGGGAGATGAGCTTCCTTAGTATTAGGAAAGGTAGAAAAGAACCATTATTCTTCTGTTTTCAGTGGGAATGAAGAGCTGCCTGCCTCCTGCACTCCCTCTTAGTTGAACCTCTGCACATATTTAGCTGCTTGGGCAGATGCTAAAGCATATGCACCTGAAAAGTTACTAGCAAAGCACAAAGGGACAGGACCAAGGAACATGTTTCCTGCTTGAGTTGTTGTCCTTTGTTCAATCTTTTGGAGCTGATGTTAAGGTGGCTACAATAAATAAAAAGTCTTTCAAATTAATCATGGCTGCACCCATGACTGTATGGATTGTGCACTTAAACATGCTTCAAGACAAAACAGACATTTGGTTAATTAAGAAGTGTTACAGTCTATTTCAAAGAACTGGAACCGGGAACTCCTAAATTCCAGACCCAGCTTTGGGCAAAAACAGTCTTTTCACCCAGAAAATGTAGATAATATCTACTGACTTTGTGATTTTTAATATTTGTAAACACCTTACAGCTAGATAGTTTTATATATTGTCTTGTAAAAGAACTGCTTGCCTCTGGGACAAGACACATTTTCATGTCAAAGTACTGTAGGAGGAATGTCAAGCCAACTAATGAAGTGAAGAGATATACCTCCTCATAAGTATATAGCTATATAACTTTCTACTTAAGAATGTGTCCCTGAGGTTACTTTGGTAAAATTGCTGAGACTTTTGTGACACTATACGGACAGGCTTACATTATTTATTTTCCTTAATATATACAGATGACAGGTGGTGCTCAGCTGTTTTCTGAATGAAAAGTCTACAAATCTTTCTCCAGCTTGACAGTCTCTTCAGCCATGAGGTAACAAATATGTGAACAAACAAGGACAGATCATCATCTAACAGGATGGGGCCGAGTCTCCTAGACAACTATTTCTTCATGCTAAAAACATGAAGAAATAGTATCATTATTTCAGTGTTGAAACTTTAGCTTCTGGCAAATACTGCTCTTGTCGGCATGATTAATCTTTCTAACATTTGCAGATGGCTATAAGGCTCCTCTTTCAGCTAAGGGGCTGGTTAGTTCCAATCAGATGTGCTTCCCACTGTGTATTAGCAAAGGCTTCTTATCAACTTTATTTCTTTTCTGTAAACATAGTAACCAAAGCTATTATGCCCTAGGTTGGAAGGAGTTCTTTGAATGAAAACACTCAGATGTCACTATAGAGTACAGAATCGAGCTTAATTAATTATGCTGCAAGCTGGTAGCTACAGACAATGGGCCATGGGTGGGCAAAATATGGCCCACGGGGCAGATACAGTCCACCAAGGGATTTTATCTGTCCCAAGGCAGGTCCCTCAGCCCTGTCCAGTCCAGGGACAGGGAGTAGGCCAGGTGCAAGTGATGCAGCAGCTGGACTGTCTGCTCAGCTGCTGCTGCCAGTTCCCACCCACCCCCCTTCCCA
>NW_017729024.1:120332749-120337782 GCF_001723915.1 Gavialis gangeticus | reverse complement strand
TGGATGGAGAGAGCAGGGGCAAGGTCTCCATGGAGACTGGCTGGGGATGCCTGCAGCAGGGTGCAATCAGCTAGGTGGATGGGATGGGGCTGCTGGTGTGCGAGGAGTGCAGTCCAGGACTGGGATGAGCAGACAGGCGCTGGGATCACAGGGCAGTCACAGTGCAGGGCAGGGGTCTAGGGCAGAACCACAATCTGCTCCCCACGTGTCCCTGTGATGGGTGCCAGTTCTGCGGGCAGGGTATAAGAGTAGTGGATCATGGCTTTGCCCTGGGCCTTGGGTCCCAGCCCCATTATCCTGGCTCTGGCCCCATCCACCCATCCCACTCCTGGACACCACTCTTCACCTGCCCGTGGCCCCTGCAAAGCTAATTAGGCAACTGCAGTAAGCATCTCTTGTAACTGTCCCCAATGAGTAGTGATCAGTAACTGCACCTCCACTAGGAGTTCCTTCACTGGCAAAGTCCCACAAGGATCTATTCTCTCAGTCCTTTAAAGTCTACCTTTGACCACTAGATGAAGTAGTCAGATGAGGTGGACTGGGTGCCAGCAATATGTGAAGGACGCACAATTCAACCTATCTTCATCACATAAGACCACACCACTACTACCAGGATGACTCCATGCTTGGACAAGGTCAGCACCTGGATGAAAAATTGCTAGCTGCTTCTGAATCTGAGTAACACAGAAATGATGGTTGTGGGATGAATAAAACTTTTGATGAGTTTACGTTCTCTTGGTTGAAGGTATACAGCCAGAATCCATCAATTCATTCCATTTGGGGATGCCTGCTGCACAGGCACCCCTCCCATTGTGTACACACCGTGTGCGTGGGCACCATCTCCTGCTCCCTGCTGCACCACCCTTGTGGTCCTGCCCCTCTCCCCACTCGCCGGTTGCATTTCACTCATAGGCTCCCTAGATTCATTCTCAGCTTCCCAACCACAGGCTACTGCACTGCACCTCACTGCCTCTTGGGGCAGGGGCAGGAAATGGAAGTTGGAGGGCAGAGACTGCAGCTACTCCTGCAGCCAGAGTCATGGAGGGAGCAGCGGCTGGGGAGGGTGGAGTCCAGGGGGCTCCAAGTTAACTCCTCATGGGCCACCATTTGGACCATCTTGTTTTAAAGAACCAGACCTCTGGGACATGTAGAGTGTGACTCTGGATTCAGTATTTTAGAAGCTTAAAAATGGCAGCAAGACCTGATGCAAGATCAGGAATGATCCTGCAACAGTCCATTTCACATCGAGAGATCTCCTTGTCATCCTCTCTCTCTGTGTTGAAAAACGGATCCAATTCCAAATCGGATAAACAATTGCGAAAAAAAAAGTCAGCTATTTGCAATGGAACAATTACTTTTCCAGAACTTAAAATTATTTGCCAAGTTCCATTTTGGGTTTTTTTTTCCTTTTTTTTGCCAATGATTATTGATTGCAACAACAAACAACAATGCCTCTGTTTAGTTTTTCTATTCCCTGTTTTGTAACTCTTCAAATCTTAAGTGGCAGAATGCAAAGTGATTCTCAGTGACTCTCAAACCCTTGAGAAATTACAGCATGCAAAAAAGTTGTAGGAGGAAGGAGGAGCCCTGACCTCGCTTCATTTTATTGCACTCAAAGGCAAAAAAAAAAAGAAAGGTGAAAACTTTAAAAATGTAAAATCTCAATTACAAACTAATGCATTTTTGAAGAACATAAAAAATTTCAGTATCCAATGGTTCCATACTTTTCTCATGGCAAAATTACATGATTGCAAACAAAAATGTCAAATGAAAAGTTTTCAAGTGGGTGCAAGAGAGGATTTGGCTTGCTCTAGAGCACAGTATTGTGGTTGTTACCACGGTTGCTGTAGCAAAAGGGAGCTATGTTTTAACAACCATTTATTACTCATAATTTCTTCCTTTAACTTCTTCCTTTTTCTTTTTTATGAAAGTTATATCAATTACCAGAAATGCAGCAGGACAGAGCCAGTGTAGAGTTACTATGGTGGGTACTCATTTTAACAACATTGCATCCATTATTTTATTTACATTCTCATTCTCTTTAGCCCTAGAAGAGCATATTATCTATATATATAAAGGGCTTCCTCCATCTGCCTCTGTGTCTGTCCGTAACACTCTTTAAATACAAATAGCTTGAATACTGTATGAGAGAGAACATTTGTTCTCCATCATTCCTGATGGGCAGTTCACTAGTTATAAAGCATAAAAGAGCAATAGAGACCACAAATACATATAGTTTACCTTTCTGTCAAACAGGTGAGTGAGACTAAATCTAATGCTTCATTCTATGCCATTGAGGCTAATGGGAGTTTTACCCTTGCCTCCAGTGGGAACAGGAGCAAAGCATAATACTTCCTATTTGGCAACAGCATGTCCTGCAGAATAAGTCAGACTGTAAGAGCTGGCTGGTACAGGGAAATGTTGGTGAAAGGGACATGCAAGTTTTGTCATCGTTCTCAGAGTGAAGCTTGATGGGAAGAGTCAAGTTTATTATACAGTGATTTCAATCGTCAATATCCCTACTGCTAAAAATAATGGCAACAATTCATGGCCCAAAATAAAATGTGACGGGAATTTGTGTCTGATATGATCGTTGTGGTTAGCTCTGCCTATAGGGCTTCTGGCCAAGCTTAGGACCACCACCATCAAGAATCAAACCCCACCCATCTGCTCTCATTCCATGGGCACCTAGGCACAGCAGTTAGGCAGAGGAGATGGCTTGGAGGGATCCTGTATGCATTCCCCAGCACTGTTCTCAACTGCTCTAAGCTGTTTAAGGTATCTCATGGCTGTGCTTGGACATGCCTTGAGTGGGAGTAAGTGGGCAGGGTTTGTTTCTCAGCAGAAGTCCAAGATTTGGCAAGAAGGCAATTTAGACATGGCCTTTATTTACACCTTCAAGAAAAAGAAAACTACCTTGATGTGGCCAGTTGCCGCTGTAGCCACTTTTCTTGTACATTGTACCTCTTTACTTATCCTTTCCTGTCTTTTCAGACTGTAGACCCTGTTGGCCTGCAGCAGCTAAACACATTTTGCAGGGAGCTGCAGTCTAAGTAAAGCAATTACAACGATGGCATATCAAATTGTGGTAAATGCCTGTGTCAATGACCTGTTATTTTTTCATGCAGTTGTCCAGGCATGTGTTCTGCATATGGTGTTCCAAAGCTCTGGATAGAAACGTAGTAGTCCACAACTCTCATTAAACATTAATTTATCACAAGTGAAGTGCCACATACCTGCTATATCTATATTCTTGTCTATCCCTTTAAATTGCACATCCGAAGTATTGTTGCCAGTTATTTCTTACAACCTGCTCCTTCATCTCTTCTGTTCTCCAGTTAGAAGACTGAAAACAAGAAGTAGTAATACATAAGTATGTTTGTTTCTTTTCTTAGTTGGAGAAGAAAAATATGCTGTTTATACAAGATTGACGCTAACCTAGAACATGGTTGAAGTTTTTCAGAATGAATTAAATGTCTTTCCTTAAAATGGGTTCTTTGATAATGTGCCATTCATATTGCAGGTACCATATTTGGGATGACTCCATAAACACTGGAAACGAATGATCAAGATATGTTTACTAGGATTTACAGTAGAAGTAAAATAATAAAGTCAGTAGTAGTGAAGTTGTTTGAAGCAATGCATGGGCTTCTGGAATCTACCTGAAAAAAAATTGAAATATTGCAACCATGAAAATAAAATAAAGTATTAAAAATTACTCTCAGCAAACATGAAGTGTTACAAGTTGACCAGGCAGCAGATTCTTTAGCAATAGAGTACCTGTAATTATGTCATAAAGTTACCTGCAATCAACCAAACCCTAGCATTAAAAGTAGAATGCTAACCCTTAACCCCACTGAGACAAAACAACTAGGTTGCACAGCTCTACAGAAGAATTATTGCAATGACTCAGATTTGTTCATTGCTTTAAGGGAAAATAAAACTAAAATAGCTAGAAAAAGGGGCATGTTTTCCAGATTGGGCAGTCTCCAAAGAGAAGCAACAGCTCCACAGGAGATTTAAGTAAGAGCCTTATTAACTTCATTTGTCTTGAGTGCTTGTATGAACGGTTTTGATTTAAGACCCCTATGGATCAGGTTCCTTTGTGTACCTATAGATCAAGCATAGCATGAGTTCTGGCAGTACCATTTTCCCCAGAATGTCCAGTTTCTGACAGATCAGTTATTTGTGTAAGGGAATAGATCAAGTCTTTACGCCTGTTCAGGTCTGGAGGGTTCTACTGATTGTCAATAAGAATCTGTTGATTCAATCCATTGATTCTAGTGGCAAGTTTTGTGATAAAGGCACATGTCCACTAGGAACTGACTCTTAAGCATCCATTAGATGGTGGAAAAGTCTGTAGTTAGTGCCCTAGTCCACATTTGAACTGGTAACCTATTTGTGAAAAATTCGGTGTTCTTTACTAGTCTTCCTGGGATTTACCTGAATGTTTCCAGGCTCAAGAAATAAGTGAGAGGAAATCAGGCTAAATTCCAGCATGTTGTGTTTTGGGGTGCACAGTTTTCCTCACCCAAATGCAACTCACTTGTGATGTAAAATATTCCTCATCAGTAATCACTACGATGGATAAGACAGGGTGTGGATGAGTTTGGAAGGCTAAGAGAAGTTCTTGAAAATAACCTTATAATGCGCATTCTAGTGTGAATAATAATTGTAATGACCCTGTTTGCAAATCAATCACAGGAAGTGTTTCAGGAATTGGGAGATTCCTATTTCCAATTACAGTTCCAGTTGCTTAACAGGAAAAGGCACTGAAGCTGTGACTAAAAAGTATTTGAAAAACACCTATTACAGTCTCTTCCCCCCAGTTCACTGACATTAATTTATAAAGTTTAAGGGAGATGCTAATGTGGTTTTCTAACTATATTATTTCCAATCAAATTGATGGAGATAGAAGTAGGGGTGCACCAGTAGAGATTTTGGGAGCTGATACAGATAGCTGATTTTTAAGGAGGCATATCAGCCGATACCAATCCAATTTCCCATACAGCTGCATGCAGCTGGTAAGTCTG
>NW_017729024.1:120310997-120332129 GCF_001723915.1 Gavialis gangeticus | reverse complement strand
GCACTGGCAGGGGTTTACAGGGGGGTTACAGCCATCCCAAAATTTGCTGTAGCCCCCCTTGACCCCTCACTCACAACGCCACTGCCACCTGGTCCAAGCGCAGCCCCCACATGCCAGCAAGAACCCAGCACCGCCCCAGCCCCAGCTCACAGCTGCAGCCTGCCCTGCTCCCCCCATGCATATCTGGAGGCACGCATTCCTCCCTCCCATGCTGTCCTGGGGTTCACGCAGCGGCAGGAGCTGCCCCCTGCTTCCCCTGGATGAGTTGTGGCTCCATCCCACTCTCCGCTTCAGTTGGGCAGCACCTGCCCCACTCCCTCCCTCATTGCAGGTAACATTGATCTGCCTCCCCCACTCCCCTTCCCTTATCCCTCCCCTTCCACCACAGCAGACTACACACACCTCTTCTGGCTGCCAGGCTGTGCTCCTCACTGCCTACATGCTGCGCTGCAGCTGTGAGCATGCATGGGACATTTATCGGCCAAATTATCAGCCACATCAGGCCAATTTCTAATACAATCAGTTTTCTTTATATCGGTGCTGATCCGATATTAGACCAATGTATCAAAGGACCAAAGGAGGCGTACACCCAATGGAAAGAAGGGGTCATCACCAGGGATGACTATTCTGCAGTTGCTCGGGGATGTAGGGGGGTAGTTAGGAAGGCCAAGGCAGAGATGGAATTAGGACTAGCTTCCCAGATTAAGGACAATAAGAAGTCCTTTTTTAAATACATAGGGGGCAAAAAGAAGGTCCCGGGTAATGTGGGGCCCTTGCAAGACGCGTTGGGAAATTTGGTCATCACACCAGACGACAAAGCTAACATGTTTAATGATTTCTTTGCCTCCGTCTTCCTAAGTAGGGACCAGAACAGCCACCTCCCTGCTGGGCCCCCCTCGGGCCCTGGGGAAGGCACACCTGGGCCAAGGGTTAGTGAGGAATTAGTTAAGGAGCTTCTGGAGGGGCTGGACATATTCAAGTCAGCCGGTCCAGACATTCTCCACCCTAGAGTTCTAAAGGAATTGGCCAAGGTCATTGCAGGACCCCTGGCACAGCTTTATGAGCACTCGTGGTGCTCTGGAGTGGTGCCGGAGGACTGGAAGAGAGCCAACATGGTTCCCATCTTCAAAAAAGGGAGGAAGGAGGACCCGGGAAACTATAGGCCAGTTAGTCTTACCTCGATCCTAGGCAAGCTGTTTGAGAAAATTATTCTGGCCCACATCCATGAGGGGCCCATGAGGGACTCTGGCTTTGGGTCATGCACATTGCCCTGCTTTTTTGTTTTTTGCGCAGGTTTTTTTGACCCCGGCATCTCCCGGGGTCAAACCCCACCCCCGTGCTGCTATCTTGCAGCGTGGAGAACAATACCGCATAGCTGCGCTTGTCTGGACACAGCCTAAGAGTGCATCCAAATGAGTGCACACGTGCAGGGGTGTATGTTTGCCATGGCATAAATAGCAGCAGCACATATTTATGCCACTATTTTGTTCCCCAGAACATGTCCCTGTACACGCACTCTGGCATACACCAAATTGTCCTGGGTGGGGCAGGGGAGGCTGGGGCCAGCACCTGTGTCAAATTTTGGCTGTGTGCTGCAAATTAGCAGCACGGTGAATGGGTACACATGCTGTGTGTGATTTGCAGCAACTCAAACAACTTTGAGGCACTGCAAACCACACATGCACATTTGTCCGGACACTTCATAGCTTGATGCAGAACAGGTTCTGTACTAGTAGAGGTGAAGCCGCTTCCATTCAAGTCACTATAGACGCTTGAATACGTGCAGCTCCAAGGTAGTGTAAGAGATGTCTCAAGAGACATACAGCAGGCAAGTAGATCAGCTACGCCGAAACAGTAATTACATAGTCCTCCCTTGGTAATTATATTTTCAGAAAAGTGCCTACGTTGCTGCTGATAAGGTTGGATACTCAACCCTCCTCCACCTGATGCTAGAGGAAAGTGAACTTAGTTTCAAGCCATTGAAACACATTGCTCTTGCTTCTGCAAGCTCTGATATCCAACTCTCAAATTTTCAGTCCTATTCAAACTTGTGCTCTGAACATTTGCATTGGCTTTCACAGCACATGTGCCTATATGACAGTCCAGAAACTTTATGCATCACTAATAAAAAGGGTCAATCTCTTTACTGCCTTACAAATTTAGTTTCTTTGCCATCCTTGTTGGCATCATTTCAGGTTGTTCCCTCTGGCTGATTGAGGAGCAGGGTTGGCAGGTTCTGAAAGGGGACCCACTCAGTGGTTCTTGGTTGAGGACGAGAATAAAGATGGGGACATGAAACAAAGATTTCAGTGGAAAAAATGTTTATGTGCTTGCACATGCATGCGTGCACCTACCCTGTTTATTCTGAACTTCTCTGTGGCAGTGCTGCTGTTGTAATGAAGCTGAATGAAAGTTATTTCAGATTATCACAACTGGTAAGCATCAATAACTCATTTTAGAGTGAAGCTGTGAAGATGAAGAAGTGATTTTACTGTTAGATTTTTCATTAGACCGTGTCTCCGCAGCTATGTTTGACCTTTCCAGGTAAAATTTTCCCCTTTCCCATTTACCTGGACAGGGATGACTCTTGAATATTCAAATTCAAGAATCAAGGCACAGAGCTGTATGTCCACCATACCACTGAGCACAAATGCTGAAGGAGACTGTCTGCATTGGTCAGCATACAGAAGAGGACTAAAATCATGTTCTGTAACTGTGAGCTGATACTGAACGTCTTGCCTTGTATGTTCTTCACATGAATAGTACTGACATGGTGCCATTTTATGTTATGGTCAGATGACAAGAGCATTTAAAGAACATCAGGCTGAATGAGAGTGAAAAGCCAGGTGTTCATGAGATGCAAGAGTAAAGATGAAGTGGCCCAGCTTACTTCCTGACACTCAATAAGGGCCAAATGCTGCACCCAGTATATGGTCAGAAGAAAAAGTTCACTAGGCATAGCAGGGGTGGAGTCCTCCCTGTCACTGTTAGGTCTCACAGTGATCAGGGCAGTCTGAAAGCAGAACCCTAGCAGCTGCCATATCAAGGAATACAGGAACAGAGGAGCTATTGCTCATGGATAATCCATGTAGTAGTCTTCCTCATCTCACTCCAGAAGATTTTTCCCTGCTGAGATCATCTTTACCATTCGTACATATGAATTAGTTTATGGTATTTAGATCTTAAGTTTCAATAACTTTCATGATATGGCAGTGAGGTCTTCTGTTTGACAGAGCAATGGGGGCAAGCTCAGTAGGTCACTTGTTTTTGCAAACTTTATAGAAGTTAACCACATTATAAAGTTCCAGGCAGCTACCATTGAAATGAGAGATGATTTCTCATTGACTTCAGCAGGAGCAAGACTGACGCTTTAGACTTAGGTTTTTTAATTGCTTCATACTGCCTCTACTCTGCAGTCCCTCTGCTCTTTCAAGCTGACAAAGCTCCTCTTCCAGTCATAACCTGCTTCCAGCTATAAAGGAAAATACACTTGCTTTAGCCAGCTGTGTTTGTTAATATGCTCTGTCAGGTAAGACTGCAATTCTGAAGGGTTATTCATTATCGTGAGCAGAACAGAGAGTTCCCAGCTGTCTGGAAATGTAATCTTGATTAGATGTAAAATACTTACCAGGAGACTGCAAGCAGAGAACATATCAAGATGTGCAATTGTTCAGAATTTTTTTTCTTTACTTCACTTTAATTTAAAAAAAATACAGGCAATTTGTCTCTCTTGTAGCTATTCATGAAGTGTGTGAATTCAATGGGTCCATTGGGAGTTTGCCTGAGTAAGGCAGTTTGTGTATATTTAAGAGTGGGATTACACATTAGGAATTCTTTAAGGAAGGACAGAGTATGTGTCTACTAAATAATACTACTGAATGAAGAATATGAATAATTAGATTACAGTTTGTGCCCAAGAATGCATTAGATGTGAGCAATTTCACCTTGCACTTTTTCATATAGGAGACATTTAATGATATGCAAAGACTACCTAAGCTTTTGCCATCTTTGTGTCATATGCAAGATTGGTATAGAGATTGTTATCCAAGCTAAAACATGTACACCCTTTTCTTGTACCCAGTAATGTTAATAGCAAAATACTCTTTGAATCACTAGAAGCAGGGTCAGTCTTCTACTAGAACATCATCTTCTGACATCATCTACAGCCTTCTGTAAGTAATATCATCCAGATTCAAGGCTGAGGATGAGTCCTGTTTTGGTCCAGGTTCCATTTAATCTAACTCCTCAAAATTCATCTCCCCACTGCCCCTTCCTTTATTAATTTAAAGGCAAAAACCTGAGATTTTAAGTTCTACGTGAGTACTCACCCCCAACCGGGTACTTAACACCATAGGGGAAGTGGCTTTCAGCCCCTCCTAGAAGATGTGCAGCAAACTGCAAGATCAGGATCTTAAAAAATAAATAGGTAACAAGTTGTTGCATCCCCTATTGGCTTCTCCTTCAATGTGTGGGTGAGATAGACTGGAGGCTCCAAAGTTACAACATGTGGAAATGTTCAGAGCAAGGAGTTTGTTTTGATTCCATTGCAGAAAGAATAGATGGCTGACTTGATTACTTGGTTATATTTCTTTCTATCCTTTCATCTCCTGAGCACAAATAGAGTAACCCTGTCTGTTGGACTTACTGAGTTAAATAAATAAGAACAGAGGGCTTTAGGGCCTCAAGATTAAGCTTTGCTTGGCACACAATAAGATGTACAAAACTGACAACTGATGGGGTTAAGATTGCACAACACAGCTACAAGTTTGCACAGGAATTACTGACTCTTATTTAGTCTGAAATACTAAATCAGGAATACAGAAGATGATCAGAATCCATGCTAACTAGCATGAATGACAGAGCATAAAGTATTCCTGTGTAGCAGGCTTGCCTTTCAGAGCTTGGGTTGAGTCCCAGGCTTGAAATCTTGTTGTTTTGATTGGTGGAGCCCATCCACCAATCAGGAGGCATCAAGAGGAGTTAAGTCATGCCCCTTTCCTGAGGGGAGGGGGAGAGGAACTGCCCCCTCCCGCCAGACCTGATTGAAGACTGCAACATTCAGGTCCAGAAGACTTCAGGGGCGGAGCCTTGGAGCATATAAAAGGAGCTGTGTGCCCAGCATGAGGGTAACACATTCAGGAGAGAGGAGAGAGAAGAGCAGGGCTTAGAAAGCTGAGGAGAGCTGCTCAGCAGGGCAAAGCAGTAGCTCAGAAGTGCCCCTGAAGACTTCCATCAGCAGGGAATAGTGGACAGCTAGGCTGTCAGTGCACAGCACAGTGCACAGCATCCAGACCCTGGGAGCTGCATGAGGCGGCTCGGGTCTGCAACCTGTGGCACGCAGCCAAAGACATGGTGCGCAGGCCGGTGCACGGCGTAGGACCTTTGGAGCGCTTGGGTCCCTAACCCCCAGAACGAGGCTGGGAGCTTGGTGCAGGAGGTGCTGCACAGAGGGTCCAGGAGAGGACCAAGCCTGGTGCTGCACGAGGCAGCCCAGGCCTCCGACTCATAGCAAAAGGTTGAGTCCAGAGAGCCAGACAGTGATCGGGCTACTGAGCCAGCAGACAGGGCCGAGCCAGAGGCCCCAGAAGCGCTGCATAGAGGAGCCCTGTTCCAGGGGACAGCGACCCCAGCAAAGCCCACCACAGGTGAGAGAGCAGCTTGGTGCAGAGGATGAGGGCCACCCTCCAGGCCTGGGAGCCATGAGTTACAGAGAAAAGAGGATTCTCACAGGGGAGGGGGAGTCCCCCCTGGTTGGTTAAGGTCTCCTGAAAGTGGAGGTCCCACTGGGAGGGCCCCCCTAAAGTTACCAGCTTCCTTGTAGGACTTGGGAAAAGCCCAAGGGCATTGGGGTTTACCCTCAGGACTAAGTTTATCTTTGGGGTTCTTGCAGCATAAGTGGTGTGATGTCGTGCCTTATATTTTGTGAACTCTCATGTTGGTAAATTAGTAGATGAGTAGAGTGGTAGGGCTCTGCTGAGACCCCGTGTTGCTATTGTTTCACCTGTTGTTTCTTAGTATTTTTTGTAGTTTATTTGTTGTTCACCCAACAAATAAACTACAGTATAGTTTATCTGTTGGCTATCTATGTTTATTTTGAGGTTTATCTGTTTCAGATCAGATACTTACCTGTATCTGAAGTACTCGTGTAAGGTTTTATAGCATTTACCCAGAGGGTATTGTTTATGTTATTTGTTTAGATATCGTATAAATATATATATTTATTGTTCCTGTGTTTATATCCATGTTTCTTCTCCTTGTGATAAGTTAATGTAAATAAAATTGTATATAGTTAAGTCCCTGACTGTCCTGGCCTGGTTCTATAAGGATGGAGGGAAACTGAGCGGTCTGCAGTTCCCCCACAGCACACCTGCTGCCTAACAATTCCCTTCTAATTTCTGTTTCCCAGGTTTATGCTTCTGGCCCTGGCTCATGTGTTTCCTAGTCTGTTAGCAGTGATCATGTCTCTAGACCTCAGGCTTCACTAGTGACTGCCCATGCCCTGGCTTTGCTACATGTTCCCACTAATTGATTTGATTCTTCTGTATTTTAAGAACCAAGAAAACAAGCTCCTTAATGGTCAAAAGTAGAGGTTTTTACAGGGGGCCAAGTAGAAAAAATCAGTTATGTTCTTAAATGATGGAATGACAGAACTTTCTGTTCCCAAACATGTCTTTAAATTTATATGGGAAATGCGTCTATTGAGTCTGTGGGACGTAACCTAAATACAAACCTTGGAATGTGGCTCTACACTTATGAAGTAGGAAGCTGAATTTGCAGACCACAATAATTAATGTGATTAAGCAGACCCAGTATTGCTATATACTTGTGAAAGTTTGGAACTGCCAAGTGGCTTGACTGTTATGGGATTCTATTATCTTTTTTACTTACTTGATGTCCTCTCCCAAGCCATGTGGATGAATCACTGGTGAGAGTTGAGAACTATTCCTATTCCTAAGAAAAACTCCTAGAACAGCCAGTGGAAGTTTGTTCTCCATAAAGACAGTGTTGGCTAAAGAATACAACCTTGGAGGTAGTGCATGTGGGTCTTCCCTACTTGGTTTCCACTTGCTGTAATTGAAGCCACACAACTCAAACCCCTGTATAACTGGCTGATAACAATTTACCTCTTAAATCCTCTTCTTGTTTGAAAATCCCGTTGAGCCATGGGAATGGCCTCCCAACCTAACCACATTTATGTGTACTTGAGTAAACAATGTTTTGCATATGTGTTTGAAACTGGCCCAAATAAGCTCCAGTTAAACTGGGAAAAATGCATTTCAGTGGCAACTGCAGATGGAGTATAAGCCTGGTTGGCCAAGAGGGAGATCTTGGGTGGATAAGGTTACCAAATATAGTGCTTAAAATGCTATTTGACACTGGCACTCTATCTGTACTAGTGTTTCCACCATTGCTAACACAGGTAGGCATTTTTTTGCAGAAAAGACCAGTAAACGCATAGCAGAAAATGGCTTTCTGCCACTACTCTCCCTCTCCAAAGCAGGGGAAAGAGGAACTCTTTGCATGCCATGTAAATGGGAATGCAGTTGTGCTGGGTCAGTAACGTTCCCCTGATAGTATATATATGAGGGAGGAGAAGGGTCTTGCCTCCTGCTGTTCCCATGGTGGGAGGAAAAGGAAGGAAGACTTTGAATCTAACAAAATTAAAATATATTTACTTGTAATATTACCCACTTTCTCCAAAACCAAGCAAGCAACTTGTACACTCATAAATGGATAGGAGTCTGTGGCTGCCCTGGGTTTGACTCTTCAAGAAAAGGAGGCAAAATGAGAAGGATAGCAGGAAAGAAAAAGCAAGAAAAGAAAAGCAAGGTGGAAAATCAGAGAAGAACAGGACATGAAAGCATTACAAAATCATAGAAAAAATAGGGCTGGAAATAGGGCACCTCAGGAGGTGTTCCAGTCCAACCCTATGCTCAAAGCAGGATCATCCCTATCTAACCCATCCCAGCCAAGTGTTTCTCTAATCTGCTTTCAAACAATTCCAAATATGTAGGACAGTGGGGAATGAGAAAAATGTTAGGACTAAAACATTATACCTAATACATCTACTAAATGCTATTTTAAACATTTCCCAGTGTAAAGGGAAATTTCCCAGCTGCAAAGGTTTGCTTCTATAATAATCCAATGCAGCCCTGTGGTCAGGGTTTGAAACTGGACACTGGTCCTTTTGCAGATGCTAAACATGTCTCGGTAACCACACCTCACCCATCATTGCCATGACAGTCAGCTGTCTTTGGTGGAGCTGCAGCAGCTGTTGAAGTCTAACACTGAACCTGGCAAGCTAAGTAGACTGCACACATTTTCTGTTTTGCATGTGGCACATTGAATGTGGTAGTTTCAGGAGAAGGGAAACAGCAGTGGTAGCTCGAGAAAAAGTCAGTTTTCCAATAAATATGTTCGGCAGTAGTCAGACCAAGTTGTCTTTTGCTAAGTGATTGTCCCTGTGAATCAACTCCATGAAATATTTGTTTAACCTTCATCTGCAGCTAATGTGGTTTCTCCCTGATCTGCTCCATGGTGAGTCAAATGTTCTGCAACTGGGAATCACAGCAACACAGTTTCTCTATTTGGATTTATTAAATGTGGGGCCATTTGTCCTAAACACCTCTGCCATGCCGGTTGGAGAGGTTTATTTCCAGAACAGTAGAGAGAGTGATGGGAAGAAACACAACTATCCAGAATAAGTATCTGGGACTCTACTTGTCATGCCAAACCTTTCAAATAATGTGGAATATCTTGTCTTCTCTCCAGCTCTAGCTCTTTATCTCAGATTCTGCAGCAGTGGGCTGTGACCATTAAGAACCTGCTGTCTGTCTGTCCCTAAAAGAATTGGCTTCCATGGCCAGGGAAATTCCTGAGGCTGCAAGTTTGGCAATGCCTTCCCTTGAATGGGTTCTGGACATGTTAGGCAACAAAGATGCTATGGCTAGATGAAAAACAAAAGTTTTTCCTAAGTTTTATTGGTCAGATTGAGCTGTCCTCTCATCATCCATAGTTAATTTCAGACATGTGGCAGGTCCTTCACTCCAGAATGCATTTCCTTCAGGAAGAGCTATGGTTTGAACATGCCCCCTGAGATATGAGTCTCGCTGAGTTGTACCGTGTCTGCCCCTGAGTGCTGCTGCCTGAGCATTATCTTTGACAACCACAATAGGGTGTTTCCACTGACTAGGCTATCTAATTTGAGTTTTCTTCGAAAGCATTATCTGAGCCCTTTTATTCCTGAGTATGGCTCAAAAACTTCATTGTCTTTTATTTGCATGTTTGTTTCAGATATCTTTTGCTAGATCTATCCATAAAAAATCTTTCTTTTCTGGGGTGCAGAGCTGTAGGAGGCTGTTTCTAGATCCTCAAAGGCTGTTCCTGAGGGTGGTTTTATTTCGGCTGTATCATGACAAGTTTGAAGTGAAATGAGGAACTGATGCAGCCTAAACTGGGTAATAGCCAGGTGTTATCCCTATGGAAATGGGAAATGAAACAAGCTGAATGTTGATTTTAAAATCACTCATTTCAGTGGCTTTTGTTGAAAAAAGGCAGCAAAAACTGGCATAGCTCTTGCTGTCAGTTGCAACAATGTATTTCCAAACAAGGCAGCTGAAGTCACAATTACTGTAGTTAATAGTTTTGTAGCTAAAGAGTAGAGCTGGCCTAGCTATTAATTAACGAGATAATAAGGTTTAGATCCTCAAACATGTTTATGAACCTGATTCCTGTTTAGGTGCTTAAATATCACTGAGGATCTGGACTTCCAAAGGCTCCAAAATAATAATGAAGATTGCAGATGCCCTCTACTGGATGCAACAGCCTTCCCAAATAATTAGTTATTAAAAAAGCTCTTTAAAGAGTGGCTGTCAACTTGTTTTCAACCCCTAATATAGATTATGACTGAAATTTACAAAGGTCAGAGCCTTAAGTTCAACACTGAGATTAATACTGAGGAGCTGAAAGAAATGATCCAGCTTTCAAAATATTTTTTAAAATCATGTCTTGATGGCCTCCCTTAAACAAATGAAGGAGACTGAGTTAATATTATAGAATCAGGAGTTGAATTTGTAGGCTCCAGATTATGACTTCTAATTATGAGCTATCTGGGGAGTTAATGTAGGTGTATTTAAGAAAGAGGCTACATTGGTATATGTCATGTAGGGATAAACTGGATAAATTCTTATAACATTAGTTTTTGTTTAATCTTAAAAGGCAAGTAAATTACATCTTACTCATACAATGTGTAAAAAGTGGTATGAAAATATCAGGAAGGCTAAGAAATCAGCCATCTCTCAAAAGTCAGGGAATTCCAAAACTTCAAGTGTTAACCTTAAGGAAATGAGCCACACAACTCTCCCAAAAAAGGTTTTTTTTACTTTAACTGTGCAACACTGCACATCCTGTTCATCGCGTGATATAGCTGAAATAACAGCAATATGTTAAAGTTTAAATATAACAAAGAAAACAGGAAGAGAAAAAGCTATATGGCTAAATTAAAGTTGTGATAAGAACCTTAACTTTTGGACCTTTCTAACCTACAGAGAGAACTCAGTCCTGCTAAACCACTTCAGCGGGTGTACCTTGAGTGAAGCACCTAAAGCACAACACCCTTGATAGAGACACCATAAATAAGGAACTTCTGAAATGGTCTTCTTTTAATCAATATGTGTTTAACTGCACTATCTGTAACAAATGTATCCTTAACTGAAGATCCTATTCTTTCCTCAGGATGTCCTAATTAAAGGAGACCATAACAATGGCATAAATAAATCATTCTGGTTTAATACACTGAAATATAAGAGAAACGTCTAACATAAATGTGTGAAAGTATCTACTCTAACTAGTCAGAGTTTTTCAAATGCTGAATAATTTCCCTCAAACTGTGATGTTTTCCTTCAGTTCCACACAGCTGAAGTTTTCCTACTGACTTCAGTGGGATTAGGAACAGGCTCTGAATGAGGAATTTACAGTAAATTGGGTTGGAAATGTCTGGTTTCACCCATTTTGAAGTGCCTCTTGTTAATATTTGAATATCTCTGAAAGTTGGGAAACTCCAAATGCAAATATTTCAGCTTGTGTGAAGAAGGGAAGTGGACTGTTTTCCATATTTGAGTAATTTAAGAATAGGTTAGATGATTTTTCTCAGACTTCCCCCCCCCCAAAAAAAAACAAAAAACTTAGTGTGAAGACTCAGTGTGAAGATTTTTTCCAACTCTAAAAACATTGTTAACAATAAGGCTGAAAAGGGATAGGGGAGATAGAAAAGATGCAAAATCTCAAGACATAATTGTCTAGGATTTACTATCAGTGTACATTTTGGTCTTACCATAATATTTTAATCTCTTATATTATTTCTCTTTTAAACTGTTTCCCACTGACATTGTTCTCCTGATGCCCCAGGCATTCCCATGGTAATAGGATGGCAATGAATAGCAATCAGCACAGAGTTAACTTTGAGTGACGTCTTTGAAATGTTGACCTTTATTTCAGTGACTTAAGTCAAACTTTGTGTACTCTGCTGGAATGCCTTGTGCTGGGTCCCCACCAAAGCACCAGCTGCTGTTTGAAATCATCCCCAGAGCAATCCAGTTTTACAAGCTTGGTGCAACTGTTATTAGGAATGATTCATGACTACAACCTTGCCTTTTGAGAAAGAAAGGTTCTATATTATTCTCTTCTTGTTTAGTCTACCGACCAACTGCAGTGTTGTCTCTTGTTTGTTCTTATCAATTCTTGTACGCATTTTAATTCCTTACATTTCATCATTTTACTCCATGTTTTATATCACTTTACTGCCATGAAAAGGGTGGAATTAGGAATGTTAGCAAATCAGACAGCAGTAAGCCAGGAAACAGGCATCCACTGCTATATAATAGTAATAGGGAAATAACTTGTGTAAGTAAAAAAAAAAAAAAAAAAAGAGTTTCTGGCACATTGTATCAGCCACTGGCTTCAGCAGAGAAGAATTTATGTACTTCAGTCACGGGTTGACTGTGTGAGTGTGGGCATGCTTCAGGAAGCTACAGTGTATACAACAGGGGAGGGGGAAGTCCAGAACAGGATGCTAGCTGCATTTAACTTTGACAGCATTCTAAGCTTTCTAAGGAAAGCTGTGAGGCATGGTCATACTTTTAGGAGGGAAAGGTATATATTATTCAGCTATGGTAATTTGTGGTGAATCAGTGGGATGACACAGCAGATGAAATCTTAGTTTCTGCGTTGTCAATGGGAAAATTCCCACTGCCTTCAAGCTGGCCAGGAGTTCACCACTGTAGTAAAGGTTGAATTTGGTTCTCCATTATAAGATCAGTTTTCAGTCTCTCCAACTTCCTCATAAGGAAACTGATCTTTACATTTTGTATGATGTGTCTTATTCTAGGGTAGAGTTCTTCTGGGAATCCTATTCATACTATTTGTTCTAGACATAATGTGCTCCAACTTCTTTCAAAACTCTAATTTGTGAGTATGACAGATGGTCAGTTTCCTGAATGTGTATCTCTGAAGTCTCTTGAGTGTAATCTGTGGTGGGTCTACATGGCACAATACAGTGTACAAGTCAGCTTGGGTGTAGATATAGCATGGTGTCATTAGTGTAATGTTCTACAAGGACTAATATAACCTATATTTCAGCAAGGTGTAGCTCAGGGTGGGCCTGCAGACTGGGTCCAGCCTGCTAATTGATAGGGATGAGGGGGACCTGGACATTGGTGGGTCACATAAAGGACAGAAAGGGGGAAAGAGATCCCAAAAGTCCCATCAAGAGTTGGCATAAAGGGCAATAGAATGGGATGACAGAAGAAAAAGTACAGAAAATGCAGGAAAGAAACTAAGGAGACTCATAGAGGCTGTGTCCACAGGGCACTTTAGGAGACCAGGACCCCAAATCAGCAAAATTATTAAATATCTGTTTAGTTTTGGTCATCATTAACCAATAATTTAGAACCTTGTTCTTCTGCAGCTCTCAATCATCAACTTAATGTTGGTGCTTATTTAAATAAAAATAACCACTAGAAGCTCACAGGCAGCATCAAAATAAAATGTAATAAAAAAGATGACTGAAAATGTTTAGATTTATTATTAACTATCTGTATTAAAAGAGCACCTTCATGGCCCAATTGGATTCGGACAATATTGTGCAAGGCCTGTATGCATGAATGATAGTAAGAAGGTCCCTTTTTCATAGAGTTTAAAATCTAAATACATAGCTTACAATCTACATTTGAGTGGAGTTCAGAAGATACCCCTGAAATATTTCTACGAATTCCATGCCCTTTAAAAGACAAAGTGTTAGATGCTCAGTAAATTAGTAACATTCCTCACTACCATGCAATCCTTCATCAATCTCTCATCACCTCCCCTGTTTTCCTCCCAAACTTAATGTTGCCTCCCAATGTAATTTTTGAAAATAAATCCATAGAACAAAATCAATTATGATGAGTTTATAAAATCCAATACCTTAGATAAGACAATAGGCATGGATATTTGTGGGCAATATCTTTTATTGGACCAAATGCACAGCTGGGAGGTTGGGATAAAGTTATGCAAACTCTCCAATGCAAGGTATTCTTCATGAGGTCACTCCTTTGTCATGTATTAGTTTGAAGTTTGCATATATATTTTTACATGTTACTGTAAGGCAATGTTAAATCTGTAGTAAATTAGATGGGTTGACAATGAGCCAACAATGAGTGGAGAAGTATTATGTATTGGTAAGAAGATAGTTGGACTGCTGGCAATTCTAACTCATCCTGGTAGCAGGTGTTGATGATCCTTCTTGAAAGATGTTAGTAGGTTATGCTAATTCATCAGTGTAGGTATGGAAGTCTGGAAGAGAAAAGTTAAAAGATGTTGTCTCTTCTCTTGTGTCACATATCACTTTTTCACTCACTCCTACTTCACACAGATGATACTTCCTCAATCTACCTTAACCTTGTATAGAATGGAGAAGAACACACAATGTACTTTAATGGGTCAATTTCCCCTTTGCGAAGCTAGGCATGTACTTCCATCTCTACAGAACTAGAGCTTCAGCTGGTAAACGCTCTCAATAAGCAGAATGAGGAGTGAGGTGGGCATATATTGATGTAAAACCCTACATTTATTTCTGTTCCATGTTTTCCTTTTATTAATAAAAATGTCTTTCTACTCAATATGTCAATCAGGCTGATAATTTACTGAACGCTGATGTATGCTAGTGCTCCCAGGATCAATTAGTTTTAAATCTTCTGTTGTAGGTAAAGAACATATGTTACCTGTGCTACATGTATCCAATAACCAAGGATCTGGCTTTTTCATTTCCCATGGAAAAACAGAAAAAAATGTGGTTTTTCCCTTTTAACTGAGAAATATGCAGATTTCCCACTTTTGCAAAGAGCTCTCTGAAGGCTGGCAGAGTTCTAGCCTACAAGGGGCTGGGGGGAGGGGGCAGTCAGGCTGAGGGTGCCATGTGCATGCTCACACATGCACATGGCCTCCAGGCAGCTTGGAGAACAGCTCCTGCAGGTAAGTCTGCCAGGGGGTGAGGGGGGATTGAGGCCACCATACGGAGGAAGGGAGTTGGGCACATCTACGGCTTGGGCTCCTGTCCAGCTGAGCTGGTGCACAGGGCTTAGAGCCTGGGGCTGGAATGTGCAGCCACAGGGCCCCAGTGGGGAGCAGGACAGAGCTGCAGGCAGCTTGTCTGGGGGGCAGAAGGGGTGGGGCTGGCTCCCCACTGCTGTTCATACTCCTGGGAGTTTCAGGGATGGCACATGCCCCCCAGATTTGTGTGCGGGGCAGGATTGGGCTGCCAGCTGTGAGCTCAGGGCTCCCCAATCTGCTGCCTTCCTCCCAGGGCCTCTACAGACTAGTGGGTGGGACCTGGTGTGGCAGGACAGAGCAGTGCAGGGTGGGGAACTCCTTGCTGCTGCAAGCCCTCCATCACCCTGGCAAAGTGCCCCCTGCCCGCCCAGCAGCCACAGGGGTGGCAGCACAGAGTTGTGGTCCTTGCTGCCACAAGGCGGGCAAGGGGTGCCTTGCCAGGGTGGCATGGAGCTCCCAGCACTGGCAGTGAGCTTCCCCATCCAGCCTTGCTCTGCCTTGCTGTGCCAGATCTCACCCACTGGGCTGCTCAGGTCCCAGGGGGAAGGCATCAGGGTGGGGTGCCTGAGTCCACAGTGAACAGCCTGCACCTGCCCCCCGGCATAGGCTCTGCTTTGACCGTGCCACTCATTGGGGGGGACAGGTTCCATGCTCCGCTCTGCCACAACAGTTGCCACCTCCCATGGACTGCAGCCAGGGATCAGGTGCTGCAGCAGGGGGCAGGGGCTGCAGACCCAGGTCCCTAGCCCTATAGCCCTGGCAGCTGGGGGCCCCCTCCGGCAGGGCTGGGGGCTGTGGCTTGAGAGTGAGAGGCCTGGACCTGCATCCTAGTGAGTGAAAGGGCAGGGGGAGCTCTGATTTTCCATGATAAAAATCCAAAAATCAAATACCAAAATTTATAGGCATTTAGAATTTATTCTTTTACAGTGATTATATAGTTATAGTATAGTTGTATAGTTATAGTATTCTATTATTGTTTATTTTGCAAACACACACACACAGATATATACTGGTGTTTCATTTTAATAATGGATTTTGGGGTTTTAATCAGAATTTGCAGGGTGAGGGTTATCAGAGAATTTGCGATTTCTAAACAGAGAAAACCAGATTCCCTGCCAATAACATAATCTTTTTCACACACAGCGGAGTTAGGGTGCTGAGGTGTGAGTGAAGAGGTCACTGTGGGTGTGTCTACACATTGCCGTAAGGCAATGTTGCTACAGCGCCATGCTTTAGTACTTCCTTTTGGAAGTACTAAAGCATGGCGCCATACAGATGGTTACTGCTCTGTGCGCACAGGGCACTGTTAGTTTTCGCTGCTACGTCACCGGGCGGGGAAGGGCTGGGTGGGGAAGCTTGATGTGTAGACATGCCCTGTAACATGAAGGGAGAGGCTACATTGCTTAAATGGCTATTTCCAGGTTAGTAGACATCTAAGGTTTTATGAGGTAGAGGAGTTATTATATGGAAAGTATAGTACTTTGTCATGGTAGGCTCCATCAAGGCCTAATTTCACCTTTTACTGTTTCCTAATTAAGTTTTTTATTTCCTTATTAACATTATTATTTTATGTTTTTAGAGTATTGATGTGCAGAGTCCCCATCAAAATCAAGCCTTGCATTAGTACAGTGATTTTCAACTGAGGTGCCATGAGCTTCTGTTAAGGGTGCTGCGGGGTTCTCTACAATATTAGCACTAGGTGATGTGCAAGCTTCTACACACGATTCAGAAGATAAACCTAGAGATTTCAATTAGGAATCCATAGATTTCCAAAACATTCTGCCTTGTGGTCTTTCTCAGTTCTTTGCAAGAGAAGAATTATTCTATTATTTCTTCATCGTCAAAGGCTAAGAGACATTTCCCACTTCTGTGAGTGAAAGGAGCAGTGAGTTGCTTATACATCTTCAGGCAGCCCATTTGAAACTGGTAAACTAGACAAAGCTCTTCTTGCTCAGTGCAACATCACACTGCCATTTTATATTAGTGCCAAGCATCCACTCATGTTATTTGTATTGTTTTTGAGATTAACAAGGATTAACTTCTTAATTAATATAATACAGTTATTGCTGGTGGTAAGCCACCCATCTTGACTGTCTTATCATAGGCTGAGTTAGAAAACAAATGGTCTCTTCAATGTGCTGAAACAGTAAACTTGCAGAACTTGGTAATGAGCAGCATTACTTTCCAGCAATTAACCATACTTTGAATCTATCTCCAGAAGTACCACACTTAACATAGTTGCTGGTACTTGTGTACCTACATTCCCCATCTGCATAATATTTCGAAGGCGTGATAGTTCTCATTTTACAATAGGAGAAAGATGCATGTTCCATAAAAGGAAACCCCATGCTTCTACTTAATTCTGACTCAACTGACTTGGCAATAAGCAAATCTACCTATATCCATATCAGTAGCATATTAACTACTGTTGTACCAAAACACCTGAAAGGTTTTGACTTCAAATAGCTCTAAAACTTTGGAGATAGGTAGAAGCAGCATTGTTCACAAGAGGAGAAAGTAATCAATTAATTTCAGATTGAATCTTTCCTCTATTTTTACAGCAAACAACAGTCTACCTTAAAGAAAATAAATAAATCTTTTAAGCGCACCAAAATAAATCAACAGAGGGAAGAGGAGTAATTAAAAGTGATAGTCTTTCAAAATAATGGCATTTATAGAATAACCCTCAAGAGCCCCTGTTGCAGTGCACTCAGGTGCCCTGCGCCTGAGAGCGGGGACTGCTGTGGGGAAACCCCTAGTGCCAGAAAGGAGGTTTAGCTGCCAGTCACCAGGGCTGCGCAGGTGCAGGTTGCCAGGACAACTGGTAAAACCAGCTGACCAGGAAGGGGCAGGGCTTATCCCTTCTTAAGCCCAGGCAGGAGGCCAGGAAGGCAGTCCTTCTCCAGCAGCTGTGGGAATAGGAGCTCAGCCCAGACAGCCAGAGGGGAGGACCCTGGCCATGAGAGCATCCCCTGGTCACTGCTGAGGTTGGTGGAGCCCTTCTTCCCCCACTCCCACACTCTCTAGTAGGGAGGAGATTTTTGTTCGACCGGATGGTCTAGTTTTTATGTTGTAGCGCAGGGGCTTTATGTTTTATGTTTACTGTTTTCACCGGAGGACCGGGTGAGGCTGTAGGGGTGGAGGAGGCCTCAGTAGGAGCTCCCCAGTAAGGTGGGGGTGTTCCTAGCGCCGCAGGAGGCACTGCGTTTTGGGGGTGTCCTGGCCCCTGCCCAGTGTGGGCGATTATTGGGAAGAGTTCGGTGTAGGGAGAAGCCCCAGTGGGGCATGAGACCCAGGAAAGGGGTCCAGGGCCAGGTAAGGCCGAGGCCGCCTGAGCCCTGAGGACGAGAAGCGCGAGCAAGGCCCGAGTGCGGGAGGGGAGCTCGAGAAGCGTGAGACAGGCCCCAGTTGGGGCGAGAGCGTGAGCGCGGAGGGACAGGCCCCAGTGGGGCACTGTCTGTACGGAAGAAGCTCCGGGAAGGGGCAGGCTTATTGAGGAGCCCCAGGAGGGGGCGCGTACATAGAAGCAAGGCCCCGGGGTGGGCTACGAGAGCTCGGGAGGAAGGCCCTAGTGCGGGCAGAGCCCCAGGGAGGGGCGTGCAGGCAAGAAGCCCAGTGAGAGTACAACGTTCAGGGGCCACCGACCCCAGCCCGGTGAAAGGGGCATGGTGGATTTAGGGGCCAGGCACGGCTAAGGCCACCTGAGCCCCAATTGCAAGGAGCACCAGTGTGGGCACCGGCAAGAAGCCCAGAGGGTGCTCGTGTTACGCCCCAGGGTAGGCACACAGGAAATGCTATAGAGACGAGCCCCAAGGGAGGGCGATCCTATCGAGGCGGGCGCCCAGACAGAATCCCCGAGAGGGCTAGCGAGCAGGGGGGGCGCCAGTGAGGGGCGCCGGTTGCGTGACAAGCCTGGGGCGCCAGTGAAGGGTGCTGGTTGCGTGACAAGCCCGGGGCGCCAATCAGGGCGCAGAAAGGAAACTGACCAGACCACTTCAACTCCATCTGCGAGGCTTGGGCTGCGGTGTAGGGGAGGAAAAGGAGCCGCAGGTAGCGCCCCCTGTCATCGGGGCGCGGGAAAAATGGGCAGCCTCCTGCTGATTACAACCGTCTTCTAATCAACTAAGATCAAGGCGTGGCAGGAGAGTTACCAGGCGGTTGGCCCATTACATGAGGGCAGAGCCACTCCCAGAAAGGCTCCAATATGGATACTCCTGTCACAGCCCCTAAAAGGCCAGATGTTTGGCCTACTTTTTTGTCTGTTTGTATTTTTGCTGTTTTCTTCTTTCTGCTTAGCTTTATTTTGCAGTCATAGATACAGCTATCCTGTGACTACCTTAGACAAGAGATATACCAAAAGCTATTCAGAATTATTTTATGCTTGTAACCTGAGTCATAACATGCATATAGTCATTTCAATAACCTTTTAAGGTGAAAAACAACTAATTACTAGGTCGTTAAAAACTCTTTCCAATATATCGTAATTATTAAGAAGGTTGGACCGGAGTTCATACTCTTTAATGTGTTTGGTTTACTTTATTATTTGGAGTTCTTCAAAAGTTCATTAGTCTACATTACTCACGGTTCCTCTGGTCCTACCTTACACATCTGAATGATCTAGTCTCCCTTCTGAGCCCTGGCCTTGTGATGCTCTTTAACTCAAATGGCAGTGGCTGTTAAATGCATTTCTTCACTGTTTTGCCCTGCTTTGAAAGTTGCATTTTGGATCTATTTTCTTCAGTTATCTGAGAGGAAATAATAGACAGCTATGAGATTGCTGGTGCAGGATCATAAATATACGAATGTAGGGGTCCTGATCATAGATGGAGGGAGATTTATGTATTCTGTTCAATACAGATTCTTGTACTGACTTACACTGTACCTTTCAGTAGCTCATTAAATCATTAACATCTGTCAGGAGTAGTTAATTCTCTCTCCTCTTCTTCCCCAGGGAGAATTTTGTGTGCTGCATTGTATTAGGGCTTCTTGTTCCAGCACATGTTCTGTTCTGTGCACTGTGTTTATGAGACAGTAAGGTTAAAGAAGTTCAACTTGCACTTGGAGCAGAAAGCGCTGAGATTTGTGGTAGCAGTAAGTTCCTGTGTAAGTCCATTCCATGTTAATACTGAGTACCATTGTATCTGACTGGTAAAATAATCCTGGACCAGTCTGGGTGAGGAGGGAAGCAAAGGGGTAAAGCCCCTATCATTGAAACAGGGCAAACAGCTGAGGGGTAGACTAATGAACCACACTTCTCATTCTGTAGTGTGACTGAACCAAGGACTGACTCTGGCCAGGAACAGGCATTAATTCTAGTGGTAGAAATTTCTAGTGGTGGAAATTTCTCAGAAAGATTTCTGAGAGAGGAAGAAATACAGCTGTTCAGCTTGCAACTGCCCCCTCTCCTCTGCTTCCTTCACTTCCCCAAACCAGGGACACCCAGGTACGGGGAATGGCCAGGGAGTCTTTCCCTGCCACTCCACCCTCACCTGGACTGGTCTGGGAAGGAAGGGGAGCAACAGGGCAAATCCTTTATCTCACAAATGGGGCAGACAGCAGCAATTCTTCAGGTGCGTCTACACAAGCTGCTTTACTGTACAGTTGACTAATTCACCATCTACACATGCAGGCACTTACTGTGCAGTAAATCAGTCTACTGCACAGTTAATTTGCTACCTGCAAATGCACATGTCATTGCTGTCAGTAGGGACACACTTGGGCCACTGGGCATGCCTGCCACACCCACCCAGTAAGCCCCGCACTGGGAGGAGGGCCCTCCCTGCCCCTGCCCCACCTCTCCACTCAGCCTGGTTGAGCTCCCTTTAGCCCCCAGAGTTTCCACCCACAGCACACAGGGAAGTGGGAGGCAATACAAACTTTACTGAGCAGCCAGTGCCCCCTCAGCTAGGCAGGCACAGGCCTCTCACACATGGAGAAATGCTTTGATGTCAGTGGTGATGTCATCCTCGGCAGTGGGACCAGCCTCATGTACAGGCCCTGCTGGCCCTGACCCCAGGCTGCAGGAAGGGGAGCTGGGTGTGCTGGCAAAGCAGCAGCCACCCTCACTCCTGGGCAAGCCCCCCACCCACCAGCCTCACTGTGGCATTTGCATTTGTGGTGGTCCAGCCAGAGGCTGAAGTGCTGGGTGCCTATCCTCATAGGTTCCCCCACTCCACTGTCCCCCACCCCAGGAGGGCACGTAGAGCACTGTACATAGTCTGCATGGGGAAAAGGGTGCTTTATTGGTGGCAGGTGGGGTGGTTGCTGGTGGGACTATATGGGTCAGGGAGGAGGGAGGGAAGGGGTCTGTTCTCCAGGAGGGAGAAAGGGGACGGGGTCTGTGTTTGTGGAGCAGAATAACATGCTTTCCAGAAAACTGTCTACACTGAGCATGGTGCTTGGGGTGCACAGTGGGGCTGGGGGCTGGGGCCAGCCATCTGGTGGCCTGCACTGGGGAGTGTAGGAGCAGATGGTCTCACACCTAGTGCTCTGGTCCCCAGTGCCTCTCACACCTGGTGCTCTAGTCCCCACTGCTGGGTATGTGGT
>NW_017729024.1:120294728-120305997 GCF_001723915.1 Gavialis gangeticus | reverse complement strand
TGCACCAAAAGGAGATCAACATGCAATGCACCTGCTGGTTCTCCTGGACTGGAAGCTGCAGGATGCATGCAGGGCAGGGATCTGCTGTGGGCTGGAAGTGAAATTTATGAGCATCTGGCAGTGGAAATTGTGAATGGTTTGCCCGGGGCCTTGGTGGGGGAAAGGGGGAGCCATCGCTGTCACTGCCACCGCAGCTGGCATTCCAAGTGTCACATGTCCTCCGCCCTCTGTGCCTTCTCCACCCACACCTTGCAAAAGAACTCCTCCCAGGCCTCACAGTTGTTATACAGCACACAGGCTGCAACAGTGACCTGGAGGATCTTGACCTCCATGACCTCAAGGTGGACAGTGAGGGTGTGCCAGGGTCCCTTCAGGTGGCTGAAGGCACACTCCACCAGTGTGTGATTCTGGCTCAGAAACCTATTGAAATGTGCCTGGCGGGGGTCCAGCTGGCCAAATGAGCCAGGGGAGGAGCAGGTAGGCAGGATCCCCAATGAGGAGCAGCGAGACTGTAACCGTGTCCAGCTGAAGGTCCAGCACCCCTGGTGTGAAGTGTTTGTTCTCCACCAGGGCTGGAGCTCTCATTGGTGAAAGTGCCCTGGTGGTTGACGATGGCCTGTAGCACAATGGAATGGAAGCCCTCCTGGCTGTAGTAGGGGTGGTCACTGCAGGGTGGGCAGGTGACAGGGCCCTGATGCACTGGGGGAAGCCCAGGGTTCAGAACCACACCACCACCTCTAAGGGGTCATGGACCCGGAGCATGGTATGCCGCAGCATGTCCTGGAGAGCACTGCAGACCTCCAGGACAGCCTCCCCAGTGGTCACCTTGCCCATGCCAAACAGATGGCCAATATAGTGCAGACTATTGGGCATGGCTGGCTTGTGCAGGAAGATGGCCAGCCGGGTCTTCACAGGGAGAGGCAGCCACATGGTGGTGGCCTGTCACTCCAGGTGTGGGCAGAGCTGATCAAGAAGCTCCTGGAATGTGGCCTGGTTACTCTGAAAGGACTCCAGTCACTGCTGTTTGTCCCAGGTGCACTGGACAATGTGCAGCCACCAGTCTTGGCTGGCTGGCAGGGCCCAGAGGCAGCGGATGCACTGGTGGCAGTATTCACATCCCTCCTGCTGGGGTCTGGGTGGCAGCCCAGGGGTTGAGCAGTGTCACCACAGGGGCAGGGGGCCTCAGACGGCTCAGTGAGCCTGGCCACTCTGCCATACAGCATAGGGAGACAGGCAGGGCTAAGACTGACCTACGTCAGGTGGCAGTCACCGTGATGGCAAAGCGTGGTATGCAGGGGGGCAAGCAGAAGCCCAGGGCATGGGTCATCATCATACCCAGGGCCTGGGGGTGGAGCAGCCATTGCATGGTGGGAACGGGCTCTGGTGAGGGCTGTGCCAGAGGGCTATGACACCACGCTACACATTGCTACAGGCCAGAAACACAGGTGGCCACGGAGCGCTGTGCCAGGCTGGCTTTTAAAGAGAGCTTCTGGCCCCAGGCAGCTGTGGCTGGAGCTTCCAGCTCCCTCTGGCTGTTTCAGGGGGGTGGCGCAGGGCCAGTGGGGGCAGGAGCAGGCTAGTGCCATGAGGAGCAAATCTGCTCCCAAATGGCTGCGTGTGTAGATGCTTGCCCAGGGCGGGTTTAATGTACAGTAAATTACTGCACAGTAAACCCATATAGTACTAATTGCACATGTAGACACACCCTCCCTGCAGTAATGCTTGTACATGGCTTTTGTTGAGAGAGGCATTTTTCCTAGAGTTGCTGGATTAGTATTAGAATGTATCAGGATTTTTATAATCATTAAACCCAAACATGCATGTGTTTGTTCCCCTTGCAGCAGAGGGGAACAATGAAACTTTCACCATTACGTGTTTGTTAAAAAAACATGATTCCAGAAAATAGAGTTATTGGCAGTAGTTTGTGATCAAAAGGTTGTTTCATGTATTTGAGGAAAAGGCATGCTTCACACAGAACATAAATCTCTCTCTCTAAAGCTGCAGTCACAAAAGAGCAAGGAAAAGATTAGCATGCTCTTGACTATCTTTAACAGTAAGAGCTACCCATCCTTAGGTACTCCCCACATGACAGGGAAAGCACAATAGATGCATGTGCACCAATATTCCATCAGAAAAGACCTGTTCCTACAGCCCTTTATTAGTGGTCTCATACTTTAGCTACTAGGAAGTTTGCTAATGGTTTTCATACTGTGGTCCATTTTCATCAGTGACAACAACATTACAAACTCTGAAGTAAATGGGATGCTGCCAGGACAGTATCAGTTAAACCTCCTCTCTTTTTAACTGTTTCCAGATACTTCTGCAGGAGTTCCTTGTTATGCATACAACATCCAGTGATGCCAGATACAGCTTTGTAGCTTAGATATATAGCATTATCTTTATTATTTAAATAATGTAAGAATTTTTGTTAAATCATGTAAATAATTATACAGGGTGGACCAAACATCTATTTTGGGGAAAACTGAGTTTCAGCTTCTATTCTAAAGTTCCTTTTTCAGTTGCTCAAACAGAGGCTGGTTGCATTTCTCATAAAATTGAATAGTTTGTAAATGACCATATTATAAGCATATTGAAGATATAGGAATACAGAGCTGGGAAGGACCTCTTCGGTCATCTAGTCCTCTTTATTTGTAGGTTATCATTAACCAAAGGAATCCCCCAAAAAATCACCATTTTGAACCCTCACTCATGAATGCAAGGAATAATACCTGGAATGCTAAGAACACCTGATAACATGCCACAGGTAAAAGCAGCAGAAGTAAGGGCACCTCCAACTCTCTACCACTGCAAGAACAGAGAAGTAGGTAGCTAATATGCTCTCAGAAGACCCGCAGGAAAAGGGCCATGCCTTATGCCACAAAGGCAGACAAAGAAAGCCCACAATAATATGTATGTTATAGATGTGATAAACAATCTTCTGATCTAATCTACTTTTTAAGATATCTTTAATAACTGATTAACTGGGTTTTTAAACACACACATAATTTAGAAACCATTTATAAACAGTACCTTTGTACAAAGTGTGACTCAGGTGCCTTTGGGGTTGAAAATTTCTATGCTCAGTCTCAACATAAAGACGAAACTTAGTTTAAGGATTTGGGAAAACTGCTTTAATAGTTTTTACTTATTCAATTGTGAAAGAAACAAAATCACTTTTGTTCTAATATTTTATAAAATTATTTACACACCAAATATCAAGAAAGTAAAAGTAGAAATTTTAAAGATGGTTAGGTTGTAGACCTTTTGAGTCTTAAAAAAAACAAATTAATTATTGAATCATAGAAAATTAGGGTTGGAAGGGACTTCAGGAGGTCATCTTCTAGTCCAATCCCCTGCTCAAAGCAGGACCTTCCCCAAGGCTTTGTCTACCTGGGTCTTAAAAACTACTAAGGATGGAGATTCCACAATTTCCGTGGGTAGCCTGTTCCAGTGTTTTATTACCCGTCAAAGGAAACTGTTTCAGTAGTTGTAGGATTAAGAAAGTTTAAGTCAACCTTTACATGTATGCACAGTGATTTTTTTTTTTTTTTATACTGGGACATGCATTTGGGAAACTGTTAGGGAATTCTAATTTAAGAACAAACTAAATCCATTCTGTCTCAGTTTAAGACTTTCTGCTTGTATCTGTGTTTGCTTGCCTTTAAAGTATAAGGTATAATTAAAACCTAGAACATAATGATAAAAGGGAATTAAAATTAAAATAAGCTTTCTCTTTTTAAGAGCAAGCTTACTACAGGCTGTCACTTCCTGTTGAGGCTATTAACAAGCAGACATATGGAAAGAGCATATGATAATTTAGCAAGGAACACAGGGGGAGTGAATGCTTATTCAAAAATGAGATGTAAAGCTAGGTGTGTGTTGTAAAGAACTTTCTAAATTGTTCAGGAAAAACAGGAACCAGATTGTTCTGTCTAAAATAGCAAATGGAATCATAAATGTAGTAAGGAAGGTTAGAATGGATGTGTCATAAGCGAAGGGTGATAATTCCTTCATAGTAGACCTCTGTGTTCATAGCAATCAGGATTCTGCCTGAAATTATAATAACTAAGCCAACATCTTCAAGGCCAGAAGAATCAGTGACTAAAAGAGCTAACAAATAAAAAAAAGAAGAAAGACTGGTGTTGCTGGTTCAGCTGTACTATTGGAAGATCTAGCATAGTCAAGGCTCTAATAGGCTCTGTCACGTCAACATTCACCTTTTCTGCTGAAATTTTCCATGCTTGTTCTTTGCTAGGCCTGTGTGAAGCACCAAGTATTAGCTTCGGATTCGGCCAATTTGGAGGGACAGTGATTTGATTTGGTGATTCTAATCGCTGTCCCAATTTGATTCAGCTGATTTGAATTCAGAGATTCGGCCATAGACTATAATGGGGAATCACTAAAATACCTATAACTTTGCAATTTTTGTGCAGATTTGGATGAAAACATTAGGGATGGTAGCCCCTTCTGAGGGCATGAAGCCTACCAAGTTTCAAGGAGATAGGTGTAGGGGTGTCTGTGAAAGTGCCCCTCAAACTGTTGAAAGCAAAACTCATATCACTTTTGTGTGTTAAGGCAGAGCAGGATGAAAACAGCAGGCATGGTAGCCCCTCATGGGGGCTTGAGTCCTGCCAGGTTTCAGGCAGAGTGGTGCAGGGGTTTCTGTGAAAGTTCATTTCAAGGCTCTGAAAGCAAATAAAAAAAAAGCAAATAGGTGTGAAGTGAGGAGGTGGCACTCACTCTGTCTGCAGGTGGAGCTTGGGGAACCCCAGCGGTGAGAGGTTCACCTTCAGGAACACCAGCTGCTCCATCAAACCAGGAGCCAAAGAGGTGCAGTGGGGTGTCACTATATCCCCAGCAATGCTGAACACCCACTTGCTTGGAACACTGGTCGGTGGACAGGACAGGTGTTCCCAGGCAACCGTGGCCAGATCCTGCCACACCTAGCTGTGGGTTGCCCAGTAGGCCAAGGGGTTGCAGTGCAGCAGCTCCACGTCTTTGGTGAGATAGGTAGCCACTGAGACCTCTGTGATACCTGCCTGATGGTGGGGTCTGGTGCCTCTGGACCCCAACATTGAAGCCATGCCCTTGGCCCACATTGGCAGCGGCTATGGTGGAGGAGATTGCCTCGTGGTTGGAGTGCTGACATGGGAAAGTGGATCCTCCTCTTCCATGTCCCCCTGCCTCAGCCTCCCTGACTGTTCACCAGCCCCACCGTTCAGTGATCAAGGGTTTTACTGCTGCAGATGCTCCCCTTCACCCTCGGGTTGCACATGCCGTCAGCACATGCATAGGCTGCGGAATGGGGTGGGCCACCTGGGCCATGGCCCGACCAACTTTTAGTACATTCACTTATATAACGCACAAATGCGCAAGTGTCTTTCCTGTTAAAACTGTATAGCTATTTTTTAAACTGCATAGCTAGCTAAATAGCAAGCTATACTTCCACTTTGTTGCCCTGTGGGGTCAGGCCAACTCTCAGGAACTCAATATTATGCTGTTAGACAGGAGGGTGTGACACAATTGCACATATACAAACACACAAATCAATCAGGTGCATACACACACACACACACTACTAACTCAGGCACATACACATCCAAGCCAGCCTAGGCACATGCATACCTATCACCAATTCAAGCACATACACTATACACCCCAAAAGTTAGACAAAAATCAATTGTCCATACCCACACACTCAGTACACATACATAGATCACGAATTCATGTCATGCACACAATGGCATATATATACACACATACACACCAGTTCACACACATACAGCCCACCTACACATACACACAGATAAGTTCCTAACTTGGATGGTACAGTATATATGTGTGTGCTTGGGGTACGTGGGATACTTGGGGGAAAGTTAAGGTGAGAGAGAGAGAGTGTTAAAGTATAGGGAGTGAAAGTTGCCATAACCAGGATTAGAACCAGTGGGCTAGAGAGAAGCTGGCTGAGGGACTGAGGCTTAGGGTTACTTAAGGTCAAGTGACCCCAGGGTTATTTGAGATTACTGGTGCAAGGGGAAAAGCCCAGTGGCAAGGAGGAGACAGCCAGGAAAGAGAGAGAGACAAAAACCTGGGAGCTTGGGGCTGGAAACTGAGGCAGACAGCTGAGGGATTGTGGAGGGGGGGACATGTAAGTGGTGGCAAGGAGGAGACAGCCAGGAAAGAAACTGAGGCAGAAACCTGGGAGCTCAGGGGAAAAGGCAGTGGGGATATGACAGTGGCAAAGAAACAGGGGGTTTGCAGGCGGAAAGGAGCTTAGGACAGGTGTTGAAGGTGGTAGTGAGCCAGAAGCAGGAGAGGGAGAAATGAGACAGAAGTTAGAGAGGCGAGGAACAGAGATTGGAGCAGGGCCACACTGTAGTAAAGCAAACCCAACTCAGGGGTCCAAGTAACAGTTTTATTAAACAGACAATACACTACACAGCCCCATGAAGTTATTGGTTCACACACACACACACACACACACACACACAAGCACTCACAATGGGAGCAGGAAAAAGAGACTCAGTGGAAGGTTTGGAGTCCAGGTAGGGAAGAGAAACAGAGTCCAAGTCCTTGGTTGAAGAGAGGGTGAGGGTGATATCCAGGCTGGAAAGGGGTCTTTGTCCAGCAGGTGTTGTCCAGAGGGGAGTTGCTGGCAGAGCTTCTGGGTGGATAGGTGGTGTGGCATGGTGCTGGTCCAGATGGAGAGGGCATCCCAAAGAGTCAGTCTTCACTACCCCTTTTTATGGGTCAGACTACCTCTGATCTC
The DNA here is from genome assembly GCF_001723915.1 of Gavialis gangeticus. Classification (NCBI taxonomy): domain Eukaryota; kingdom Metazoa; phylum Chordata; order Crocodylia; family Gavialidae; genus Gavialis; species Gavialis gangeticus. The sequence continues at coordinate 120,299,228 of NW_017729024.1, read as the reverse complement.
CTATGGGAGGGCCTGTCCAGGCAAGGTCAGTCCTGTTCCAGAGGGCTTCAGGTGTTCTTACTGAGCATGTGCAGCCTTGGCACAATGGTGGGTTGCCTCATCTTTTGTTTCTTGAATGCTGAGGGTGGTTCCAATGGCTGGGTCCTTGGTGTTGATGGTTCGGTCATTCAGAGGGAGCTATTTTTAGACCTACTGCCATTGTCTCTCAAGCACCCACATTCATTCCCATTCATTCACAAGCCAAGTTACATAGGAGGGGTAGGTATGAGTCATAGGGCAGGGGACACAAGATGGAGGCTTGACATTACAAGACGGAAACTTGACATGACCATGTGCTAACTTACATATGTAGGCCTAAAACAGTAATCACACAATATAAAAGCAGTAAAAAAAATCAATACAAACATAATACTTATCACTTATAAAACAGTGGGTATCTATATCAAAACAGCAGGGTACTTATTTGCAGAGGGGAGAGAAAAATAAAACTTACTACCTAAAATAAAATGTTAAAGCTTATCCTACATCTTAGCTTACTTATTCTTATCTATAGGGAATAGAGAGGTCAGACATGGTTGGGGAAGGGGAGGGAATGCATTTTAAAATAAAAAAAAGAAAAACTGGGGGTTTTGCTACAGCTTTGTTTGTGCCTGATGTGCTGTTTCTAACCGACACATGTCATTATGTAAATTGCCTGTGTGTATGTCTCAGCTAATGTTGCAAAAACTCATTCAGGACATCAGGGGAAAAAATGAAATGAAATAAACCCATTACAAACTTTTTCAAAAGCAAACAAAACAAAAGAGATGAAGATACAGCACAAGCACCACTGGCATCACTACCAGAATCAACTTAAGAAAAGACAGACCTCCATAATGAGGTTGAACCTTTTGTGTCTACCTCTTCGGTTTGTGCTGCTGCCACCCACTGCTCTAGCAAATTCTGCATGGATTTTGCTAGGCCTTGTCAACCAGATAACCCCACAGTGCTGGAGGGCACTAAAAAGGTACAGGGAACTGGATCATCACAGTGAATTTGATCAGTTCAATTGAATTGGTTCAAAGATGTTAATTGGCTACATTTGTGTGAAACACGGGACAAACTATTCTGCAACACAGTGCTGTTTCTGTATAGTCAAAGGCCTAAACCTGACCCAAAAAAATGAGGGTACATTTGCTGTTAGTGATTTTCAGAATTTGCAACATGCTGCCAAATGCTTCCAAAAGCATGAAAAAACAAAATGTCACCGGGAAGCCACGGCTCAAATAGAAACATACAGGTATATGTCATATCTACCAAGCACTGTTACTCAGCTTGACTCGCAACTCAAAGCTCAACCAAAATGTAACTGAAAAATGCTAATTAAATAGCTAACATCCCTTCATTTCCTAATGGAACAAGGACTGGCAATAGAGGGTCACGATTCTGAAAGTGGCAATCTATATCAGCTCATGCAACTTCACACTGAGGATTGTCCTGATCTTAGCCACTGGCTTTCTGAGAAAAAATACATGCCCCATGATGTAATCAGTGAATGAATTCATCTCTGCAATGGACATCTTACAGAGACTGCTTTCAAAGATGTATGAGGTGGGATTTTACTCTATTCTTGTGGATGAAACAAGGGATATTGCAAACAAAGAACAACTGGTCACTTTATTTCACTGGGTAGACAAAAATTACACAATACAGGAAGATTTCATTGGCCTTGTTGATGTACCTAAAACCAACTTCTCTATCATCTACAGTGTGCTATACGACATTTTGATACACTGCAACATGCTCCTGGGTCTATGCAGGGGGCAGGCACATGATGGTGCCGCTAATATGTCCAGTCACAAATGTGGTGTTGCTGCTCAATTTAAGCAAAATAATTCTGCAGACATTCATATTCATTGCAGGATGCACTGCATAAATCTGTCCCTGCAAGATGCGGGGGAAAACTGTAAAGAAATTCGGGATGCATTGGACTTGGTGTTAGAGGTGACCCATCTCATCAAGCAATCCCCAAAGTGAAACCATTTGTTTGAGTCTTTAAAGAAAGAATTAACCCTGGAGAATCAAAACCTGCGCACCCTCTGTCTGACATGATAGACTATCTGCACCAGTGCACTGAAATCCATCATAGATAACTACAGTGTTCTCTGTACTGTAATGACACAGATCAATACCTGTGACTACAGGAACAGTACAGAGATGCTTTTCCGCACTTTGTTGTGTTAAAAATTACCTGCGATCTACAATGACTCAGATGAGATTGAATGACTTAATGTGTACCTGCCGTCACAAGGAGACCCTTCCACAGACAGACATTACCGCAATTGCAGCTGAGTTTGCAAACCGCAACGATTGCAGAAGGACGTTCTTTGCAAATTTTGACACACGTGGACAATAAAATGGCACTTCCATATTCACAAGCAAGGAGCTGATAAATATTGGTGAGTGTTATAACTTGATGTTTTTCAGTTACTTTTCCTGTACTACTGCACGCAGTGTGATTTTTGTAACTTAATAATTTCACGATTAGCATTGTATGTTAATAATAATCAATTATTTTCTATATGTATTACATGAAGAAAGTATGTAAGAAAGAACGACATTAAGTGTAAACATAAAGTAAGAAATCAGTGGTGAGAGCTAGGGGGGCGGGGGTTGGTTGTTTGTTTTTTTTTGCCCTCTCCCCCCCACCCCCAACCAAAAAGGCATTCTGCGGCCCCTGAGCACTTGGACTGTACTGGACCACAACAGATCCAGCCATTTTTTGATGCCCTCCTTCAGCTGCTTTCCCAGTGCCTGCACCTCTGGTGAAAGCAGATTGCCTCAGCCAGGAATATCGATCCCCTGGAACTTCTCCATTTCGTTCTCAAGCTCCTTCACTACATGGATCACCTGGCTAAGAAGGGCATCGCCAGTGCTGAGGGCATCGCCAGCGTTGAGGGTCTCATTGACCTCAAGGAATGGCTTGAGGATCACCAAGATCTGAGAGTTGGTATCTCACTGCGTTTTTTAAGGGGCCCATTGATCCCAATCTTCCCGACCAAGGCCATCTCAAGGATGGCCTTCTGTTGCTTGACCAGCCTTTCCAGCATCAGGTATGTGGAGTTCCACCAAGTCTCCACATCCTGCATGATTCTGTGCTGCAGGATGCTCAGCTCTGCCTCTTTGTCCCGCAGCATCTTGCCTACTTTGATGCTCCAATGGAAGTAGCCTGCCACCTTCCTGCATTTTGAAATGAGCTGGCTTGTAGTGATGGCACCATTACTGGGAGCCCTGTCGCCCTCCAGGGCATCCCTGACTATGACGTGGAACTTGTGTGCCACACAGCAGATGCCAACAAAGTTGGCATCATGCACTGCCTTGACCATATTGGCCCTGTTGTCTGTGACCATGAACCCATGGGTGAGCTTGCCCTGCCCAACACACCACCCCTGCACCATGCAGTTCATGGCCACAATGATCTCCCTCGCCATGTGGAACTCATCCATCACCTCCACTTGAAGGAAAGCCTACCAGTGCTCTGACTGATCACATCAGTGCCCTATTAGGGAGAGGTAGGCATGATCTCTACCCCAGATGCTCCAGATGTCCAAGGTGAAGTGCAAGGCTACCTGCAAACCTGCCTTCTGCAGCTCCTCCCTCAAGTACTCCCTGCATGCCTCATACAGGGAGGGCACCACTGTCCTGCTGAAGGTGGTGCATGCGGGCACTTGGTACAATGGGGCCATGAGTGCCATGAGCCACCTGAACCCTGGCCACTCAACTAAGGAGAAGGGGTGACCTTGCTCACCTTTAGAACGCGCCCTGCTTTGTCTCCACCTTTCCCCCACTGCTCCAGAGTGGCCTGCCTCTGGTTCTTTTTGGGCACACTCTCACTGGTGCCAGGCTGAGGAGGATCAAGGGCAAGGGGGTGCTGCCTCCTGAGATGCAGCAGCATTGTTGTGGTGGCGAAGTGTTTCATGTCCTTACCCTGGCTGATCTGCCTTTGGAAGCGCTGGCAGGTAGCATACCTTGAATCATCTGCCACCTCAAAATGATCCCACACTACACAACCCCCCACTTCTGGGTTGAGGGTGGGGATCCTGCTTTATCCCCCTCTTCACCAGGCAGAGGCGCAACAACAGCAGGAGCTGCGCCACCTGCCCCCCACAACCTCTTCTGAAGTGCCTTCCAGAGAAGGAGACCTGCCTCTAGGGGAACTTTGAGAGGTGTGAGGCACAAACTCAGATTCCCCCTCCTTCCCCAGAATTTCCTTCGCTATAGTTTCATAGTTTCTAGGGTCGGAAGGGACCTGAGCAGATCATCTAGTCTGACCCCCTGCCATGGCAGGAAGAGCACTGGGGTCAAATGACCCCAATAAGGTGGTCATCCAACCTCCTCTTAAAAACCCCCAGGGTGGGAGCCTGCACCACCTCACTTGGAAGCTGGTTCCAGACCCTAGCCGCCCTGACCGTGAAGTAGCGCCTCCTGATGTCCAACTTAAACCTTCCCTCCGCCAGCTTG
>NW_017729024.1:120291755-120294301 GCF_001723915.1 Gavialis gangeticus | reverse complement strand
TGTCTACGCCACAGTCCCCCAGCTTCCTAATGAGAATGGGGTGAGAGACAGTATCAAAAGCCTTCCTGAAGTCTAGGAAAACTATATCCACTGCCACCCCTGCATCCAATGATTTAGTGACCTGGTCGTAAAAGGCCACCAGGTTGGTCTGACAGGACCTGCCGCCAATGAACCCGTGCTGGTTCATGACCCTCAGCTTCTCTGCTTCCACATCCAGCTCCTCCTCTGGCACTGGAAGGCTCATGCTAGGAACTGAAATTGGGGTGGAGAATGTCACGCTGCTGCTGGTTAGTGATGCAGGCACTGCTACCACCTCCTTGCTCCCACTAGCAGCAGAAGACTCACTGCTGACAGGAAAGAGGGTGCGTCTATGTTTGGGGCAGTGGGAGCTTACAGCTCTCCCTCTTCCCCCTCTCCCTCCCCTGCCAGAAGACCTGACACCTGCCTTTCCAGCATGCTTCATAATGTTTGGTGTGCTACAAAATGTGTAAATACCCAAACTCTTCATTTACTCATGACACTGTTGTTTTAATTGCCTTGTTTGGAGAGAATGCTATGCTGTTACTTTTCTTTTGATCTTGGCTTTAACAACAATTGTTGGACTATTACATCTTCCACTTGAGCTTAGTAAAGTTTTTTCCTCTGTGAGGATAACTGTGGATGCTTGATCCTAAACCTTTTTTTTGTACTCCCAATTCCATATCTCTTAAATAAAACAAGTTAAATTGGCAGGAGACTGAAAATAAAGGGGGAGAAAAAGTCACATAATACAAAAATTAAAGCACAACCTACATTTGGGCAGCCTGTAAACACTATGGTAAGCACACGTAGCTTGGCCAGGACTCTCAGGCCTCAGTACTAACAAGGTGTATTTTTCCTTTGTGGTAGCATACGTGAGCAACAGTGATCAGAAAATACCATGAAGAAAGAACATTACTTCTACCACAAGGTAAAAGAAAGGTGAAGCCTACCCTGTCCTCTGTCTGTCTTAGTTCACCTCACAGTGAAGCTATGGGTGATCTGTGGTGATTCACTGTAAACAAAATGGAGAAGAATCTTCTGAAGATTAATCCCGGATGCCCTGTCCCAGGCTTGCATACCTTGTGAGGCCAAACAGCTTATCAGAAGGAAGGAGCATTTAGCCCTGCCTGGGGCTGGAGTGGATTTTGAGCACCAGAAGTGAGAAGGGTGGAAGAGCAGGAACCCAACTCCGAGGTCTCTGAAAGGGCCTCAGATGCTATCAGCAAAATGAAATGTTTAGGGTGATGATTCTCACCTTTTTTTAGGTTTAAGGCACCCCTGGATGGACTCATGGCACCCCAATGACCCTCTCCCTGAGATCTCTTCAGCCTATATTGACATTTCACAGAAGCTGGATGTTCTCCTGCTTTACCAGTGGCAGGTTAGGTATTTGTATGATGATTTGTATGATTTGCTAGGTCTATGCTGTGTCAGTTAATGGTATTGTTTAGATGATGGTTTGGATAGGGACGATCCTGCGTCAGGCAGAGGTTGGACTAGATGACTTGCAACACACCTCAGAAAATGCTAGCTCTTAGTGTTTGCTCTGGTTTTTGACTGCAAAAAAATGCCAGAGCAGGTTTTGTGTTGCAAAGAGCTCCTAAAAAACTAAAACCACGGTTTGGAACCTCTGGGTTTATCTCGTGAATCAGGCTGGCACGTCTCATGCTGTGGACATTGAGCATCACCCTGCAAAGGATCTTCAAGGTCCCCCAGGCTGACAGGGTGCCTAGGCTGAGATTTGCTGCCTCAGAGGCGCATTTCACTGTCCTCAAAGGCAGGCACTTGGCAGTAGCGGGATGAGGCTGCAGTTGGTTCCTTATTCCCAGTCACTTTATCAAAGCTAATCTTTACACACTTAAAGGTTGTTAGTAATGAATTAGACATGTTAAAGTGTTAGAATTTCATCCAAAATGTGTATTTACTAATAAAAAATGCAAAATAATAACATGTATCAAGTATAGAGCCCTGAATAAAGAGCTGAGATTAGACTGGGAAAATACTTTTCAGGTCACCCCAAACCACATGTCTCCACCACTTCTTTGGAGAATTCTGGGCAGGGCAGGGCAGTGCCTGACCTGGAGCTCAGTTTTCATGCACCAGCCTGGCTCTACTCATCGCCACTGCCCCCAATCGGCCCTTCTCTGCCCCCGGGGGCGCTCTCCCAAAGAATCCTGAACTGGGTAAAGATTAGCTTTGAAAAAGAAACTGGGGACCAGGAATAATAGGGCAAGGGACCAACTTCTGCCCCTTGCGGGGGGTGGGGAGTGAGCAGCCCTGTGAAGAGGGCTTGGCGGGAAAGCCCCCGTTGAGGCCACCCGGTCTCGGCCAAGGCCGGGCGAGGAGCGGGAGCCTGGAGCTGGGTCTGCGCTGAGGGGAGCGGCTCGGCTCGGCCCGGACGCTCCGCTCCGCTTCGCCGGGAGCCTCCCGCTCCTGGTGCCGCCCTGCGCCGGGCTCCTCCTCCTGTCCCGGGAGGCCCGGCCCCGCGCGCTGACGTGCGCTGACTCGCCGGAGCCCGGCCCGGC
>NW_017729024.1:120284115-120291222 GCF_001723915.1 Gavialis gangeticus | reverse complement strand
ACGGAGCAGCGCGGTGGGCGCTGGCTCTCGCCGCCCCGGCCCTGGGGGCAGGCGTCCGTGGTGAGTAGCGCGGAGCTGGGCACGGCCCGGGCGGGTGTTTACAGCGGCCTCTTGTGCTTCTCGCCCCCCCGGGCATGAGAGCACCCCTGCCCGGTGCGGGGCGCGCTGCGGCAGGGCGGCGGTGGGCCAGTTCCAGTCCCCCCCCTATCCCGGCCGCTGGCTGCTGGCGCCGCACTTCCGCGCCTCGTCCCGGGGGGCAGGGCTCGGGCTGGGGCAGGCTGGGCTGCGACTCGGGTGTGCTGTGTGTCCCTGGCTTCCTGGGCACAGGTACGGCGACGTACACACGCATCCCGGCACACGCTGACAGATACGTGTGCCCACGCGAACACACTGACACACACCGACCAACGCACGAGCACACATACTCACTGACACTGACTGATGCACATGGATACACTGACACACCGAGACACAGGTGCGCACACCGACAAGTGCGCACACATATACACTGACAGATGCACACATACACACACACTAATGCACATGCAGACACACAACACAAACACTGCCACACTGACACGCAGACACACTGACTGACACCCACTGACAGACCCATGCATACGCTGACACACACAGAGGCCCACTAATGCATGCAGATGCAGGCAAACAGACACTGACACACACTCACTCACATAGACACACATATGCCAGTACACACACACACACACACACACACACGCTGTGACACTCAGACACACTGACACACCAACACACAGACACGCACGCAAACACAGATGCACGCTACCACCCAGTTCTTGATGTTAGCAATTTTGTTTGCCATCAGGGAGACTGCGCTTTTTCTCTACAGTTTGCAGGCAGAGAGAAGAGCTTTTAGAGATCCTGATGGGGGTAGGGAAATAGTGTTGCTGACTTGGCTTCATAATTGCTTTCGCAGAGATAAGTTGCTGAATGATCGGTGAGTTTTCTGAGGTCTTGGATGATGAACTTCTGGGTTTCTGAACCCCTCCCATAAGCCATTTGACATAACATATGTTGGGCGCCTTGTGTTGATGCATCGACTGTGTTTATATTAGTAAGAGAAAGAAAGAGGGAAGTGCAGGGAAGGGAGAATGACACACATTATTGGAGAAGGGCAGGTTCTGGCAGATAACATGGTAGTGATTTTGTTTGCCCGGTCTTCCTGATGGCTGCAATGTGTACAGTGCTGTGTTGGTCTGAGGCTTTACCTTCTTCTCTTTGCCTCTTGCCCACTTTGATAGTAGCATGTTGTTTTAAGGAGTGACTAAGAACATAGACTGTTCCATAAGGGATTAAACCAAATAGTTTATCTCATCTCTGAGGATGGCCTGCAGCAGATGATTAAGAAGACAGTGTAAAACCCCTATAATAAAGGACAGGTATTTAGTAGAGAGCCAAGGTGGTAGCAGCATGGAGGAATCATAGTAGGCAGTAGCTTGTGGCTCACACCAGAGGAAGCGTGTGTCAAGGGACTTTATTTCTGAGCTGTTTGCTGTTTGAGTGGGATTTTCTTTTCTGTAAATACTGATGACATCGGTATAGGGAAATGGTGCTTGCCCTGCTGCTGCCGGGAATTTTTAATGAGCAAGCAGCTCATGGAGCTGCAGTAAATGGGTTAACTTTCTTGATAGTGAAGTTAGATTACCATTCAGGGCCATGAAATGGAAAATGAAAGGAGACTAGTGCTGTTGCTGCAACTTCTTGCTTGCTGCCATTTAGAGAGTTAGAAGGATTAACGCTTGAAATAAGCTCTGTTAAATAGCCATTCCCAAGCTGCACTGAGTGAAAACCTTACGTATGATGAGGGAAGGGAGTTAGTTACTGTCTTGTGCTCGATTTCTTTACTCATCTTTCAGTATCATTACAAGGATGGTTACTAAACTGTATTCTGATTTATGTCAGGGCTTTATAAGTATGGGAACAAAGAGCTGAATGATTGCACTTGTGGTCAAAGACAATCATTTCAGCATCCTGGTTTAAACATAATCTGAAAAAGAAAATGAACAAGGTTTAAAAATATAGTAATATAAACCCATGGTTGAGATAATGGTAGCTGAAGACAACAGCTTCTCCTGTCAACTTCTTGTAAAGTTTTGCTGTCTCAAAATATATGAGGTTGTATTTAAAGATTAACATTTGAGAATTTGTACTGATATTTTTGTTTAGAGCAGTTGAGCTGTTTACAATTCAATCAAAAAGAAACTTTGCAACTTTTTCAAAGATTAAACAATGTTCAAATAGTACCAACGGGCTGTGGGCAGCTTAGCATATCCATTGTCAGCTCCATTTTTTTCTAGGTTTTGTTTATATGCAAACTTGAATGATAATTGCAGCGAATCAATTTTGTTCATTCACAATGGGTCCTCTAGTATAAAAGATCTTTTGAAAATTGTAGCCCTCTATTTGCAATCATTTTAGCAGACTGCAGGTAGATATGGGTGTTCACTTACATGGTTTTCAATGCAGACCCTGTGAGTCTGTCTGTGCCTATGAGTAAGAGTAGCAGGATTTGACCCTGCGTTTTGTCTCATATTTATATTTATCCAACTTAGTTTACATTGGGTTCAGCATACTCGCTTCAAAGTATGGTTAACAAGAGAATGTTCTTAAATTTCTGGACAGGAAATGTAGCAGAGTATTCCACAGAGTGAATTTATCAAACAAAACTAAAGTTAATAAAAAAAATGAGATGTATAAAGAAAACCATCCATTTTGCATATGATGCCTTTACTTGGAGATCTATTATATACGTAACCATGTTTTGTTGGAGGGTAGTGTTTTATGTCCTTGCTTAGGCAAGTGGGAATCAGTTGATTTATTGGCCCAAACCATTAGTCATTCAGTTGGGTATCCAGTCTCTTCTAAACCCTGGCATACACATACCTGCAGTCACTGCACCATCTCCTTCAGAACCTCTTGCTGAGGCTCCAGATACACTATTCCCCTCGCCTGTTTATTTTTACACTCCCTGTCCATGGCCCCACCAAGGCCTGGGACCTCCTGGTCAGCCTCCTCCTGGGCCCAGTGAAGCTGGCCATGTATCTGACCAAGAAGGGGGCTGTGGTCTGGAGGGGCCCTGGGGACTGTGAGGCCATGTTCCTTAACCTGCTTCGTTCCTGTCTCCAAGCAGAGTATCATTGGGCAGTGTCTGCTGGCTCCTTGGACTTGTTTGAGGGCTAGTGGGCGCTGTCCAGTGTGCTCTGCTCCTTGTCCCTACTTGGCACACTTATTTTGAACCTCTGGTCAGCACTCTCCTCCCTGTTTTTTCATTATTTGTCCCAAGAAATCTGTTGTCCCCTTCCCACTTCAGGGGGGCTAATGAGAGACTTGGTGGGCTGGGCCCATGTGTTTTAAACAGTGACAAATAGGCCTGTCGCTTTCAAACCCTGGCATAAACATACCTGCCGTCACTGCACCATCCCTTTCAGAACCTCTTGCTGAGGTTTTGGCTGCACTATTCCCCTTGCCTCTTAATTTTTTCACTCCCCATCTGTAGCCCCACCATGGCGCGGGACCTGCTAGTCAATCTCCTCCTTGGCCTGGCAAAGCTGGCCATGTATCTGACCAGGAAGGAGGCTCTGGCCCAGAGGGTCCCCAGGGACTGTGGGACCTTTTTTCTGTCCCTAATATGTTCCTGTCTCCAGGCAGATTATCACTGGGCCGTATCCACTGGTTCCTTGGACTCATTTGAGGGCCAGTGGGTGCTGTCCAGTGTGTTCTGCTCAGTGTCCTGGCTTGGCTCACTAGTTATTAACCTGTGATCTCTATTCCTGTCTCCGTTTTCATTATTTTTGTCCCAAGTAAACTGTAGCTTGTAGTAATAAAACGGAGTTATAATTTCTTTGCAGGCCTGGGCCCATGACTCTCCTTGACATGTTAGAAGTCCTGTCTCTTCCAAATGCCAGGGTTGTTTGAATGATGTGTAGAGGTGCACTGATACATTGGTCTCATATTGGATTCGTACCGATATAGGGAAAATAGACAGTATCAGAAATTGGCTATTTTGCCTAATGTGGCCAAGAATGTGGCTGATAAATGCCCTGTGCATACGCACACCTGCAGCATTCACAGGGCCAGGAGCGTGGCCCGGCAGCTTGGAGACCAGTACTGGGCTGGTAAGTCTGGTGTGGGGGAAGGGATGGGGGGAGGGAAGGGACATAGGGGAGCAAATTGAGTTCCCCACGGTGAGGGAGAGAGCGGGGCAGGGGCAGACGCTACTCAGCCAGGGTGGGTCGGGATGCAGGATGGAGCTTCAAGCCGCTCGTCCAGGGGCATGGGGAGGGGGGGGTCAGCTCCCACTTCTGTGCGTACCCTGGGCTGGCATAGGGGGTGTGTACCCCTGGATCTGTGCACAGAGTGGGGCAGGCTGCCGATGTGGGCTGGGGCCATAGCTGCTCTGGGCTCTTCCCAGCAGGGGTGTTGTGCTAGGGCTGCACTTGGGGTGGGTGGCAGCAGTGCTAGTGGGGGGGTTATGGTGAATTTTGGGGTGTCTGCAGCCCCCCCCGTAGCTGCTTCCCAGTGCTGCTGCTGCCCATCCTGAGTGCAGCTTGGCCCAGCCCCCTGCTAGGAAAAGCCCGATGCAACCCCGGTCCCAGCCCTCAGTGGCAGCCTGCCCTGCCCCACACACAGATCCGGAGGCACATGCTGCCCATGCCCTCCCAGGGTGTGTGCCGGGTGGAAGCTGCATCCCGCCCAGCACCCCTTGGATGAGCAGCTCTAGACTCCATCCTGCTCCCCGCCACGGCTATACAGTGCCAGCTCCTGCCCCACTTCCTCCCTCAGTGCAGGGGCCTTGTTCTGCCCCCCCTTCCCCCACACCAGACTTACCAGGCTGACGCTGGTCTCCAAGCTGCCTGGATGCATATCAAAATCAGATTGGTATCGGCTGATGTGGCTCCTTAAAAATTGGCCATTGGTATTGGCCCAAAAAATCTCTATCAGTGCACCCCTAATGACATGCAGTGTACAGCCTGTCAGGGATTAGGTTGTGGTCCCTGGGCTCCTACTAGCTGCTGCTCCTCATTGCATTGCTGTGGTTTCAGCAGTAGCCAGAATCTTCATGTTTTTCTCCCCATGCTGTAATTGCCTTCCGGTGTCTCTGGGGCAGGGCAGTGTGTGGCATGACTGGGAGAGCTGAGGGTGAGTCTAACATCATGTGGGCACGTGTTGCGCTAGTGTGGGGGATTACAGGTGCATGGCGCAATTATGTGGGAGGGGCCCCAGTGTGGTGCAGTGTGTGAGGGAGATGTCCATACAGTGTGTGGCCTGGGATGGGGGCTGTGGTTTGCTCTGTTGTAGCCCACAGGCATGCAGCTCCTACTGGTATGGTCCACAGAACATTTGGCCCCCAACTGCTTAGAAGTTGGACAGCCCTGTCGTAGGCCAAGCTAGTGCTGAAAAAAGAAAAAGGTATCTTATTTCCTTAATTCTGAACGTATCTGGTTAAGCCAGTTATCCATCTATTCTAGTACCCTTCCTCTGATGTTGATCTGTACTATATACCATATTTACTTGCATACAACATGCCCCTGAATATATTACCCATCTTTGTTTTTGAAAGGTAGAATGAAGAAAAGATTTTTCCAGAGTTATAGTTTCATACATCAGAGTCAGAGCCTAATCTTCAACTCCCTTTCCTGCTTAACTAAGCTGAAACTCTAGCTGCTGCTGAAGACTGGCCTCCATGGGTGGATCTATGTTTCTTAAAAGAGCTAAATAGTTTGCAGGGCTGCAAAATAGGAGGAGAGAGACTTGGACTTATTACCACACAGCAAAATTGCTCTAACAAAGGTTTGCTTGATTAGTGGGAATATCAAAACTATTACAAAGAAGAGGTGATAGTTAAAACCTCTGGAGTAAAGAACTGAGCCATTAAGTTAATTGACTCCCTTAGCTATCTGCATAATAATGCCACAGCTGTAGCACTGTAGAACAGGAATTAAAAGAGGGTGCTTCTATCCCAGGCAGAAAATCAGCTTCTCTGCTTAATATGTGCACCCCTATTTTGGAGGGCTGATTTTTGGGGCAAAAGGTGCATTTTGTATATCCAAAAATATTAACTTCAGAAGAAAGTACAAGTAACTATAGCGGACTGATATGTAGTAAACTGTCCTAAGAGAGGTTTGCTAATTCTCTCTAGTCTTTGGTTGGTTTATGCAACAAAACCACTAGTACTTATGGTTCTTACAACTTTTTTATCCTGTCTTGTGCAACTGTAGATATTTTAAATATGTACCTAGTACTGTTAAAATCCTACTAAGGCCTTCACATCAGTGCTGTTGTGGCAGTGAGTTTCAGGGGTTCATATATTTAGAAAAATATTAATTTTAAATGTCTTGCTTCTCAATTTCATTGAAAGATCTTTCACTTTTGATAAGAGTAAAAAAAGAGCACATGATTTTTCTTCTCAGTATGTTGACCACCTCTCTCATATCCCTTGTTACTGTTTTTTTCTTTCACCTACACAGTCCCAAACGTCTTCAGTACCTTTCCATGTCTCTAATAATCTTTGTTGCTTGTCTTTAAATCCTTTCTATTTATATTTTTGTGAAGGAGTGTAAGACGTATCCTTCTCTGGAATAGGAATACTATTAACATTAATGTATTTTCAGTCCTGTCCTTTTGCTATTTCCTGACATTTTGTTTGCTTCTTTGTTGTTTCAGTGGTTTTCACAGAGGTTTTCATGGAGCTAGCCATCATATTGCCTAGGCCTTTTTGTCTCATCAGTGGTTCTAGCTAATTTAGAATGCGGCAACATATATGAGTAGCTTGTATTTGCTGATATAAAATAGGTTCTTCCTTTGTGCTGCTTGTTCACCTAGCTCTTTGGTAGGTGTGGCTGGTTAACTCAGACTGGTGGGGCAGTGGAGCGTCCTATGGGAGGTGGGGGGTTGCAGCCAGTTGGGAGCGGGGGGTGGTTTGCAGCCAGCTGGGAGTGTGGGGGGTGGAGTTTGCAGCCGGCTGGGCACTCTGGCCCGTAGCAGCGGAGAGGCTGCAAACCCCACTGCTCCCGGCCGGCTGCAAAACCCCCCCCTTTTCCCACCCCTCCCTCCCCCCGCTCCTGTGGG
>NW_017729024.1:120270781-120283915 GCF_001723915.1 Gavialis gangeticus | reverse complement strand
CCCGGCCGGCTGCAAACCCCCCCCCTTTTCCCACCCCTCCCTCCCCCCGCTCCTGTGGGACGCTCCACTGCCCCACCAGTTTGAGTTCACCAGCCGCGCCTGCTCTTTGGTCTCCTTTCATCTTGACTCACCTCATGAACTGTCACTGCAGTTATCAGTAGTTCACTGCTCAACACTTTTCCAGACCATTATAACATGGGTCTTACAGTGTAATGCTGGAGCATTCACCTTTTATTGTGCTGATCCTGGGCCTGTACACGCTTATATGTATGCATAAAAGTTTTCCCCACTGCCATGTCACATGGTGGGTATGACCCTCCTATACTGTTCCGGTGCCCCCAGGCCACACTGCATGGGGTCCCAGGTTTCCCTGAGCTGCCTGGCCACTGGATCTCTCAAATCTGTTGCCCTACTTCACCCCCAGGGGCAGGAAGCAGAAGCCAGAGGAAGGAGGGGGGAGCCCAGAGGTTTTAATGGCAGCAGCAGCTTGGACTGAGAACTAGGGGGCCGCAGATGACATGCGACATGTGGGTCACCAGTTGGACAGTTGGATGTGCTCTTTAAGTTTGCATTGCTCTGGAACACTCAGTTTCATCCATGTATCTAATTATAGATTCAGTCCTCACCTGGTATCTCTGTTTTTTTAGACTTTGCCAATATAGATTAGTGGCAGAATGTTACCAATTGACTAATGGCAGAGAATTCCAAGATGGAGAACTGGAAAACAATCATTAGAGCAATTGAGGAAAGAAGTTCTTTTGTTGAATTTGTTAAGGAAGGACAGATGATGATAATCAAGCACAGAGGCATGCATCTTTAAAGAACTCTGCCTGCCATATAAGAAAAAGGCTCTTTGGGACCAACTTTTCAGTTAGGGATTCACTTTGGGGGACAGTGTACAGAAAAAAAAAACTGGCTCAACAGAATTAAAGTGAAGTATGCCCTCTAAGTGCATCTATACATGCAATTAAATCGAAGCAATAAACACTGGAGCAGTTTGAGCTGTTGTAAACTACTCCCGGGTGCAGTATCTACATGTGTGCTTGGGACAGCAGCAATTCGAGCCAGGGCAGAGCCGTTTACACCAGGGCTGCTCCTGCCCTGCTCTGGGTGGTGGCGTCAGGCAGTGGAGGGGCTGGCTGGGGCATGATGGTGCTGAAAGTGTGGAGCTGTGGCTGACCGGGCACAATTTATGACCATGGTCAGCATCTACATGTGTGTTTAATCACAGTTAATACTCCACCCAACCAGGGAGAAGAGCTAGTCCAGGAATTCTCAGGTCAGCTTGCAGAGGCAGTTAAGTCAAAGGATGTGGTCATCATCGGTGACCTAAACTATACAGACATTTGCTGGGAAGAGCAGTCAGCCAGGTCTGACCACTCACATAGGTTCCTAGCTGTGTTACAGGACCTCCATCTAACCCAAGAGGTGCACAGTCCCACCAGGGGAAATGCCTTGTTGGACCTGGTCCTGGCCACGGGAGACAACCTGGTGTGGGGACTGCAGGTGCTCAATCACCTGGATGATAGCAATTATCACCTATTGAAATTCAGCATCCAGCACAGGGTGGCAAAGGCCTGCAGCAAGACAGCAGCCCTGGACTTTGGGAGGGCGGATTTCATTGAGCTAAGGAGACTAGTCAGGGAGGCACTGAGGTCCCAGAGGGGTGGGGAGTTGGGAGTCCAAGAAGGGCGGTTGTTCCTGAAGGAGACGATCCTCCAAGCCCAAAGGGTGGCAATCCTAACACATCAAAGCAGGCAAGAGTGCTCAAAAGCCCCCATGGCTCACCAAGAGCATCTAGGAACGTCTCAAAGCTAAGAAGGAGGCGTACACCCAATGGAAGGGAGGGTCATCACCAGGGAGGGCTATACCTTTATTTCTTGGGATTGTAGGGGGGCTGTTAGGAAGGCCAAGGTGGAGATGGAACTGGGACTAGCAACCCAGATCAAGGATAACAAGAAATCCTTTTTTAAATACATAGGGGATCAAAAGAAGGTTCTGGGTAACATAGGGCCTCTGCAGGACATGTTTGGAAATCTGGTGGTCTCACCAGACGACAAAGCTAACCTATTTAACAATTTCTTTGCCTCCATTTTTCTGAGCAGGGACCAGGTCATCCCCCCCCACCAGGATCGCCGATGGTCCCAGGGGAGGCACAGCAAGGCCCAGCATCAGAGAGGACCTAGTGAGGGAACTTCTGGTGAGACTGGATTTGTTCAAATCAGCAGGCCCTGATGATCTCCCCACCAGAGTGCTGAGGGAATTAGCAGAGGTCATTGCGGGACCCCTGGCACAGCTTTACGAGCACTCATGGTGCTCTCGCGAGGTGTCAGAAGACTGGAAAAGGGCCAACGTGGTCCCCATTTTCAAGAAACGGAGGAAGAAGAACCCAGGAAATTATAGGCCTGTTAGTCTTACCTTGGTCCTGGGGAAGCTGTTTGAGAAAATTATCTGCGAGGGGCAAGCACGGGAGTGTATGCTTAGGGGCAACCAACATGGGATCATTAGAGGCAGGTCCTGTCAGACCAACCTGGTGGCCTTCTATGACCAGGTCACAAAATCCTTGGATGCAGGTATTGTGGTGGATGTAGTCTTTCTGGACTTTAGGAAGGCCTTCAACACTGTCTCTCACCCCATTCTCATTAAAAAATTAGGAGATTGTGGTGTCGATGCCTACACAGTCACATGGGTTGCCAATTGGCTGGAGGACCACACCCAGAGAGTGGTGGTAGACGGGTCATTTTCGGCCTGGAGGGATGTGGGCAGTGGGGTCCCCCAGGGCTTGGTCCTTGGGCCAGCACTGTTCAACATCTTCATCAGCGACTTGGACGAGGGGGTGGAAAGCACCTTGTTCAAATTTGCAGATGACACTAAGATGTGGGGAGAAGTGGGCACACTAGAAGGGAGGGACAGACAGGCTGCAATTGGATCTGGACAGGTTACAGGGGTGGGTGGATAAGAATAAGATGGGATTCAATACTGACAAGTGCAGGGTACTGTACCTACAGAGAAAGAACCAGCAGCATACCTACATGCTGGGGAACTCCCTTCTTGTCAGCACAGAGGCAGAAAAGGATCTTGGAGTCATTGTAGACTCCAAGATGAACATGGGCCGCCAATGTGGGGACGCAATCAGGAAGGCCAACCATACCTTGTTGTGCATCCACAGATGCATCACGAGCAGGTCCAAGGAGATGATCCTCCCCCTCTATGCAACCTTGGTCAGGCCACAGCTGGAGTACTGCATTCAATTCTGGGTGCCGCACTTCAGGAGGGATGTGGAAACATGGAGAGGGTCCAGAGAAGGGCCACCCACATGATCAGGGGGCAGCAGGGCAGGCCCTACGAGGAGAAGCTAAGGGACTTGAACCTGTTCAGCCTCCACAAGAGAAGGCTGAGAGGGGATCTGGTGGCCGTCTATAAACTGGCCAAAGGGGACCAGCAGGCAATGGGAGAGTCCCTGTTCTCCTGAGCACTACTGGGAGTAACAAGGAATAACGGCCATAAATTGATAGAGAGTAGATTCAGGCTAGATATCAGGAGGCACTACTTCACTGTCAGGACGGCTAGGATCTGGAACCAACTTCCAAGGGAAGTGGTGCTGGCTCCTACCCTGGGGGTCTTCAGAAGGAGGCTAGATAGACACCTCACCGGGGTCGTTTGACCCGAGCACTCTTTCCTGCCTATGGCAGGGGGTCGGACCCTACCAACTATGAAACTATCATAAGACAGTATTGTCCCTATTCATTAGTTTACTGTGGCCTTACATAGGTAGACGGTGATGCTTTACTCTGCAACTAATTACTCTACTTGGCAATAAAGCAGACGTAGACTCAGTCTGTGTGTGTGAAGTAATTAGTGACTAAGGTGTTTAAAGAGGTACCATAAATTACTTTGGATAGGAAAGAACAAAACATTACAAATGTATCTTTGCCTGTAGAATTGTCCAATTCTAAAGAATTCTGACATTTTCCAAATCTTACATGGTGAATTCATTCTCCTTTGGAGTGTTCATATGGTACTATACTACTTTATTTATTAGACAAATAAAATCTGCTTGTAAGGGACATCACACCTGCAGCTCTCTTCATACTGCGATGTAGAGCAAAGGCCAAATAGGGATAGAAAGGTCCAGAAATTCAAATTAACGTGGGAATGCAGTGCCCTATGTTTGTTCCATCCCATATATACATTCAGGGCTGACAAGTGGTATAGGGACCAGAGGGTTGGGATCAGCAGCTGCTCAGTTACCAGCTTGTTTCATATATTGGTCTCTGCAGTTCTCTAAACCACCAGTAAGGGCAAAGCAGGTAACATTTTATATTGCTTACAAATCTGAGGGTGGAGAAAATGATGCAAGTTTTTCAAGACTCTTAAACCTTCAAGAAACAAAAAAGAGAGGATGAGACCTCCTCTTGTTTCAACTTTATGAAGTCATTGCCTGTGATATTTTTGAAGGCTCACCTTGTGAGAAGCCCTTCTAATCCATATATTTGACAGTTTATCTCAAAATGTCTTTGAAATCTGCAGCTTGCATTTCTGTTCTTATAGTTTGCAGTTGCAGTACTGGTGTAAGTTGTGGCATTGGCAGTACAAACTAGTCTCTTTTTGTTCTTTTGATACCTACTGAACAATCAAAAGTTTTCATATACTGTGTAATATTTGAACTAAATGTTTAATAGAACCCACAGTAAAGATCTGGCACTGGAACAGGTCATCTAGATAGGTTGCGGAGTCTTCATCCTTGGAGGTTTTTAAGAACCAGCTATTTCTTAACTAGGTTTTTAAGAGCCAGCTAGTTCTTTTTAAGAACCAGCTAGATGATCTATTTGGGGATGGTCCTGCTTTGAGCAGGGGGTCAGACTAGATCAGCATTTCCCAACCTTTTTTGCCCCGCAGCACACTTATCTAAGTGAAAAAACACTGTGGCACACTGGACATGGAGTGGGGGCAGGGGGTGGCACGCGGCCAGCTGGACACCGACCAGGGGTGGGGTGGTGTGCGGCCAGCCGGACACGAACCGGGTGGTGGGGGGCGTGCTGCACGGCCAGCCAGACAACATTTTGGGCTGGAGCCACGCTCCCTGTCTGTTTGTGCCTGTAGCAGCAGCAGGTGGGGGGCATGGCTCCAGCCCAAAATGCCACGGCACACTGTTTGGGAAACGCTGGACTAGATGACCTCCTGAGGTCCCTTTCAACTCTAATTTTTTATGATTCTGTTATTCTGTGATCTTCAGATGTTAAACCAGTTCTAAACGTAGTTTTTATCCAAATATAAAAGCTATCAGTTATAAAAGTTTCCATACTACCTGTATGGGATCAAGATTAATATTAAATCAAAATACCCACAGCTAGCAAATGTTCAATGTTCAGTAGTACTATTGTGATTAAAAAAAACCCTAATATTTTATACATACTGAAAATTTCTTGTTTCAAAGCATATTTTCAGATCCTTGTATTGAAAAAATCTACTTTTTAACAGCTGTGTTTCTATGTATGTACACAGGGGTTTTCTCCTTGATGGTTTAAGTTTTATAACTCAGGAATTTAATGTTGAAACTTACTTATTGTGGTCTTGTTGGCTTGGAATAGCAGTAAGGTAAGGTCTGTAGTGCTGGATTCATACTTTTGTTGTCATGTATGTTTTCTCTGGGAGGATGAGCAAACAACCCTCATTATAGTTAACATGAATATCAAAGGCAGAATCAACTATGTGCTTACTTTAAGGTGCTGTTAAAGAAAATGACCCCTAATTTTTCACTGTGAGAGTAGTTGGATGGTTACTGGCATAGAAACAGTGTAACCTAATAGGTTAATCAGAAGTAGTTCAGTCCCAGTTAATGTACTTGCTCTGTTGTAACTGAAAACAAAATCATCCAACATTGTGACTGCACTGTAGTTGTGATTGTGATTGCCATGTTTGTTGGGCGAGTCTACCTCACTTCCTGACATGGTAAGTAGCCCTGCCCATTTACAGGTAGCCATTTTTAAGAGTGGCAGTGGGCGTGCTGTAGTCAGCACACATGAGCCTAAAATCAAGGCTGGGCATGACTTGGACACATGCCAAACTATTGTTACATGTTTCTGGCATTTGGGAAGTACAGACCTGGAGTGAGTAGGCAGAGTGTTTTCATAGAAGCACTGTGGAGCATGGTTGGAAGCAGTGTAGGCAAGTCCCAGATGTAACCTGAACCAGCTTTAATTGAGCATCTGTTGTTACGAGGAAAGCCATGGCTGCATAGATTTCAGTGGGAACTGTACAAGCTTGAAGCGTCTTGTGTATAGACTCAGAGGCAGAAGCCAGTCAGTGCCCTTGGCACCCAAGCTGTTTGGGTACGTCTTCATGTGCTGCAGGGACACTTTACAGCTACAGTATTGACTTAGCCCGAATAGGATTTTGGTGATGTCTTCTATTTCCTACACAAATGAAAGAGCTCTTGAGGGAGCAGTTCCTTGTCTGTGTACTTTAACATTGCTTTTTTTTCATTATTGTTATTTTATAAATTAGGGTGATTGTGTGAGTTTCTGCATAGAAAAGAGAAGGCAAATCAGAATTGCATGGAAACATGTTGGGATAGCTATTCTATTCAGGAGCCTAAATCAGTAATCTACTTTTTATTCTTTACTAAGCATCCATAAATACAGGATCAGCATCATAGTCCCATTCACCTTCTGTATTTCTGTAGTTCCAGCTTCAATTAGAAGGATTTTTCAGGTGTTAACTCATCACCTCTTTTAGTTAAGCCTCTTTTACAGCTTTGCATTGCTTAATACCACTGATGTGGCCTACCAGATGGTATAATTTCACAAAATCAACTTATGTCTGAAAGAATTTCAAGAGGATGAGTTCAAATATTGTTCTTTTTGAAAGAGAGTCTCTGAAAGGTCACTTCAGAAGCTCCCTCAGTCACAGATATGGCAGCATTCCTAGTCAGCCTTAGGTTAGAGATGCCACATGAGCTATACAGTAGCCAGATCTGTACTTCAGATCTTTTTGAAATGTCATTGTGCTTTTGTGGGTTATATGTAGTTCATTTTTGTAATATCGAAAGCTATATTTCTAAATTGAATGACTCTGGTAACACACATTTGCTACTTCATGTTAGCTTGTTAGGTCATAGGATTTCTCAGGTTTTCCCTTTCTGCAGACCCCCTTCAGCTAAGAAATGTTCTGTTGCTTTGATTTTTCGCCCTGTCACTGTGGTGTTCCCAACAGGAAATGCTGGGGGCAGAGAGGTGAGATTCTACTTATAGTACCCTGCATCCATCAAATTAAACCATTGGATCGAAAAGATAAGGAACCAGGGAAAGCAGCAGTCCCCTTGTCATTCAGAATGGTGCTACAGAAGAAGGAAGAACATATTCCCTCTGAGACAGGGTAGATAAAATCTATACTGTAGTATTCAAAATACATTTCTTCTTTTGAAATAGTTTTTAAAATTTATATTAAACTTATCTTAAAGTCTGAGAATATTAAAGTAATTTTAAATGTAAATAAAATTGTAATACTTAAGAAATGCATGTTGCTATTAATGTTTTAAAGAAAATACGAGTAAGTATATGTCTGACTCTTTTTTGGGGGGTAGGTGGGTGTTATTTTGGTTTTTGTTTCAAAGAACTGAGCCAGCTTTTTGACAACCTTATGCACAGGTTCAAAGAGAATATTTTTTTCATTTTAGTTTATTCAACTAGTTTCGTTCAATAACCAGCTTATTCAAAATTGAGAAAGCAAGGAGAGCTTGAAGATGCATGAGAGCTTGTTTTCCTTTTCTAATCTACCATTAGATAAAGTGTGTGAGAGAAAATGAAATATGCTATTGAAGGACAATAGTGATCAGGTACAATCAATTCAGTTCTTTATTTACAAATAATATGTTTGTTTAATAAATTAGTGTTATATGCAAAATATGTTTTGATAAACTTACTTTCTTATTCTTCATTTGTTACACTGGGGGTAGTTTCTTTTAACAAATAACAATTTAAAAGTGTTTGTGCATTTTTCATCAAATTCTAATTTCCATGCAAATAGAGCTTCACAAAAGTTATGATTCAAAGAATGTAATCATTGTCTTGTAAATGTATAGTTTACTGTGTTTTAATATAATCCCTAGACCATCTGAGCCACAGCAACTGCTGCTGTTCTGTTAACATTTGAGGAACCTAAGTATCAAATCATTTTGTTACTTCTAGGTGGTTTGAATGCCTCCAGTTCTCCTTTCCTTCTTGGTCACTTGTTGAAGAAGGGTAGTAGTTTTGACCCGTATTGGGCATTTTGGCAGGCTTCTAAGCATGCAGTCAAACAGTTCTGTAATAGGTTTCCAAATTATGATCTGCAAACTCTTCTCAGTGATTCTTACAGGATTGGACGGGTCACCAGTGGTTCTCCAATTTTTGGAAGGGGAAGTGGGAGGAGGGAGGAGGGGCAAATGCCCTTTTTAAGTTGGTTAAAGTGCTCTGTATCCCTATGATTCTGGATTATGGTTAAAATAATAATAATGCTTTATAACCTTACAACCATACACACGTCTTTCCGAATCTTGCTGCTGCTGTTCTTAGTCACCTCCTTCCCCCGTTCTGGCTTTAGCGCATCTTCAGTCCTTCCTCCCACTAAATATGGGAGCATCAGCTGAAGAATTGTTCCCAACATCTCCAAGACCTACCTTTCTCACTTAGGGTTCAGCTGTAGCCAGTGGATGAAGGAAATAGCAGGCTCACGATCATCCTCTTTCAGGTTGCTATCACGTACTTCCTGAGAATCAGGGTTCTTTTCCTGTATACTAGATCCACAGCCAGGTAATGAAGGTGTTAGGGGAGAGCACTTCAAGAAAAATGTAAAACAAAAGCAGCAAAGTCAATTTAAGAAGAATTGTTTTTCTACTGCCCAGGAACTTCCTGAGTTTACCAAGTGTCATTATAGTTATAAGCAGCTTTAACCACACTTCTACTGTGTGGGTGGAGGAGAATTGATTTTTTTTCCAGTGGGGGGGGGGATTGATGCTGATTGTAGAGAGGAAATTAGTTTTGATTTGTTATTGAGTGAAAGAAGGTGATTACAATTGTGGTGAAATTTGAAGAACTGAGTTGCAGTGGGAGAGAATGTGTTGTTATGGTAGATATTGATTATGAATGTGATTAGCACTTATTCTTGGGGAGGAGAAGAATACATTTTGCTTAGAAGGGAAATTGATTGAGAGAGGAGACTAACGGTAAGCCCTGGTGGATAAATGACCTTTTGAGTGGAAAGGGTGAGAGGTAGAGGAACAGAATATGTTGAGAGTGATGGAATAAAACATAAGGGAGAGAAGTCAGGCAAAGAAGTGGACCCCCCAGTACTACGTAAGAAAAAGTAACTTCATTTAATTGTCTCTGCATCCAAGTAGTTATTATCGCTGGCTCTACTTGGACAGCACACATTTAATGAACAGGCACTTGTACACTACTCCTCTTGGAGCTAATATCATTACAAATCCAAGCAATTGGGAAGTGAGGTGTTCTGTGTGCTGAAAACTCTCTCTTCTGTAAAGGGAACGCAGATGGTTGATGATCTGTACTTTTAGATCTTTGATGCAGAGACTGCTTGCTGTGTACTTTGCCATGCCTAGGACAATGGAGCCCTAACTTGATGAGGACTGTAGCCATTCTGGTAATATACCTATTAAATAATTTGTATCTGGTCTTTAGGCTTTTTTTTGAAGGATGTAAATATCGATCCTGCTTACAGCTACTATGCCTGTCCATTTTTGTGTCCCCCCTGCCATTAAGATAAATTATTGCTGCTGCTTTGTTATTTACCAGCAAGTTTCCTGTTTTTTTAGGTGAAACCTTTATATCAGGTTGTTAGTCCCGTGCTTTGTCATCATGTATAGTGGAATTAAATAGAATTTTTAAATGAACCTTGCTCTTCGTTTTATCCTGCCTCTGTCTCATATTGAGAGAGAATTTACAGAATTAGTTTTGCTTTTTGTTTCTGGGATATCTTCTATGGTATTTACAGTCCCAGGTCTTCTGTTTACTTTACTATTTCTTTCTTTTGCTAATTAAAGCATTGTAATGCATGAGGTCATTTCAGGGGACCATTAATTCACTGTATTTTAGTATTGGTGATATTGTATGAATGCATTTCCCTGAGTAGATGCAAAACTCTTCTTTTTGTCTCAGACCAGCATGGCTACCAAATACATCACTTTCCCTCTGAGTGACATTTCTCTGTGAGTGAGGAATATCAGACCTGGACATACAACTTCTGTCCTATTTCTTGTCTACTATAAAGTAAGTGAATGATGACTGCCCAAGTCTTAGTAAAGTATGAGCAAAATAACTAGATGTTGGTATCAGCTTATTAGTTTGTCTTTCCATCTCACTCTCTTATTCTGTATGTCATGGCCAGATAAAGCAACATTTTCAGCCTCATAGTGGAGCAACATTTATTGCTTCACAAATAAGCAATAGTTACCATAATAAACCTCAGAACAAATCTATAATATTGATATAGTTCAAATAGCAGTATTACATTACTTAGTTCTCACAGAGTATTCAAAAAATGTGAGATCTACAATTGTGTACTGTTCTTACACAAGAAAGGTAGAAGACTAAATAACTACCTTGATGATCTTGACTGACTCCTGCACCCTATTAAAGCAAATAGGAATAATACAGTGTATATCAAACTGAATCAACAGAGTGTGCATTCATTTGTAAGGGAGGCAAACGAGCTTTGGATAAGCCCATTGAATTTTTAAATATGTGTGAAAAATGCCTGCCTGTCTGCTTGCGTTCTTCTTCTCATCTCGCTCCCTTTTTACTCCCCTTATTTATGCTTTTCCATGACTTTAAGCACTATAAATCGCCTCTTCTTTTACCACACTTTTGATCCTCAATATCCTTCTCAGACCATAAGAACCCTAGTGTCCCTGCCACATGCCTTTGTATTTCAGGGTGGATAAAAATCAGCAATTAAAAAAAAATATTAAATCAGATTTTTTTATTTAATCTTATTTTTTTTGTTAAGATGTTTTAAAAAAACTTATATAAAGATAGTTTTAATTTAAGATATGGTAAAGGTCAAAGATATCATCATGGAACAGGGATAATAACTTCTAATTATATACTATTTGAGACAATATTCAATATTCAATGTTCATGTAATCTTTAGAAGTTTTATAAATAGGTCACAACAGGCCATGGACTATATTAGGGTCCCAATCTTATGGGATTCCCAGAGGCTCCTGTGTAGATTAGTAAAGATTAAAGAAAACCATTCTACCCAATGGGACTCAGTGCTCTGTCTAGAAGATCCCATTAAGCATCTCTGTGGTGCTTAGTTTCAGTTCTCAAACTGTGGATTTGTGTCTCCAGAGATCATAGCCAGCCAAGGGTCTTTGGGTAGATGTGATCTTTTTTATTAGACTAACTGCATAGTTGGAAAAAGCGTTCTTTGCAGCTTTCAAGCACAAACACCCTTCCTGAGGCATAGATAGGGAGAGTTTGTTGTCTCCAGAGATAACATCTTTGTTAACAGCTGTAGATGGAGATAAGTGATAAGAGACCTGATTACCCATAAAGGATATCAAACAACAAGAATGCACTTTTCGTAGAGAACAAAGATTAAATTGAGGCTTCCTGACCAGTGATTTAAATAGATTTGACTTAAATCTGTCCTGCTGAAATGTGTGTGCACGTGCACGTGCAAACATTTCAAATGTTATAGTCAAAGATCTGTGTTTCAGCTGTAAGCAAATTCAAGTGTATTTCAGTACCTTGCAATTGGCACCATCAGTCTTTGCAAAAAGAAATCCTAAGGACAAATATAATAGAGCCCACAAACAAGTACAGTAACTCTGTTCCTTAATAGAAAGTTAATAATTGCAATAGCATGTGTGTGTTCTGTGGAGTTCAGTGCTACTTCTTTTGGTAACTTAGGTTTTGCAGTTTTTTCTGGGGGGTGGTCTGTGTCACATTCATATTACTGAAGATTGGTTTTAATCCCCAAACCATCAGTCCTGGTATGCTTGAACTTTGTGACATTCTGCATTTTCATAGTTCTATATGAATCCTAATGAAATGTGTAGTCATATTGTTATTTGTATATCTTCACCTAAAAAGATGAGATGTATGTACCCTTCTAGTTCAGAACTTGATCGTCCATTTACAAAAATGCACTGTAAGTTATCAGCTTCAAAGTCTGCTTATAGCAAACATATTGCTTTTGAATTATAAGAATTCAAAGCAAAAGAGATATATGTCTTCTAAAAATCCTGTTTTGAGAGAATGGAACTTCTATTTTCCAAGAGGAAAAAAGTGCTTTTGGGAAAGAGGAAATTGGAAATAGAAAATGTCTAAAATGGGAAAGATTGATACAGAATGAAAAAGTGTGGTAGGTGCACTGGTATTGCTGTAGCCATGGTAGTCCGGGGGTAAAACAATCTTGCTTCTTGGCAGATGCAGTACAGAAGGGAGATGTTAATGGAAGAAGAAAGGTTAGAGAAGTTTTAAAAGAAAGTAGCAGGGTACAGATGATGAAGGAAGAACATAAAACCCACAAAAAAGATTGGAAGGAGGCCAGCCACTTTGAGTCAATGCTTGGCATCCTGCCAAACTGGAGGCTCAGGTTCAGATGTAATCTGAGGTATCTTAGGTTCAGCCTATGTGATGTCTTTTAGAATTGGTGGGAAAGAGAATGAAATAAGATTGACCCCTTCTCTTACGAGTGTTTTCCTCAGGAAAGTTCTTGAAATAAGCAAGTGATAGAGCTGTGTGAAGCTTCAGGTGCTGATTTGGTTTGGGGGAGATTTGGCCCAATTTGGTGGCCGAATCTCCGAATCCGAATTGAATCAGGAGACCAGTAAAAAGGTCCAAATCAATTTGAAGCTCTCTGAATCGATTCAGAAAGATTCAGATTTGGAGATTCAGGCAGTCCCTGCTTGCTGCCACAGGGAGCTGGACCCGGGCTCCGTGCTGGTAAGCAGGGGGTGGAGGGGGTGGCTGGAGGAGTAGGGAGGGGAGCAGGGGGGGACCCCTGCCAGGCCCCATCCCCTGCCTACTCCCCCAGCTCCTCTGAGCACCCCTGACCCCTGCCTGCTCTCCCAGCCCCGTCACTGGCTGCCCTGCTCAGCCCCAGCAAAAAAAAAAAAAAAAA
>NW_017729024.1:120260656-120270660 GCF_001723915.1 Gavialis gangeticus | reverse complement strand
AAAAAAAAAAAAAGCCCCGCACTCACTGGTTCCTGCAGCAACTGGCAGGGCTTCTGGCAGCTTGTGGCAGAGCCCCCCCCCAAAGCACAGGGTAGTGGGGATTGCCCCCCCACCCCCACATGGCAGGAGCCGGTGATGTGGGGCTCTTTTTGTTTTTTTGTTTTTTAGAAGTGCTGGGATGCTGGGGCCGGGTGGGGCAGCCATTGACTGGGCTAGGAGAGCGGGCGGGGGATGGGGCCTGTTTGATTTGGAGATTCAGCTGATTTGGTGGCAGCTGAATCTCCGAATCAGATTCAGCTGAATCGATTTGGTCCAGTGATTTGAATCACCAAATTGAATCACTGTCCCCCAAATCGGCCAAATCCAAATCTGAAGTGAATACTAGCTGCTTCTCACAGGCCTGGTAGGTGACCACTGGGATCATGCTTCCTCATCTCTCTCACTCCAAAAAGACACTACAGGAGGAACTGTCTGACCCCAGAGACACTGTTGCTCCAGAAATAAATGTCTAAATGTTAAGAGAGCTAAATGTGGCAAGATGTGGACATGATGTAATCTGGTGGGATTTCAGTAACTTTGTGTTTGAAAATGTAGTGAACTATAGTATACGCTGTAGGAGACCCTGGAACAATAACAAGCGAGGGCTTCAAGCAGTGATTTGTGACCTCTCAAGCATCCGCTGTACTGGCAGCTTGACAGAAGCCTGAAAGTGATGCCTTATTTACATTTTGTCTATAATTTGCATATTGTGTATAAACAGAGTGCACAGAGTGGCAGGCAAGTGTCATCTTTTTTACTGTATTTTTTGGGGAGGAAGCTGGAAGAATAGACTGAAAAAGAAAGGATATATAGATGCTATTGAGATGCTATTGAGATTGGGTTGCAGAGAATTGTGGTGACTGGGCAGATTGAGGTCCTGAAGCATTGGGAGCTGATTAGACAAATAAACAACAGTAGGCAAAAGTGACAAGTTCAGGTTTGATGGTGCTGGTTGTATCAGGTGACTGGCGGGCATGTGAAGACATTATCGGATTCTTGCTGTTTCTCTGTGGAGCTGCAAAAGGGTGAGGCTTTCCATTTATTCTCAGGAACTCCTCCCTCTTCACGGTTCCCATATGTGTTGCACCATGCAAGGCTACTGGAATTTTGCATGCTCTGGATGTTGGCCAGCAGTGTGGGAGTAAAAGACAGGTGAGCCCATGTTAATCCCCCTCTCCCACGTTCTGTTACTGCTGCACAGGGCTGAGAAATCTTGCCTCTAGCCATGTTGTAGAATGACAGATTATTAAAGGGATAAATAGCAATATTCCTGTAATGATTTAGGGCCTAAATGACTTTCATCAAAGCACTGATTAGTTGATTTAATTTTATATACAATTATTTTGTATATGCATCAGGTGGACATCTTTAATTTAGGTTCTTTGCTTTAAAAATAAATGCTAAAATATTGTTTCGTTTTAGATCAAAGGTGATTCCTAGAACTGTATGGAGTTATATAAGTGGGACGTAGTTAGATACATTATAATTGCACCACAGGTGCAATATGTGGTGTTTTATCTCCCATTATATTTCAAGCAAAGGAAGAATAGGCCATTGAATACTTAGTCCAATATTTTTTCTCCCTCCAAGTCATCTTTATTATGGTTACAATTATGAATTGACCCCACATTTTCAGGCCCAGCTTTATGGAAAAGAGCTTTTTCCCTAAATATAAAACAGTAACTGCAGGTAAAGAACTTGAGCTGTTCTTGGCTTTACATGAGAGAATCAAATAACCCAAGAAAATGGGTTAAATGTACTAAAGGCTGAGGGGGGACCTGGTGACCGTCTATAGACTCACTAGGGGGGACCAGAAGGGTTTGGGGGAGACGCTGTTTCCCCTAGCGCCCGCTGGCATAACAAGGAGCAATGGGCACAAGTTGATGGAGAGGAGGTATAGATTGGACATCCGCAAAAACTACTTCACAGTTAGGGCGGCTAGGAGCTGGAACCAACTTCCAAGGGAAGTGGTGCTGGCCCCTACCCTGGGGGTCTTTAAGAAGAGGCTGGATGCCTACCTGGCTGGACTCATTTGAGTCCCGTTTCTCTTTTTGGGGTTTTTTGTTGTTCTCCCGCCCTGACGGGGGGTCGGGCTAGAAGATCTACTAGGTCCCTTCCGACCCTTAATCTATGAATCTATGAATCTATGAATCTATAAGATGTTAAAGACTTCAATGAAGGAAAATCCCTAATTAGCTATTTTTATTGCATGCACAAAAATACTGCAAGTACAGAAGTACAGACAGTAGGTGGCCTTTAGTGAAGTGCAATTTTTATGATACTTTTGGAGGGGGGGGAAGTAGACTTAAAATTAGAACAATACAGTACATTTCTGAAATAATAATAAACATCGAGTGACAGTCATCAAGTAAATCAATTCATGTTACAAAAAGCCTGGAAAAGACAGATTACAGAAACAGCTGGACCAAAAGAAGTTAATATTTCTCATAAGAAGGTGTCTGGGAAAGTAAGTTGGAATTTATGAGGTATAACTGGCAAGAAGGAAGCTCCTGGCTAGGGACAGACATTACACGTAAACCAATTTAAGTGATCAGAAACTGGTTTAAACCTGTAACAGAACAGATCTTCAGTGCACATAAACCAGTTTGACTGAATGACTGAAACTGGTCTGAGATAAACCTGGTTGAATATATTATACTTAACTGATTTGGCTCAAACTGGTTTCTGTAATGTCTGTCCCAGACCCTTTGCTGGTTTAAGCTAAATCAAACACCTCCAGCATCCTGGCATGCTCTCTAGCCTGGGTGGGGCTCTCTGCTCCACAGGAGGGCTGACCCCTCCCTTCTGCTCCCTGACTGGAGCTCCAGCAGAGACTTGCAGGCACAGCAGGGACTGCTGGCTTTCCGTGTCCCCCCTCCTCCCCCTCTCACCACTTGCTGCGTAATTAGCAATCCTTTCCTCCTCTCTCCCACAGCAAATACTGTAGCCAGCATGTGGTATGCTAGTTAATGCTGTGTAAGACAGACAAGGCAGTGTTCGCTTAGGGCTTTTTGGAAGTAATCAACAGCTCAGCTGGTAATGTCCCTGCATTCTTTCCTTTGGAAAAAAACTGTTTAAGAAGAGCTTGTAATGAGCAAGGCTTTGTTTTCTGATGGGGTGTTAAATGCTGATAACAGAGCTAATAAATGCTCTGTTATCAAGAGTGGGGGGACCCTTCCCTAATCACAGCATCCTGCTGGGGCCTTGCCACGCCCCCCTCAGCTCAGCCCTGTGCAAGGGAAGGGGAGACCCTGCTACATATGCAGATTAAAACTGGATACAACCAGCTGTAAATTTAGTACACATTTCCCAGGTCTAACTTTATAGCTGGATGGACCTTTTAATGGTGTGATAGGCACATCGTGTAGTTGTTCTCTGTTAATTGTACAGTTAACGATTAATTGCACAGTACCTGTAATGTGTAGAGGGAACTGGAGAGTCACTAATCCAGTGTACGGTCTCTTCATGCTACAATTTTACCTTTTAAAATGTAAATCACCATTGTCTGGTCATAGCCTGGCTCCCATGCCTCCGAGCATGCAGGTAAGGGTGACTGAGTCAGCACAATTCTGTCAGTTCTCAGCCATTACGTCTTTAGAGTATGAATAGGTGAGAGCCATTTAAGTAAATTGCTGTCTCACTAAAACAACCTTATCTTTACTGTAAAGATAAATTAATATTGCCTTTATACCAAATACGTATAGATACAGAAATGACAAAATTGAAACCAGCTTCGCTGTAGTTACAAACACTAAACACCACAAAAGTAAATCTAATTGAGGAGAAAACTTATGCATGCTACACACTGAATCTGTAGACCAGTTTTGCTTTGTGGTGAATCTGTGACACTCCTTTCAGAAATTAATTTCTTTTTGCAAATATAAACAGTAAGAGTTCAGAACAGTCATTAGCAAAACATATCTTCTAATCTTCCTACCTAGTTTAACATAATCATGTTTCTTTTAAGTCTCCAACTGAAAAAAAAATGTGTTAGGTGGTTAGCCTGCCTATTTTTGTAAAGCCATCTTGCCAGTTAGCTTCCTTAATTTAACTGAGTCTGGTTGTACAGCTTGCTTTGCTTTGGATTCTGTTAATTTTTATGTTGTTATAGTTCAAAGCCTTGTGGAACTGCAATTAATTTAACTTGCTCTTTTATGCTGTACTGTGCAGAGGAGATTGGCAAATATGTATGAGTAATTTATGTGACTCATTGTTAGCTACATAAATCTAAACTGGTTTATATAGCAGTATAATTCTTTTTAATAGTAACAGCCCTATTGGTTATTCCTGATGCAGTCAAAAGGTACTTCCTGAGAAGTTGGCTGCCTTTGTTATTTATTGAACCATACCTAGCCCTTTCTTGGAAATGTTATTTTGAGCAAGTCATTTTCTGCTGTTTGGAGAGGAAAATACTTACACATCTTGAAATATCCTCAACTGATGCTTAGATTTTTACACCCTGAACCCTTCTTGAAGTCTTGAGGTGGGCAGTGGTGTAGGGAGTCTGAGGCAGAGGAATTCAGAGCTTTGCTGGACCTCAGTCCTTTGAAGTCAGCAGGAATACTGTAAATAGTAAAAAGAGACAATTTGCATCCACAATCCTGTTTATATGGATAGTATAATACTTCATTGTCACAGAAGAAAGAAAATCCACTTGTGTCCAAGCACTTCACAAGTGGGTGAGACTCCTCTATAAAAAGAGAAAACTGCTTGAAAAATGTTCCTAATGCCTAGTCTTCAATGCATTACAGCCATTTATGGCTCTGTGGGTACTTCTACATGTGCAAATACTGCTGTGCGCTCATTTGGGAGCAGATTTTCTGCTCCTGGCAGCGGTCTACCCCTACCTTGGGTCCCACAGTAGCCATAGGGAGCCCTAGGCTCCCCCTCTGTGCTAGTCCAGAGTCTGGCAGAGAGCACGGGGTTGGGAGACAGCTGTCTCCTGGTGGGGGCTGGAAGATTGCTCCCTGCCCCTGGGAGCTGCCTCTTGCCAGGGCAGGCTCCAGTGGCAGAGCCCAGGTGGGGTCAATGCCCCTTGACCCGACCTGGCTCCCTGATCGGGGGCAGGGGACTTGGAAAGAGCTGCGGGGGAGGGACAAGTCCCAGTCAGCCGTCTATACCTGCCTTACTGCTCAGTAATTATTTGGCAATTAATTTGTTACTTGAATTTGCAGGTAGCAAATTAACTGCCGAGTAAGCATTTGCACATGTAGACAGTAACACTTCACAGTAATTTTCTCTACTGTGCAGTAAAGCTTCTCATGTAGATGTGCCCTGTGTATGGTCATTGTGAATTATCTTTAAGGTTTTGTAATGATTAGTTCTAAAACTTAGGAGTTCTTTTTTCTGACTTAGAAATATTTTATTTTTTCTTGTTTAAGAGTCTTGTTCTGTGTTCACTTCTTTCTGCTGCTGAACTCCAAATGTAATCAGTTTGGGGCCTGCTAGTGTATGAGTGTCAGAAGCAAGAAACGATTAGAGAAACGCGATCCCAGGAGGTACTGTGTATTTGGGAGAGCTTTCTGTAGTCTCAGTGACTTTTATTCTTTGCTCATTCTGTAATCTAATAATTCACTGTTCATGGATTTGCTGTTCATGTTTTTACCCCAACCATATAAATATATTTTTCTGACTTTTGAAAATTTCAGTATGGCTGAAATGATTTTTGATCACAGTTTTCAAAAAGATTCCCTTTCAAAAAGATTAACAAAGAATGACATCAGCCTAAAAGATATCATGGAAAATTATAGGTATATGAATACAGTGATTAGGTTTGTTGTTGTGATCACAAAAGTAGGTCAAACTGTCAAGTAAATGGCTGAAAAACTCTTTTAAATTTTGCATTTTTTCTTATGAGGTTACTTGTTAATTTAAAGACCATGACCATTGCATTGAATTTCTTACTTATTGGTATGAATCAGAACTGCTGTATTATTTTAAATCTGGGCTGAAATGTGAACAGAGGAGGAGGTAAATAGTTGAATCCTAGTGAATTTCAGTTGGATTGGGCACTGTGGCCCCTTTGGAGTCCTTTGAAAATCCAAGGTAGGATTGTTTCATTTTTAGTGATTCCACAAGTATTATTCTGAGAGTCTGAAGTTCATATACAATCACAATCTGTTTGCTCAAATATGGTCAATAGAAAAGATAAACTGGTAGTGCCAAATTCTATTGCAACTTTAAGAGGTGGTTTATATCTTGGATAGAAAAAAATGACTGAGGCTTGAAGTATAAGAAAAAGTGAATAACTTAGTAGCTTGGTTGCATTTTGGATGTAGTTAGAAAAAGAGTTGTGGCATGGAAGTAAAAGTGTCTTTAGTATAGTGTATCCATCAGTCATATCTATGTAGAAGGCAATTTGAAGAATAAATTATTCTTACCTTACAAGGCATAAGTTATTTTCAGGTTCCTTTTATATACATTGATACCAATGCTCAAGCATGCAGATTTTTGATAATTACTGGAGGATTTTGATTCCATATTGGTAACTTAAACAAGTGTAGTGTCTTCATGCTTTTTAAAACCATATCAGTGCAGCAGTTTGAAATTTTAAGATGAGCAGCTGCTAATCTTAATTAGGTGAGAAGTACATGTGTTATATATTTATTTTTATTTTCATAATCCTCTGATTTTGGAGGTAAAAGAAGACGTGCTTGTCAATGTAGAAGGTTTCTGACTTCTATTTAGTGCTCTGCCTTCTGGGACCCTATTTAGACTCATTGTTTGAGTCCTTAGGAAAAAAGAAATGTAGTAACATTTTACTAATATATTTACTGTACATGAAATTTATGGCACAAATAACTAATGATCTTTACCATAAAGTTGCAGCTTAATTTAAGCACATGGATTCCTAACAAGCAATATATAACTGATGCAGCTGAATACTGTGCTCTATTAGTTGTTTTAGTAATGTGCTGAGTGTGAATGCCTTGTGGAATTTTATTTTTTTAATAAATTAATATTTCCACTGACTCAAGTGGCCACTAAACTTATAGTAAGAAGAAGTGTTATATATCCATATTGACTCTGCAAAATTCTCTTTTCAAAAACAGTTTCCTACATATTAAATTTCCCTCAATCACTTAAACATGTTCTTACCTTTAATAATAGCAACAACAACAATAATAATAATATGCTTAGTTTCATTGGTTTCAGTGGAGCTATTCATATGTTTAGATTCTATTCTGGATTTGCCTGAAGTGCACAGCACCTTTTTTCCTGATGAAGATCTTAAGTGATTGTTACATGAAAGTGAAGGTATACCGTTCTTATCTGTTTTACAGGATTGGTATGTGAATTGTAAAAGTTGAAAAGCATACTTTTTTGGCAACAAGTAAGGAGGGGAAGGGGAAGAAACTGGTTTTACACTTAATATGACTCAATTTCGGTGTTGACTAACATGGTCACGTGCATATTATCCATGTTTTTATACCATCCCTGTATTGTTCATTGTTCTGTAGAGCAAGAAATGCTTCTTTTCTGTGAGCAAAAAAGAATGCTGCTTTTAAATGGAATTAATTTAATTTGGCTTAGAATTAAAACTGACTTTCAAACTGAAGGCAAGTTGTTCCAGAGAACAGACTCTAAGCCACATAATTTTCAGTTTCCAGAACTCGTACGTGACAGTTGGAGATGTACTTCTTCCTGTCACATAAACAAACAATTTATATTAAAAGAGCCTTCTTGCTCAGGTTCTCTTCTTTGCTTTTATCAAGGATTTTTTTTCCTAACAGACACATTTCAGCTGCATATTATGGCAAAAAATGAATTGTGCCAATGAGAAAATTGCTTCTTACTGTTCTAAAATGTGCAGACATAGGTTGAATTTAGAATATTGTCAACAGTGCATTACAAAGCATAAGTAGGGACCTACTGAAATTGTGATTTTGTGTTTTTCTCAGAAAATGCAAAATCAGGTGTTTTTCGTGAAAACCGGTAGGCTTTGCGATTTTGATGGGCTCACTGCAAAAAAGCAAAAACAAACTTACCAGCAAGCAGAGAAAAAGGCAGGAAGCCCTGCAGCCCTGAATCACCAGAGGGGAGGGGGTTATAGGGAGCAAATGAGTGGTTGAACCTGTGATATTGGCTTAGTACAGGCACAAGTACGGGGCTAGTCAGGGAAGTCACAGGGTTTCAGCACCATCTTTTAAACAGCTAGAGGCATACTGCTGCAGCTTGAGGAGGATTGAACAGGATAAATAGTGAGAATAAATCCTCCAAGAAGGCTAACTATGTTTCAGCTCTGGACCATGCAAGGCTGTAGCCATGCACGCAGATAGAGGAAGACTGTTTTGTACCACTTGCAGCGTGTCTCTGGATGTGTTGAGGAAAACCGGTACGAAACAACACTTAGAGTTCAAGGCACACATGAAGCAAAAGGCTGCTGCAGCGTGAAGGTCCAAGCAAGAAGCAAGTGACTGTGTCTTAGCTCTTTAAAAGAACCACGGAAAGCAGTCTGACATTTTCCCATGTGCAGGCTTTCACTGCAGCAAGCATCCCACTGGAGAAACCTGATCACTCTAAATTAAGGGACTACCTGAATGAAAACGTTCTGAATGCTGGCAGTTTTCCGTGTGTGAGCAAGCTTTGTCTAGACTGTCTCCCGGCAGTGATTTCTTCATGTGTATAGGTCATTAAGTCTCATTGGCAGAATATGAATCCTTCTCCATTGTGGCCGGTGAAGCCACCGACCCTCAAGATAACTATGTGCTGAACATTTTATTTTTACCTGGGAGCTGGACAGACCAGCACCTGCTTGCTTGTCAAACAGAGCCAGTCCACCTCACATCTGTCAATTTTTCTAGTGTCGCTCAGGCTGTAATGAAGGTAGTTGTCAACTGTGGCTTATAATTTAATAAGATCTCAGCATTTGTGTCAGATTGTGCCACGTATATGTGCCAGACTTTTTCTCATGTGCTCTGTGGTATGATGCCCAGCACAGTTAATGTCACCTGCAAAGTGCACATTCTGTCTTTAGTAAGTTACATTTGGCGCACTCAGTTCCCTGATGTGGATAACTTGGTGTCCTCCTTCAAGAAAGACTTCAAGCACTGTCCAGGCCATAAGTTCCAGTACAGGAAGTCCCTCTCCAGTCGAATCACATGCGACCATGCCACTGAGCCTGTGGTCATAAGGTGGGATTTGTGATTCAGAGCGATCCATTACCATGCCAAGCATATGCAGTAATACCAGCAGTTTGTGCGCGAGGAGCTGGAAATCACACCCAGCACACAGTGCATGCTTAAGCTACCCAATCTCCTGTAACAGGGAGACATTCATGATTAAGTTAAGTTTGTGGCAGAAAATGCAGCCTGGTTCATGGAGCTCCTAATGTGGTTAGAAACCCAGTAGGCTTCAATCCATCACACATGCAACAAGCTGATGGATTTGATAAATTGGGTTAAAGACATGGCATCGCAAGAACTGTCAAGCTGCCATCATGCAAACCAGCAGGGAAGGGACGTGTTTCAGGCAGTAGCTATGAAGCTTAACCAGTACTACAGGTGTGACTCATTACTGCCACCATGCCACCAGTACTACACATGTGACTCATCACTGCCACCATTGTTCAAACAACCAGCTGGCTTCTTTTATTTAGTGCTCTTTGTATTTTGGACCACAGCCAGGTCCCTGTTCCAGAGTTGTAACCCTCAGCTAGTGAAATCAATATCTGGATGGGGGAAAGAGCACGACAAGGAATGTGCTGCTTATCTGAACTTTGTCAAAGAGTGCAGGATGCCTGTGTATGTGACTCTGTGACCATATCTGTATGCCCTGGCAAAATGCTGCCTCACCATTCCAGCCAGCTAACTGGATTCTGAGCATGCAATCCCAGTGTTCACCCCCACAGAGACAGAGGGTGTCAGCAGCAGCTGCTGCCTTGCTTTTAACAGCTAGCATGAATTACCTGTCTCAGGGCTAGCACTGAATCATAGAATCAATGAGTCGGAATGGACCTAGACAGA
>NW_017729024.1:120247432-120259491 GCF_001723915.1 Gavialis gangeticus | reverse complement strand
TTGTTCCTCCCCAGGTGCATCACTTTGCACTTGTCAGTGTAAGTCTTGGTTTTTCTCTCATCCATTATGGATTATTTTCCCCCCTTCTCCCCTCAGCAAATACACACTTAGCCTTAAGAATTAAACCACACTTCATGATGAAGAGTGAAAAGGGCCTAAATACAGCTATCCACCAGGAATAGGCCTGAGAAAATGTTGAATCAGCTTCTCATATAAGCTAGACCTAATATGGTTAAGGTCCCTTTCTGTGAAAGCAAACTTGCAAAGGAATCTGCTGCTTTGGAAGTACACTCCAGAAAGAACATGGGATGCATGTGTGTTGGTGGCCACTGAAGCCAGTGAGCAAAATAAAGCAAGCTTAAAAATCAGGAAAAGCTGTGCTGTGAAAGAACTGTAGTAATCTAGCCTCATAGTAAGTTAGTTACAGGAAAAATAAGGGTACAAGTCGGATCAATTTACATAAACCAAAACTATTCTTCAGTCACATCCCCCAGCTGGGATGCTCTTAGCCTCTGCACTTGTTCAAGGAAAGGACTTGACTTGTGTGTTTGCAGTGATTCTTAAAGTGTCTGTCCTTCTGATTGAGTGTCTGACAATAAACTAAGAGTTTTCAGTGGAATAATCAGGAAGGCTAAGATGACACAGCTGAAGTTATGAAGTTAATGCAGAAAAAGCAAAACATGTTCAAGCCATGTGTGAAGTCTTTCATTCCACAATAAAGTGGCTAAAATTTGTTATAGTTTAATGCTCCTTGCAAGTATTTTAGTCAGAATAGAGGCCAATTTATAGGTGTCAGAAGGTTTGTAACTGCTTTCTACTCGGTCAGATGCTGTGCAGGTGAGGAGGATGCCTGGGATAGGCATTATGTATGGATAACTGAAAGAGGGCTGGCCATCATGAAGCAAGCATAGGAGGAGCCGCTCTGTCATTAAATACAAGGTGAGATTCTGCCTAGGATATCTTAGTCCCACGGGTCCATTATATTGTCTATTACTGCAGCTCCTTGGTATTGTGATGATAGGACTTCAGAAGTGTTTGCATATACTTCTATGTTTATATTAGATTTACTGGAAAAACAACAAATGAAGCTGTGGAGATCAGGAAGGACTTGCTATGTGTGAGGTCAGACAACCCAGTAGAAATAAAAGATTTTGTTTACTCTGACACAGTCTTTTTCCAGAGGGTGCTTTTTTGAGGATGGATGGGATACAGATACACAAAACTGAATCAGTCAATTGTTACAGACACCTGGATTCTGTGGCTAGGACCAGAAATTACACATAAACCAGTGTAAGTGATCGGAAGCTGGTTCAAATCTGTAACACAACAGAAATTCAGTGTGTATAAACCACTTTCAAAATGTCCAAAATTGGTTTAAGATAAACTGGGTGGATGTAGTATCAGATTTAACTGATTTAGGTTAAATCAGATTATTGAACTTCTGTCCCAGATCCTCTTCAAATTCCAGCTGTCTGCTTTAGCCAAGAAGGGAGGTGAGCTCTAGTGCCCCTTTGGTTTCTGGCCTGGGCCACTGCAGGTATGTGGCTGCATTTCTGGAATCGAAAGTGAATGTCTGTTCACTTGCTTATCAGTTCATGTACGCAGCTTAGACTCACCTGTAAAGATTGAATTGATTCAGCCTTGGGCTTTTTGTCTGTCTGTACTTAGCCGTGAGTGAACAAAGGATAAAGAGAGGCCTGTTAAACAGGGATCTCAGGACTAGACATATGCTTTCTTTGCTTCCAGGAGAGCACGGGCTGATTCATCTGAGCAGATGTTTGCATATCCAGGCTCCCCAAGTAGTGCTGGACTAGCTTGCAATTCACCTGTGAATTCTTCACTGAGTATCTGGTGGCCTGCGCACAAACAGAACCATCTGTTCAGTTCTGTCCTAATCTGTGTAGACCTGGAAATGGCCAGATGCTCCTAATTGTTTCCACAGTTTGGCACCTTGTGCATTCCAAGCAGTATGAAAATTAACATAGCTACTTCTCCTTCTCTTGGTTCTGCATGAGGCTGGCAGATCACCAAGTACTTGTTTAGAACCACTGGGATTAGCACTCTTTATATTGCTGGAGGAAGAGATCACTATAGCCATTAACTCATATAGTTTCTAACTCTTATAGTTCCTTTCAGCACAGCTTGTCAGCCTGTAATTGAGACTGACATTTTCAGTGACCAAAATCCAAATGTTTGTTAGCCTTAGTGCACATAGTATGTCCTTACTTGTTCTGCAGGGTTCATATGTGCTGAGACATTATAGTAACTGTTTTTAATACATTTTGTGTGAAAATTCTGACTTAAGTGAAGACACTTTTGGGACAACACAGTTAATTTAGACGTGTTCCTCAAGGCCACATGCTCATCAAGGCCATAAGTTTCTTCAAATTCCCTCCTCTTCACCTTCTGTCGGGAGCTTTTTGGGAGTTTCCCTTACAGCTCCCATGTGCTCTCACCTTTTCCATTTTCTCTCTTTTAAAAACTTGATTTGTGGCCTTTATTTATTATACCTTCTGACTCTGGACTGAAGGTGAACCAGGGGACGTAACATGCAATTTCACCGTGTGTGTGACCTGTGGAACTAACTGCCTGCAGATTGTGCAATTTATATGCCCTATGCTTTCTCCTTCCCTAATTTTGAGGACCAGTATCAGGCGTCAGTACAGAAAGAAAGAAAGGATAGAATTCCTTAAACAGCTGTTCAGTGCAACTGCTAGAGGCTCTGCCATTTTACCACATTCTGTTGTATAGTTTTACCCCAGAAATGTAAAAGGAGGGGCCGGGGAAAGATATAAAATGCTTTCTAGGTTCCAGTGACACAAAAGCAATACCTTGTAAGGGATGAGGTAATTTTCTTCTGTCAGTCTCAAAAAACCCTGCGAGTATATATTAAAGGTAGCTTTAAAAGTGGTTTACTGGGTTAAATATTGTACTGCAATAGAGATGTATTTCCCCTGCAAGCTTGGTTTGGGACACTGGGGAAATGATCAGCATTTCTCAGTGTGGATGGCTGCTGGAACTCATAGCAAAGAGATGCTTTTACAGGAAGGTGTTGGGTGCAACGTTTGTATGATGTGGATAAAAGCTTGGTCTTGTCGCATCTTTGGCCATGACCCCTCCCTGCAAATTCCACTACCTTGATAAGAGAACAATGCTACTTTGTGTCCAAATATATTCAAAACTCAGTGCTTCCAGAGCAACAGGGCTGCCAAACCCTGGATCCACCTGGAATGCTGCTTTTGCAGTGTATGTTACTGTTGAAAGGATAAAGTAGATTTCAAGTGGTCAGTGACAAAAAGCTTTCTTAATCCAAAATTAAGGTTTCCTGGTGCTCTTCCTTGCCCTTCCAGAGTGTCAAATTCAGCAAAACTCAAACTCCTAAAAACTAGAAGATGAAGAGAAGGTATTCTAAACTCAAACGCCTGCAGTCAGTACATACAGAGTTAAGGCACATGCCTGTGCAACCTTAATTCCGTGCCACTTGTCCCCATCCACTAGTAGCCGGTGGAAATTACCTGCCTTCACCATGTGAATGCGGGAGAGATTTAGAATGGAGCAGCTTAGCAAGATGGTGACCTGTGGGGGGTCATGCTCCTATGAGAGGAAGGAGGGACTGAATCCCTCTGCCTGTTCCCCTTGTGTGTGATCATGGGTTGGGGAGGGAAATGTATGGTATATGTTTAATTTGAGAGGTCCATTTATATTTCATTTCAGCGCCGCACTGAGTAAGTTGACAATAGCAGGCCACAGGTGAATTGCC
This sequence comes from Gavialis gangeticus, assembly GCF_001723915.1. Taxonomy (NCBI): domain Eukaryota; kingdom Metazoa; phylum Chordata; order Crocodylia; family Gavialidae; genus Gavialis; species Gavialis gangeticus. The sequence continues at coordinate 120,255,731 of NW_017729024.1, read as the reverse complement.
TGGGGATTAGGAGGATGTGGTCTGTGGATTTAACAATAGGTTAGTGAAAGTATAGTGCTATTGGCATACTGTGAGTAAGGGAGAAGAGTAGCAAAATTTATCTGGAATAGATCAAAGGACTGTAGGGCAAGCATAGGCATCACCTGCTCAGTGTGGGGGTGTCCAGACAAGTGCGGTCATGCGGTATGTGGCATCACAAACATGTTTGCAGTGTCACTGGTGTTCTCTGTGCTGCAAGGGCGCGCTGTCTGAGCGTGTGCTGCTCTGGTTTTTTTCCCTGTGGGTTTTTTTGACCCCTGGATATCCAGGGGTCAAAAAAAATGCAGGAAAAAAAAAGTCCACGCACGTCTGGATACGCCTTGTGGTTCTAAGGCAGAATGAAAGTGAGGCCTTGCTCAAAGAGGGCAGTTATGATGTAGAGAGGCATGTAGCATAAGAAGAGGGCTTTGTGTTTCTTGCTTTTCACAAGTTTGAATGTTGTTGAACTCCACATTCTGGAAAGATACTAGTGACCAAAGGCAGCCTTAACACTGTCTCTCCAAAGGTTCTTGTTATTGAACTTTCTAAGTGCTTTTTCTAACAGAGAGAAATAGGAGCTGGGGCTCATTTGAAGTATCATGCTGATTTACATCTGGAACATTGCTCTGGCTATGTAAATGTGAAGGATTCCTGTCTTCTCCCCACCTGTCCTGGGCGCACTGTTGTTCCAGTGAATGGGGCTTCTGCTCAGACACTGATAATCTTTTTGTGTTTAGCTGGCAAGAGAGCCAGCAAAACTGAGAGGGAGATTATGAGGGTGAGGCTTCACCAGATCCTGGTACCTTCATAGGGGGCAGTTGAGCTCAGACACACTTAGTTCCAGAGCATAGATTCACGCCTGCCTGAAGAGCTTAGCACTGCTGAATATCACATTTAGTTTTGCTGTACAAAGTAGATGTCAGGCACTAGCAGGATAAATGTTAAGTGATTATTACACAATCAGAGCAATGGTCTGAATCTCCAAGTGCATGCAAATAACACTAGAAGAATTTTCAGTGTTAGTCTTACGCTGTACCCTGATCAGGTACACACATTTTAAGACTTTTTAAGAAGTATGTGAATTTTAAAGCACTAGAGTCAACCTTTAAATAGCAGGAGTTTTCAGAAAGTTGTGAAGGGGCCCATTTATCTCAACATAATTATCTCAGCTGAATGAGGATACCACAGTGGATATGAATACAGCCTGAAACAGTTATCCCTTGAAGGAGCAACCTGCTCTGTTCATTGGAGTAGGTGCTCTCATCCATGCCATGAATAGCCATGAGAGACTTTGATGTACATCGAAGTATACTCCTCAGTTCGTTACCCTAGGCTCGGTGCTGTGGGTTTCCAACATGCCTGTTCTCAGTACTGCACACAGATAGGTTTCCCCATATGCTGACTCACCTGGAACGTTGGGCAGGACTGCTCCAGCTCCCTTCAAATGCACTGGAAATAAGCAGAGGAGTTCAACCATCTTCCCTGCACAATGGTAAGGCAACAGGGAAGAGGGCTTCATGCATCCCTTTACAGGGAGAGGATTCCCCAGACCCTAGTGTGACACTAGAGGTGCAAATGTGGGGTAGACTTTTTTGTTGTCACATACCTCTAGGTCACCCTTTCCAATATCCTGTCCCTCCCACCCCACCAGAGCCCCCAGCCCTTCACCCCTCTCCTATTAACTGTCATCACTATACCCTTCCCCTTGCAGTGTCCCAAACCTTTTTGTGCTGTTCCCCCTGTTCCTTCCATCCCTTTAATTCTCCCTCCCTTCTTGGCAGGCATTCACAAACTGTTGCACTTAAAAACAGGGTTTTCAATCTAGTGCTCTAAGAATTGACACAATACTCAGTTGATGAATAACAGAAAGGCTTGCTTTAATAACTACCAACAAGCTACAAAACTAAATGATAGAAATACAAAATACTTTTCCTTAATATTCAATAAGTGAGCTATTACAATTCTTGTATTAGCTTAGCTACAAAGAGATCTTTACCCAATGCAGGCAGGAAGCAGTTCTTGTACAGCCTCACGGCATGGGTCCTTCACTTGTGGCTGGTGGCACGATGGCTTCTTGATCTTCCCTGGACTGCCCACACTTTTCTGGAAGCTCTGTTTTGCTTCATACTGTTTAATTGTATATCTTCAAAGCATTTTTCCTTGATGGTTGGCGGATTAAAGTCCGAACAAAACAGGGAGGAAAAAGGTGACCATCACATTACAATTGTTAAATTGCCTGGCTTCTGTTTTTTCATTTGTCTAAGTGTGAAGACCTGTGTTTCTTGCAGCCTTTGACTAGCTCGGCAATTAAATGTGATGGGCCTTGAGTGGTTAAACAGGATGTGTTACTGGACTGGTCTTTGGGTATTTGTTTACCAATGGGACAAATTTGCAAGAGCTTATACTGGTGATGATCTGTTTACAAAATTCCAGACATACATTGAATGATTGAAACATTTGTAACATTTTAGACATTGGATTCCTGTTTGGAGAAATGTGAGGATGTCACGTACAGGACACCTTTCATGTATTCAATGCACCTTTTACAGGTTTTGCTTGAAATGTATATTTAATTACTTGTCTTTTTTAATTGCTAGTTTGATTGAAATGTATATGTAGTTTCCTTTCCTTTTCTAGTTACACTGGCTAAGCCTCTTTCTCTGGCTTTCTTAGCTTGGAGAAACACATGTGATGACTATGTCAGGTCTCTGCCAATAATTTTCCTTTTAGAGGGACCATAACTTATTATTTTATAGCATGGGTCTGGTATTCGGTACCACAAGCTCCTTTCTCTTGCACCTAATGGGCTGCAAGCCATTAGCAGAGTTTGATATTCTCTGTGGCAGGCTTATTACCACAACCCAGTCTTGCCCCAGCCACTGTCTTGCATGTTTGTACAAGAGACACTGGTGTCATACCTTTTCATAGCTAGCACAAGTCAGATTTCATAGATTTCATAGACATTAGGGCTGGAAGGGACCTCGGAAGATGGAGTCGAACCCCCCGCCCCAGGGGCAGGAAGTCAGCTGGGGTCACAGGATCCCAGCAAAATAAACGTCCAATTGACTCTTAAAGGAAGCCAGAGCAGGTGCTTGCACCACCTCTGACAGCAGTCTGTTCCAGGTCTTGGGGGCTTGGACTGTAAAGAAGTTCTTCCTTATGTCTAGCCTGAAACTGTCTTGGAGAAGTTTGTGACCATTTGACCTTGTCATCCCATGAGGTGCTCTGGTGAACAGGCATTCCCCCAGATCCTGATGTACACCCCTTATATACCAGGTCCCCCCTGAGCCTGTGCCTTTCCAGGCTGAAGAGTCCCATAGCTCTCAGCCTCTCATCATAAGGCGTATTTTCCTGCCCTCTGATCATGTGCGTGGCTCTCCTCTGGACTCTCTCAAGTTTCTCCACATCCTTTTTAAATTGTGGAGCCCAGAATTGGATGCAGTACTCCAGCTGTGGCTTCACCAAGGCCAAGTACAGCAGGAGGATGACATCCTGGGATTTGCTAGAGAAGCATCTATGGATACAAGCCAGAAAGTCATTTTCTTTCAAAACAGTTTGAACACCTTCTGAGTATTATTCCGTGCTCAGGTGACGTGTCTTAAAACTAAAACAAAAATCTAAAAATGAATACAAACAATAGAAACAGACTTCCCTCCCCCCCATCCTCTCTTCTTTCCTCTTTTTCCTGCTTTCAGATTCCTGCCAAGAGTCAAATTCAGACTGATTCTGGCTGAGCATAGGTCGGGTTTATCTGCTTCTACGTGGCCCTTTTGGCTAACCGGTGAACCTTGGCAGACCAGCACATTGCTCACCAGCTCAGCCTGCATGTGTGCTGTGTAATCCATTTGGTTTGTAAGCTTTTGATATGTCTTATCTAGAAATTCAGACTCTGTATTTAGGTGTGCTTGCGCAAAAGGTAGTCATTTACTAGATGTGGAATGTGGTAGGTGCTTGGGCACAGTCAGAGCTGTGAGTCAGTCCCAAGGACTGCGCAAATGAATGCTGGTGAGACGTTAGCTTCACAAAGAGATTTTGGGGGGAACTTTCAGTTGAAATAACACCAAATTTGAACCACTAATCTGACCTGAACCACTAATCTCCCACAGGGCCTCCATTTCTCAACAGTCTGGGCAAGCATGAGTTTACTTAGAATTCACAGTTAATCAGAAAGATCCATCAGCCTTATCTTTTGGAGAGCTGGCCATCTGCTATAATTCAGGTGACTACAAATATACAGGCAGTCCTCGACTTAGGTTTCGAGTTACAACGTTTCACACTTACAACGTTTATAAATTGACACCCTGTTTCAACTTTACAATGCCAGTTTTGACTTTACAATGTTTGACCGAATGCCATGCCATGCCAGAGAACAAGTTTGCTGTATCACTCATCTCCCTGGAGAACATCTGTCCAAACTTCCTTGGACACTTTCTTTAAGAAAGCAGACAAGACTCCAGAAAAACCTGCAGCCAAGACTCCTGAGAAGACTCCAGGCAAGAACCTTCAAAAAGTCCACTCAAGAGTCTTTCAAAAAGTCCAGCAAAGTCACCTCAAAGAAGTCCTTCCAAATCAATATGATTGCTATTTACAATATAAATACATTAATGTAGCTATGTTACTCATCTATAATTGATAGAGTACAAAATTCTGGAGTATTTTTGGTGAAAATAGGGTATTGGGCCTTGGTTCAGGAATCAATCTTGCATTTATAACATTTTTTAATGAGAAGATTGGTTCCAAGTTACGACGTTTCGACTTAAGGTGCGGTTTTCAGGAACCAATTGTGTCGTAAGTCTGAGGACTGCCTGTATTTCATCTCATCTGATTTCCCATCTGTCTTCTGTTTTCCCCTGTGTGGTGCAGCTGCTGTGTATCATATAGCTATATGTGTATAATGCCAGGCTATACAGCCAGAGGAGGACCAGTCCTGAGCAATTACTGTTTGCATGTTGAGTGTGACTAGAGACCAGGGGTTCAAGTGGACATCTTTATACTTTGCTAGCCCAACTGATATTATGCTTTGTGAGGTATTGGTATCTGGTAGCAGAGCAGCCCTCTGATGTAATGGAATGGGCTCTACACTGAGCAGCTTTTAGATTTAGAGGAGCGCAAAACTGAGTTTTATGCTATCTTTGTACACTCCCACCATCCCAATGTAAACTGTGTGAAGTTTTTGACAGTATCCAATCCAAAATGCATCTTGCTTGAGCTCAGTGCTGAGCTGTTGCTGCCTTCTCAAGGTGACAGGTGGCTAAGGTGTGATGGCAGAGAGTAGGAAATGCCTTTTTGCAGCCACCTTATTACCCCAAGTAAATAATCTGGGGGGAAGTTGCTGCTGGATAAGGAGACCAGGACTAGGGGTTCATTGGTATCCCTCCTGGGCTGTATGGAAGGTAGATGCGGAGGGATGTGAAGAACCCAGATTTCCACAGCGTGCAAGACCAGTGGTGTACTGTCTATAACACTGGTGTTCAACCTTTTGGCACTGTGGGCCAGACGAGTGGGGCAGGGCAGGTCCACAGGTTGGATTGACCCCTGTATGCCAGAATCTGGCCCTGGGCCTGGCACTACTCCCTCCCAGGATTGGTCCCTAAGGGCCTGGCACTGCCCTCTCCACTGGGTTTGGTCCCTGGGGGGCTTGATACTGCCTCTTCTCATCTCAGTGTGTGAGGATTGGGTCATGGTGCACCCCTGCTTGCTGAGATTGGACACTGAGGCCTGGCACCACCCAGCATGCTGGGGTTGGGTGGCTGATCCAGGCAACAAGACCTGGGGTTCTCCATGGGTTTGAAAATTTGGCATTGGGGGAGTGATGCCAGTGTTCTGGCTTCATTTGCTGCTGCCAAATTTCTGTACCTGTGGGGAGCCCTATGGCCCAAATCTGTGGGAACGATATAGCCCTAGTCTATATCATTAGTGGGAATGATTTAGCATTCATGGTCTGTATCATTCCCACAAAGCCCCTTATTAATGTTAGATGAGTGAGACCAGTCTTGATCACTTTTCAGAATCCAATAGATATGCCCTGTTGTCTGGCATAAGATGATGTTTCTCTTGTCATTATTTATGTTCACTTGGGAAAAGATTGTCATTTGTGCCTGCACTTGTTAATGCAACTTAAAGTGTTTAAAGAATAACTGAGCAAAGGACTTTAGGAACGAATTATAATCTCAAATTATGTGCCTTTTGGGATCCATTATTTTATGTGATACATATTTATATAAAAATCTTTGTTCCTGTCTGCCTTGTCTTTTCTTGTTTCTTTCTGTGTTGTTGTTTTCTATCTATCCTCTGTTTTCATTACAGAAGATCCTTATGCTGAGGCCTAGGCATGTTTATTCTTGTTCTCCCTTCCTTTGGTTTCTTCTAGCATACAAAGATTAAGAACTGAAATTGAGAAGCTGGCTATACCTCCTGTGGAAATTTGTGGCAAGAACTCAAGTTTAAAATGACTTTTCTTTTTGCAATGGTTAAGCTGGTCAAAGATTTCAACATCACTTCCTTTGTGCTTGAGCCGTCTTGTTGATTTCTTTCCCTCTTTTTTTTAACTGTTTACATTCTCCAAAAGACTTGCCACTTGTGTTTTGGTATTTGTGGCTTTCTTTGAAATGATTAAATGTTAAAGTATTTTTCACTGTTAAGTGTTATCAGTAAATATATCAAAAGCTGGAGTTTATTTACATTTTTTAAAAATACAGGATTTCATTATACATTTATTTGAGTTAATCATAATACAGATTAACTCCAAGGCAGATTTTTGCTTCAGATATTAAGGAAGACAGGTTGAGCTGATGATTATACTGTGGGGCAAAGGGTCTTAGCTTCCCTGTGTCTCAGTTTCCATCTGTAAATTGAAGATAATTGTTTGTAAAGCACTTCAGGAAACAATCTTAGAAATTGGTCTAAGACAGAGTTAAAACATGTATATACAGTCTAACAAAGAATTAAAATATATGTATATATTTTGCATGTGCATGAATGCGTACAAAATTCTGCAAACCATCTCTGATTTGTATGGTGAAGAAAAGGACTGTAATTGCACTCCAACCTTTTATTTGTTTTAAAACAAAATTCAATAAAATTATAATCCAGTAATTAGGAGGCAGATATCTGGATGTTTGGTTTGGAGCTAGAGGGGGATTGGCTGTTCATTGCTTGCACTGGTAATCAGAGTCCTTGTGACGTACCAAATTAAAAAAATCCCATTAAAAGATCATTTGCCTGTAGCAACCTAGGAAGGTGGCAAACGTTTTAAAAAAAATTCTTTTTTTAAATCAGAAATTTAATCCAAAAGTGTACCATCAAGCATTTAGACTCTGTTTGGATTTTAGTTAGTTAAAGGCCACCAACTAAAGGAGTTAACAAATCCAAGAACTCTTAGATTATTTTTGGTTGTTGCTTATGTATGGCTAGATCATCAGGAGTCCAAGATGTGGAGAGAAAGCTTAAATCTAATCTACACTGAAGTCTGTTGCAAAACTCCAATTGACTTCAGTGATACTAGTCCTCCCCTGAAAATCTGAGATTTCTCATGCTGATACTTGTATGCTTGTAGAATTAGTTTCTTTATGGACAGTTAGCTGAGACAGCCAGTGTCCATATTTTTGTCTGCAGCTCACAGACAAAATTTAAAAAATTTAACCCATAGTGTCATCTCCACATATTGAGTCTCTAATGCATTAATAGTTGGTTTCCATTCATGAGCACATGCTGCTTTTGTCATCAGTTTAATGATAGATAATGAATTTAATGATGTTTCCTTGTATGAAAATGTAAGACAAGGGTTTTTTTCCCTATGCCGATTGAGAGGAAAAACCCTTATCTTGTATTCAAGTAAATATGGTAATTATGATAAAGTATAGTCTATAGGGTTAGAGTTAAGTCCAAGAGAAGACCCTTAGATCATTTAGTCCACTGTGGGCTACCTTTTTGACAGCTGTTTCACAAAGGAAGTCCCACACTATCCCTGACTGCCACTTCAGGCTGTGTGTAGACGAAATGAGAGGCATGAGAGCATGACACTTTAAAGCAGGCTAAATACTTTTGCACCATTTTAATGGTGTTGGTGTTTGAATGTCTTGGTGGTGTATTGCACATTAATTCCAGCAGCTGTCAGAAATTCAGCGGCATAATGCGCCTTAAATGACTTGAGGAGCACAAACTAAAACTCCTTTGAAGAGTTTTAGTTTGCTGCCCCTACAGCCATGGAGTGAAGCACCGGGCTCTGTGCAGCTCCACGGCTCTGCAGGAAGCCCTGCAGGCAGCCTGACAGCAGCCTGGT
>NW_017729024.1:120227526-120242432 GCF_001723915.1 Gavialis gangeticus | reverse complement strand
GTTTTAGTTTGCTGGCCCTACAGCCATGGAGTGACGCACCGGGCTCTGTGCAGCTCCACGGCTCTGCAGGAAGCCCTGCAGGCAGCCTGACAGCAGCCTGGTAAAGCAGCTCATGCCCAAGAAAAGTGGTGAGCCTGATTTCCCACCCCCGGAGCCCTCCTGTCTGAGCTGCAAGGGGGTCCGGTGCTTCCATCCGCAGCTGCGATGTCCCCCAGGACTGCCCAAGCCGGGTGCCTGCAGGTGGGTGCCACCTGTGTTGCAGGGGGCTGCAGCTGCCACGGAAGGATGCACCAGGCTCCCCCTGACATGGAAGGATGCACCAGGCCCCCTCTGAAGCCCAGGGACCTCTCTGCCTGCTGGCAACTTGCCCTCCCCTCCCTGCTGGAGAGGCAGGTAAATCAGTGGGGTGTGTGCACAACACGGGGGTTTAATCAGCTATAAATGGAATCAGTGTTTTTTAAAACCCACTGCTTCAATTTAGGGCCCCCGTTTTGCCTACACATGCCCTTCATTTTGCCTGCCTGGTCTGCTGCTCTGTTCCCTGCTCCATCCCTGTTCTGCTTGCCACGCACAGAGGGTGACCATGCTACTAATGGTTTGTATGCCACAGGCCAACCTGATCTAATCGAAGCTTTGTCTGTCAGAGGCTATTCAGTTTTACTGTGATATCTGTGTTGAGCTCGTTTTCTTATATTGGGCCAAGGTGAATCTTCCAGAGAGGCATCCAGACTTGCCTTGAAGACATCACGAGAGAGAGAGGATTTACCACTCCTCTTATTTCTTGCAGTGGCTAATCACTTTCATTGCTTTAAAAAAAATGACTTATTTCTCATATGAATTTGTTTGCCTTCAGCATTTGGTCATTGGTCTTTATTACACCTTTTTCAGCTAGTTTAAAATACCTATAAATAGTCCAAGTCCTGTATCAGCTTTTCCATTATTTTGCCAGGAGCTGATATGAAGCTAATCAGCCTCAAATTGCCTGGGTCATCCTGCCCGCTTTGTTTGAGTACTGGCATACAAATAGCTTTCTCCTAGTCTTTTGAATTTCATCGGTGTTCCAAAATGTATTAATATCAACATGCCAAAGAAATCTCCAGCCATTATTTTATTTTTTTTATTTTTTTAGAAAATAATTGAATGTAAGATCCCTGAAAAAAGTTTCGTGTTAACAGTGCTATTTCAAAATTTCTGGAGCATATGTAACCAGTGCATTTTGAGTTCTTTGTAAAGGTTTTGTTTGTTCATCTTTGGTCTTTTTTCTGTTTTGAACAGTTCTTCAGATTTGGGTGCAGTTCCCATTTATTTTCAGTAGGGAATGCAACAAGAAAGACTAAAATAAAAGACTTCTTGAAATGTGAATGTATGGATCAAAATTGTGACTGCCCTGAAACATGAAAACAGTAAACGATTTGGGGATTTTGCTTTTCATACCATTTGTATTTTATACATGGATCCCAAATAGCTGAGGTATCTGAAGAAGATTCTGATACCCTGAAATGTTCCCCCCCGCCTTTATTTTTAAAGGAAAAATTGTTTTGGTCTGAATTCGGTGGTAAGCTTTTTGACATAATTAAATTCAATGTATAATGTCAGCTTATTAGGAAATAAGAACCTATAGCATCAGCACCCAATTTGTTACAAGCCTTTGTTTACTTTCAGAACCATGGCTTGTTTTGCAAGCTTTCATTTTTCTGCTGAGCTCTGTTTATAGAGATAATGAGATCTTGGCAGTGCATGTATCTTTAATGTAGCTGGCTGGCATTTCAGATATGGAACCAGTCAAGAACTTGTAAGCCATTGACGGCAAAGGAAGAATAAACCAAACTATCAAACAGATGCCTTTTCCTGAATTATGTAGTTAAATGTCAAAACTGTCATCTTGTATTATTTAATAATTTATTGCTTTATAAAGGTTATTTCTTCCTTTTTTAGCCTGAACTTGGCAAAACAGCTGAACTGTAGTAACACATACTTCAGTATCTTCTAGAGTGTAAGTGAGCCCTTATTTAAAATCTATATTTGGTACTTTTTCTATTTTTCTCTAAGTTTTTGAACATCAGGTTAGCTCTAATGTTTAATCTTTTTAATAAAAATAGCCTATTTTCAAAGTTATGTTACGCTACAGCCTCTTCTCACTTCTGCCTGTGCTATTAATGCTTATCTTTCCCCAAATTGTTTGTTTGTTGTGCTGCTTGTTGTTAGTAGTTATATAAACAGGACCTGGTACTGTAAGAATTTACCCATGTGGTTGGCTTTAGGTATTACTTTGAAGTCAATGGGCCTACTCACAGTGTAAAAAATTTTGCAGTTGGAGTATTGGATTTGAAATTTTGTTGTGAAGGGACTGTCTTTTTCTCAAGTCTGTATAGTTCTTAACATATAGTTCTAATCCCTCATGAGGTACCACCATAAAACTGATCCCCTTCTCCCGCTGCCTCACATTCATCACTACTAATACTCTTCAAAACTTTATTTAAACAATGTTCTGTAGGACTGAATCTCCAAGAAACAAAGGTTCAAAGTTGGAACAAAACTGTTATTTGAAAATACTAGTTTTTTAGTTTTTTGTAATTGGTTAAAGTATGTTAGGGAATCAGTTGCTTTCCCAATATAAAATTTTAAGAATTTAAGTAATCTTCAAAAATCATGGAATCATAGAAGATTAGGGTTGAACAGGACCTCAAGAAGTTACCGTGCTCAAAGAGGATCATCCCCAACTAGATCATCCCAGCCAAGGTTTATCTAGCTGGGTCTTAAAAACCTCCGAAGATGGAGATTCCATAGCCTCTCTGGGTAGCCTGTTTTAGTGCTTTCCTACCTGCCTTATGGGAGAGGTTTTCTTAATAACTAATGTAAACTTCCCATGCTACAACTTGAGAAAAGAAAAGACATGCTGAGAAGCAGAATCTACAGAGTGAGTTTACATGTATATAGAAATTCCCAAATTGGAGCAATTAACAGAATGTCACTGACAAAAGCTGGAAACACAGTATGGATGAGAATACATGTTTATAAAGAGAGGCCAAAAGAGATCATCAAAATATTACTGCCTCTGGTTCTTCTATACAGATTGATGATTCACTCTGACTTCAAGGTTATCCTGTTTACTTTCTGACAGTAATTTCTGCAAAGGGCTAGTTTGGCTAGGTGCATGCTTTCAGATTCATTTCCCACCTTGTAACAATTGGTACCGAAATATATGATTGGGGTTCAGTTAATGCTATTTAAAATGTGCATCTCTTGTTATATGCGTCATTTCCCAAAGACTCTCATTCTTTTAAGGTTTGTACCAATGTTTTCGTTGTTATTATTTTAACAAACTCTTTACTAAAAGCATACATTATATATGTTTTGTTTTCAAAGTTACGCCATATTTTTGCAGCCCTTATGTCTCAGTGAAATGTATTCTTCTCTTTTTTTTTTTCAAGTTAGTGAGAGAGAAACAACCCTCCAAAAAAAACTTGTGGGGGGGAGAGCCTTTCATGGAAAACAGCTGTTGGGTCCATTTTCTTCATATCTTTTTATGTTTAGTTCATTTTTCTCACAACTTTGTAGAGTAGAAAAGCCCCAGGGTTGTGGTCTGGAAGATTTTCACTGAGATTGCATGAATCTGGATAACAAACATATGACATAGTAAAGAGACTGATACGCAAAATAAATTTAAAAATTTCCAGAGGCAGAGTCCAGTAGCTTGGTAGAGAAGGGTACCTTTATTGTTCCCCCAGCTGGTGGTAGGAACCTTGAGAACTCCTTTCTCCTTTGCACAGCAATCTCAAGGTCACAACCTACTCCTATATGATTATTTACCAATATCCATATTACAGATAATGGAAGTCTCTCTACTGTAACTCCTGAGCTTACACTGATTCTTTTTACTTAGAATTCCCAGATCCTTTGTCAGCTGTAAGGATACCTCCCACCCCCTCGCTCACTTCCTGTTGGCTGGTTAGGTGGTCAGAGCTGATAAACTCAATTTTCCTGAAAGAGAAGGGGATAATACTAAAAAGCAGAGAAAAGTGCTAAACTATGGAAAATACATGTATTTAAAAAAAAAACAACCTGTTAAACCCTTTTTTGTCAAGTATGTTTCCTTCCTTCTTTCCTTCCTTCCCTTTTCTGTACCCTATCAGCCAGCAGGTTTTTGTTCTCAGAATAGCTATGTCTACAGTGGGAGAAATCTAGCTTTCTTTCTCCCCATAGCCATAAATTTTGAAACTCCATATAAACACACAGCGTATTTATGTGTGTGACAGCTACTCTGGCGATGATTCTTTTGATGATGTGTAGGCAGGCAAGTGGCCAAGGTTGGGAAATGGGATGCAAGATAAAAGATGTTTAAATGATGGGAAGGAAAGGCTAAAAAAGGTGTAGCTTTTTAAAATGATTCATCTACAGCTTTAAAATTTTCTGGATACCCATGAGCTGGTGGACTAAACCATTAGCCAGAGATGGATATGAAAAAGAGAGGTGGGTTCCCCAACAGCTGAATCCAGTGTAAGACCCCATCCTGCTTCCATGAAGAGAAGAATGGTATAGTCTGTCAGAATCTAGTTCCAAGGATGCTGCTTTGTGGGCTCTGTGTCAGGTATTATCATCAGCTTAAAAGAAGTCTTGAATATGCTTGGAGCTCCACTACAGCAGTTGAGAAGGAGCTATTCTGAAGGTCTGTTACCTCTTCAAAGATTTCTAATTATTCCATAATGAGGTTGGTTCTCCATAGTTTACAGGCTGCGCTAAATAGGGAGGGCTGTTCTACCTGCTTTCCATTTAGTAGCTCCTGGTTACTGCAGCAATGGCCTTGCCTGCACATAGCCCCCATTGCTAGTGGCAAGAGGAGGTAGTAGGTCCTTGGGGTGCTTCTGGCCCACAGCAGGCAGGGCCCCTGAGGAGCACATGGCTCTGACTGAATCCCAGGGGCTGCACATGGCGGCACAGAGCCAGCCTGGCCCGCTAGTGCGTGCCTTAGGATTGGACCAGGCTGGCTCTGTACCAGCACATGGGGCTTGCATCAGGAGCCATGCAACATCAGGCCAGGCCAACTCTGTGCCTCCATGTGTGGCTTCCCAAAGCCATGTGCCATTGGGCCAGTCTGACTCCATGTCTCCATGTGCGACTCCCCAAAGCTCCACGTGGAGGCATGGAGCCAGCCTGGCCCAGTCCGATGGTGTGTGGCTCCTGCCTGAAGTGCTGTGATCCCCACATAGAGGGACAGAGCCAACCTGAAGGTGTGCGCCAGAGGGCTGGGCTGGGAGGACTTTATGTGGCCATGCACAGCCCCTGGGACTCAGCTGGAGCTGCATACTGCTGGGAGGCTCTGCCTGCTGTGGCCATGAGTGCTCTGAGGGCCTGCGGTTGCTGCTGCCAGTGGTAGAGGCTGTGTACCATGGGGTGGATGGGGTGTCAGGGGGCCCACGCCCCGCACACACCCCCATGCCTACCCATAAACCCCACCGCGCTTGTTGCCTCCACGTGGGACTTCAAGCTGGAGGGCTGGTTGCTGCCTGGTCCAGTGGTGTGTGACCTCCAAAAGCCTACCCAGTGGGCTTTCAGAGGGGTAGATGCAGGCCAGTAGTGAGTTTTTTGGAGGCCCCATGGGCCAGATAGAATGGGCTGGTGTGCTGAATTTGGCCTGCAGGCCATATTTTGTCCACTCCTGGTTTAGGGCAATCTACAGGATAGTCATAAAACTGAAGTATGTCTTAAAATACTACTGATTCTTGACAAAGATTTGAGGAGCAAAGTAAGTGAAGAGCTCTGAAAACTGGAAAAATAGCACTGCAGCAGCTACTGTTGGTTCATGTTTTGAAAGTTTTCCCCACAACTACAAGGTTAGGAACTGAATTGTTTTTAAGTGAAAGCTTGCTTTCTGCAAAAATTTCTCACCAGTCTTTCTGTTTGTCTGGAATAAAAGATAAGTCAATTTTATAAGCCTCAAGCAATTTGACAGCACAGTTTTTTGTGTCTGCTTTTCAAAGTTTTGTTTTCCTTTACATTTGACTATTTAATTAAGCATGCAATTATAATAATAACCTAAATCTATATCCCCCGAAGGTGGCAGAAATATTTTTGTGCAAAATAATTTAACAGATTTTTAAAATTTTATTTTATGTTAAATGTTTTGAGTTGTTAACTTTTAATTTTTAAATGAGTTTTTTCATTTGCATTTACACTTCTTACTGTCTCTGGTCTCCTGTTAATTCACTGATTATTATGTATTTCAAGGCCAAAGGCCTCTGAGGTTTTTTAATGCATTTACCCTAGTGTATGTGTATTGACTTCATTTACAGGATATATCACCCTAGTATGCCTTTAAATTCAAATGTTAAAGTGTAAAATAGGGGTGCACTGATAGATTTCCTTGGTTGATACCGATAGCTGATTATTAACCAACTGTATCAGCAGCAGAGTGCCCCGAGCAGGGGCAGCACTATGGTGGGGGGGGCATCTTGGGGGCTATTGATACCCCATAGCTCACCTTAGCCCCCCAGTAGCCACCCCTCCCAGTGCCACCGTGTCCTGCCCCATGAAGCTGAGCCCTCCCTGCTCCCACTCGCTCCGAGCCTAGCCCTAGCCCTAGCCCTAGCCCAGCCCCCCCACTGGGAAGAAGCTAATACTGCCTCTGGCCCTGATCCCACAGCAGGCAGCCTGTATTTGCCCTGTACACAAATCCAGGCGGGCACATACCCTCCCATGCCTCCCCCAGACTGTGCACAGCAACGGGAAGCCCCCCCCCCCCCACATGTCCTGGACAAACTGCTCCTGGCTCCTTCCTGCTCCCGGCCCCGCGGTCCTATTCACTGGCCCTGCCCCATACCCTCCTTCACCGTGGGATCCTTAATATATCCCCCTGTGCCCCTTTCCCCCCCACCCCCTTCCCCTTCATAGACTTACCTGCAGGGAGCTGCTCTCCACACTGCCCAGCCGCATTCCTGGCCACATACGTGGCAGCCATGTGCATGCATGAGACGTCCAGAGGCCCTGGCCAGAAGGCACGTTATATTTATCAGTGATATTATCAGCTACATTCAGCTATGTTCTTGCCTGGCAGGCAGGTTTCCAGCCCTAGTGATCTAGAGACTTGTCTGCCTGGCTCTCTGACAGGGTCAATGGCATGGGATGTTGCTATGGAGTCTGGGCTCCCAGCCTCTGCAGCTTGTCAGATAAATTGCTGGGAGACGAAGAACCCCGTGGGGCTTGTAGACCCAAGGTTGTCTGTCAGGTAGACTTCTCATGAGCTGAGGGCTTAATTTCTTTTCATGGAGAACTTTTGGTTTTGCTCCTAATTCAAATTAAATTGCATTTCAGATTATCAGAATTCTGTGATAAAGCAAAGTGCTTTTCCTTCCCACTTCTTGCCTCCATCTTTTAAGTAAATGGGATAAAAATTGTTTTCTTATGCAGAAGTTCACAGGCCTTCTTTTTTGCACAGATGTTTGCTGTACAGACTTTGCTGTGTTTGCTGTACAAATGTTTGTTATATGTTCACTATTAAAATTGTATGCAGTCATAATCTTCATTAATCTAGGTTAAAAGCAAATTATCTAACTGCTCATTTGGTGGTTTATTTTGATCTCTCACTAATATGTCAGAAGTTCATCATTTTCATTCTGCTGCTGCTTGTTGCCAGATGGATTTGCATCTTGATGTGTTAAAAATCCCCTTTCGTTGTGTGATGTGAAGTCTGACTCAGCTGAAGAAATTCCTTTTGTGCCACTCGGTTATGTTTTATGATTGCTTCCTTCATAGTAGGTCATTTATCTCATGACAGCAATTTCAGTTGGCAGATAGAGAGTGACCTTTTATATTCAGATCCACCTTTTACTCAGTTTTACAATTGCAAGATGGTGGTACCAATCCATCCTAAATTTCCTGCACAAATGGTAGAATACCGTCTTAATTAGCCAGGTATTTTTACTGCTTCAGACTGGCTGCATTCTCTGTGTTCAGTGTGAAAAAGTCCATAGGTTTTTTATTCGGAGTGGGCTGAAAGCTTAAAAAGTGCATCTAGCACTTTATTTCTTTTGACGTCAATATTGTACAGCAGGGTACGGTGTTACCAAGAGAACCATGCACTAAATAAATGGCTATCTGATTGTTTCTCCCAGCAAAGTAAACTGTAGGGAGGCAAAGTTAAATCAAATCTCTCAAACTTCATAACTATAAAAACAATAAGACAATGGAACAAGCTGCCTGGGAATATTCTTCATTTGAGGCTTTCCAGAGGAATGATCAGAAACTTGTCTGGGAACAATGAAACCTGTAGGTGGATAGAGGTTTAGATTTGATGACCCTTATGATCCCTTCTAACAGTATGATTTGGTGGGTACGGTTTTGCATGTCTGCAGCTCGAAGAATCATATTAAGGCTCATTCAGATTAATATAGAGCAACTTCAGTGGCTAGTGCAAGGTCTGTTTGTTTAGCTGTTTAAAAGTAGCATTATATACTACAACATTATTACTTAAATTTTATATCCCATTAAAATCCACCACTACTGTGTTTGAGCTGTCTCTCTCTTATCTCCTTGATTTTTTTGGAGTATTTCCCGTGTTAAAGATACACGAGTCCATACAATGCTTGGGGAAGAAAGGGTGTTGCCTGCTTTTTCAGCTTTTAAGGCATATCAGGCTAGTGCACCAAGTGTAAGGTGCATTTTTGTAAACTTTTAACTGAAGGGGGCAATCGATGACTCCTGGAACAACTCCTCCTCTAATTTGTGTGCTTATTGGACATTATGCGTAGAAGCATATGGTTTTTAATACAGCAATGACATTTCTGCAGACACTGCTGCTTAAGGAAACACCATTTTGCTATATGGCAAAGTTTCTTTATTTTTATTTGTAAAAAGAAAATACAAAAACAGAAACAATAAAAAACAAACAAGTCAACATGTTCCTCTGCCCGCCCGCCCCAGCCCCCTTTTGAAGTCTGATCTTCTATGAAAAAGATAGGCAACCATTAATTTCAGTGGTCTTTGGATCAGGCCCCTAATACATATTGTTTTGAACTCTCATTATTATAGGGTCTCTGACATGTATTTAGGACACAGTAGATTTTCTTTCTGTTTTCTGTACTTTGCTTATCCCTCAGGAATGAGACCTTTCTGAAGTACACTTAAAGTGCGCTTCTGAAAGGTGCCATGTACATAGGTTTGGCAGGATTTGATTTTATTGGTAAATGTTGATAAACTTTGATTTCACCTCACACTCTCAGATAGTCAACAAATATTTCCATCATTAATAATCAAAATGTATAGAAAGGGGAAGTACGAAAAATGTTGGCTGATGGAGTGTGCGACAGCGGGAGAGCAGTCCTACACAACTGTAGTTTGGACTGCAACTCCTAGAAACACTAGGGGACTGGGAAGAAAGGAAGAGGAAGTGACAAAGTGGAAGGGGGAGCTGCAGATGAGTGGAGCCAGGACTGGTGGCAGCAGTCCTACTGTAGTTACATTTGTCATTAATAAATTGTCTACCCCCCCATACCTCTAATGTTGTGAAAATTTGAAATTGATAACAATCTAAATAAATGCTTAAAAATAGCCATTGATATTGTCTGTCAAAATTATTTTTTAAACAAAATCAAATTTTGCCAAGCCTATGTATGCAGATACAAAGGATTAAGATTTTTGTTGCCTTCAAGTTTTTATGTATTAATTTCACTCCATTGGTAATTTTATTTCAGTAACTTTCCATGTCCTCAGGTTGCTGTGTATTCATGTGAAGATTGAGTTGTACCTTTCTCAATTTACATCATCTATACTGAATACTATGGTTAAGCTCCTGTTGTGGGCATACTGGAAAATTACCACAAGCGTTAATGAGATTTACACGGGCACATTGAAGAGTAACTGTTACTGTACTATATATATATATTTTTGTTCCTATAGTCTTCTTTTTTCTAAAAGGGTCATGCTTCATCTTTGATCTTAATAACAAATTCTACACCATCTAAGGGAAAATTGTATCAGAGAGGATGATTTAGAGATGCAAGCAGCTTTGGTTTCATTGGAATTGCCAGTGGTACAAGAAGTGTAGATGAGACTCGCATTTCTAATTAAGTTTGTGTTGGAGATAGACTGGCATTAGTAGTAATAAATGTATGACAGTGCTTCAGAACTACACTACTATTTTAAGACAGAACAAATTTCATCAAGTAAAACCTAATCTGTATAAAATATGCAAGCTAGGAAGTATTAAAACGTTATGGTGAAGATGCTTATTAGAGGATAGAGGCACAGAAAAATCTATGATACCAACCAAGATCCACCCAGTTCAAAACATTCTTCTCTACATTTCCTTGCTTTTTTTATCTAGACAATGTCATATTTTCTTATAAAAAAATGCATGCTTATTTTCTCTTTGGCATGTGAAATACGAAGTACTGGTATTAGGTTATCTTATCTAGCTGCTGCATTTGAATTTTAGCCTGCAGCATGGCTGGTGTATCATAATTCAAAAAACATTATAGCCCTTATTCCACCAGTCCAGTGGTTTTCAGCCTGTGGTCTGCAGACTTCTGGGGGTCTTCAAGCTGTGTCTAAAGGGTCCACAAAAGCTGACTATGATCAATCAAACATATGTGAATACCCACACTTACAATTCAAATGGGTCCGCACCTCCATTCAAAATTTCTAAAGGCGTCCACAAATGAAAAAAGGTTGAAACCACTGTACTAGTCAGTGCTAGCTAGTGAGTGGAAGTAGCATGGGTTCTTTGTTCAACCTGACATGTCTCATCTATTGACTGGCAGCTGACTTGGATATAATCGACTTCATGCTACTGTAGCACTATTCCACTGGCAGGCTATAAAAATGTAAGCATTTGGCTTCTAAGCTCTGAAGACAATTTTTATATATTGTATAACTCTGCACATTCTGTAAAGAGTCACTGAGCTCCCTCACAGCCCACAAATGCTACACACCTATATCCTGCCCCCACACCCCCCACATGTACACTGCCCATCATACCCTATTGCCCCCCCACATACAGCCACACCTCCTCATAACTCCCCACACATACACCCCCACACCCCACCATACACACTCACACCCAACCACACACCCCCACACAGTATACAAGACTAAGAATTTATTTTTAGTTATTATGCGATCCTCTATATACACAGTATGCAGACACAAATCATGACAACAATTTTTTTGTAATTAAATACGTTATAGCAGGTGTTTGACTTTTAGTGTATGATTTGGGTTTTTTCTGGTTCCAAGATGGCAACTCTCCCAGGAGTATTTCCAGGGGGTAAGGGGAGGGACTTCCGGTGGCAAAGATCAGGGGTTAGGGGTGGGACTTCAGATCCCAAAAAAGCGACTACGGGGCAGGGCAACTGCCAAGGGGCGGGGCTAGCCATGTGACCCTTGAAAGCTCACCAAACCTTGTTAAGCTGCCCTCCTTCTGAAATAATTGCCTGTCCCTGCACTAGTGGAAAATCCAATCTATTTCCAATCTACATCTTGGAAATAGATTGTATTATACAACAACTTTATATCCTTAGACAGCCATACCTCACAGCCCCTGAGACCTCAGAATATGACCTCGGCCTCTTCTTGGCCAATGCTAGTACAGTTCACAGTTCTGAGATATATTTTGCTTTTCTTCATACCTGGTGCGGTCAGATCAGTATGTATTTATTTACAACGTAAATAAAAATGACCCATTTCAGAGGTATGACTCTGTGAATTGATTTAATGGAATAGAATTTAATAAAAGTATTAATAATCATTGGGGAATTAATCTAGTTATGTACCAGTTGTCTTTAGTATCAATATTTTTCTTTTTTAACCAGACAGATCACATACTCCTGAGTCAGACTGGACTAGAAGTCACTCAGTAGTGTTTGTATTGAGATTTCTTTCCCCCCACACAAAATTCCAACTTGGCAGGCAATTTTGGGAAAGCTTTTAAAAATCTATTTTTCATTTTGCCTGTCCCTCCCCCCATCTACTTTCCTGAAAGCTTTTTCAAACTGTTACTTTTTTCTACCATAAATCATCAAACTTTTTATGACTTCATATAGTTGCCTTTAATGGCTCTTGTCTTATAATTGGTACAGTGGCCTTTGCAGCATTAATTTCAAAATCATCTTTAATCTAGAAATTTACAATGTAAATAATAATGACCCATTTCAGAGGAGCTGATTTAGTGGACTAGAATTTAATAAAAGTATTAATTTAAGATTCAAGATTTAAAAAATCTTGAATATTAGAGAGAAATTCCCTGATGGTGTGAGTCTATAGATTTATGTGAATTTATAAGAGGAGAGAATTTGGCCTACAGTATATGACATTCGGAAATGGGTTACATCTCCATAGCCAAACAAATGTCACAGATTACTGAAGACAGAAGAAAGAAGAGGGAAATCAGAGCAGGTTTAAAGAAGTAGATTGGGTCAGTAACTCTAAGTGGTTTGCAAGAAACAGCAAAAGTCATATGTACTCAGAAAGGAGGCCTGAGGAGCAGTGCTATAGCCACCACATTTGGTGCCCAGGGCAAAACTCGCAGCGGCAGCCTACCATCGCAGCACGCACAGATCTGGGAGGCGCATGCCCTGCCATGCTTCCCTGGGAGTGCATGTAGTGGCAGGAGCCGCCCTTCTCCCATCCCCATGCCGCCCCCACAAACAAGCCACTAGTGGCTCTGTCCCACTTCCTGCCTGGGCTGGGCAGTTGCTGCTTGTTGGTGCCCCTTCGCTTCGGTGCCTGGGGCAGTTGCCCCACTCATGCCCCCTTCCTCCCCCCCACTTGCTACAGCACTGCTGAGGAGTGTGAATAATTTATTTCTGACACAGTATTTAAATCTCCTCTACTGAGGTTTACATAATTCCTGGCAAGTTTTAATTCAAGTAGCCAGTTTCTTTCTTGAATGAGCATGGAGAAGCAGACAGACATTTTGGTCCAGCATGTAGATGTTAGCTAAGATTCTTCTATGGGGACACTGGACTGTCAAAAGAGAATAGTGGGAGACTAGTCTGGACTGATCATCTTGTGAGCTCGTGAAGAATGACAGCTCTGTTCTATCATGTACTGGCGGTTGTAATATTATTCCAGTTGAGAACATAGCAATTGCTCTGGACTTATTGTCAATCACATCAGTGTAATATCTTTGACAGTGACAAGCACCAGATACTCAAGAGGAAGCATGAGAAACCTCATACTTCCTAACCTAATAGAGATGAATTTAAGCCCTGAATCATGGTGTTTGATATCTCTTCCTAAATTTGTTAGTCTTCATTCTTATAACTCTGGTTGTTCTTGTTAGCTGTAAAAATGTCTGGTCTGCTTTTCAATCTTGTTGAGTTTTGGCTACATGTAAAACTTGGTTATGTATATGGCTGTTCAGATTAGTCCAGTTTGGCAGCTAAGTACATCAACAATAGCAGAAGGTACCAGGGTTAAAAAAAAAAAAATGACAGAAGTAAAATGTATGCTATAACACTTCAAAGTATAGCCTGCACAAGATCCCATAGTACTTAGGTTATAGAAAGATGTCACATTGGACCTGGGCAAAAGCATTTCCTCCTGTGTTAAAGTCCCATCATTCAGGTATTTTTGTCTGTTTTTCTGAGACAATGTTCCGATGCTGTAGCTGGCAGAGCTAGTCAAACGCTGTCACGCATCTACCAAGTCATCTCAAACAAGGCTAAGGACGTCATCCTCCTGCTCTACTTGGCCTTGGTGATACCACAACTGGGGTACCACATCCAGTTCTGGGTGCCACACTTCAGGAAGGATGTGAAGAAGCTTGAGAGAGTCCAAAGGAGGGCCACATGCATGATTAGAGGCTTGAGACCAGGTCATATGGGGAGAGGCTGAAAGGCTTGGGACTGTTCAGCCTGGAGAAGGGAAGACTCAGACTTGGTATCAGCCTATAAGTATATTAAGGGCATACATCAGGGCCTGGGGGAGCATCTGGTCACCGAGGCCTTCCAGGGGAGGACAAGAAATAGTGAGCACAAACTGATTGAAGATCGCGTCAGACTGGACATAAGGAAAAACTTCTTTATAGGTCGAGTGCTGAAGGTTTGGAACAGGCTCCTCCCAGTGGTGCCTGTTCCAGTGGTGGTACAGTCACCCACTCTGGCAATCTTCAAAAAGTGTCTTGACGCCCATCTCTTGCTGAGGTCATCTGTTCCCAGCAGTCTGTCCTGCCCAAGTGCAGGGGGGGCTGGACCCAATGATCTGTAAGGTCCTTTCCAGCCCCTAATATCTATGAAACTATGAAACAAACTCTAAATCAGGGGCAGGCAGTTATTTTGGGTGGAGGGCCACTTACACAGTTTTGGCAGGCTGTGGAGGGCTGCATGGGTAGCCCCACCTCATGGTCACCATCTTGGGACCAATGTCCCAGGGCCAGCGCCAGTGGGGCCCAAAGCGGGGCGCAGGCTAGCAGGGGTCTGTGGAGCTGGGCTGGGCTGCACCAGCAGGGGGAGCTGGCCTGGCTCCATAGAGCCCCTGCCAGCTGGGACCCCATCCTCCTGCCACCCTGCTTTGGGCCCCACCAGCACTGGTCCTGGGGCACCAGTGCAGGCCCTGTGCTCCCACTGGCTCCCCACCCACTCGCATCCAGTGCCCCCCAGCCCTGTGGTACAGGTGGGGGGCAGTGCACAGCCCTGACTCCCTGCTTGCAAGCAGGGAAGAAACTGGTGTTGAGCCAGCCTGGCAGTAGGGCCAGGTTACAAGGTGGTGCTGAGCACAGGGGGAGGGGGAAGCATCCCCTTGCCCGCCCTGTGCCCGGTGCTCCATGCTGCAGCTGGTCGCAGCCGGCCTGGGGGTGCCTTTGCCTGCTCTGGACAGCCCTGTGTGAGCTGCTAGTGCCTGCAGCAGGGAGCGCCGGCCATGGGGCAGGCGAGGGGCTGCTTTTCCCCATGCAGGGAAGGAGCCCAGGGCAA
>NW_017729024.1:120214690-120222526 GCF_001723915.1 Gavialis gangeticus | reverse complement strand
TTGCAAGCAGGGAAGAAACTGGTGTTGAGCCAGCCTGGCAGTAGGGCCAGGTTACAAGGTGGTGCTGAGCACAGGGGGAGGGGGAAGCATCCCCTTGCCCGCCCTGTGCCCGGTGCTCCCTGCTGCATCTGCTTGCAGCCTGCAGGGCTGTCTGGAGCAGACACAGGCAGCCCCACGTGGGCTGCAAGCAGCTGCAGCACGGGGTGCCGGCCACAGGGCAGGGAAGGGGCCACACCCCACCATGCTTCTTCCCTGCTCGGGTGTCCCCCCTCCCTTCTCCGCCCCGCACTTACCTGCGGTTCTGGCACGGGGCAGCCACATGCTCCCAGCAGGGGGGGCAGGGCCGAGCAGGCCCCACTGTTGTTGGACCCCACTAGGCTTCCCCTGGGTCCTACTGCCCTTGGCTCCTGTCGTTTTTGACAGGAACCAAGGGCAGAGAATTATTAATTTTCTACATTTTTTAGGGGCCTCGCAGACCGGATAGAATGGCCTTGTGGGCTGGATGTGACCCACAGGCCGTATTTTGCCCACCCCTGGTCTAAATGGTTCACAGGATAGAAAGTACTAATGGTTCATCCCAGGATATTGCAAAATACATCTCAGTGGTTGTCCCAGGATTGCATTGCATTATTGAGTCAATGGCAGCAAAGTGGCAGTGCATTTATCTGCTCACTAAATGCTGACTGGAAGGGCTGTGTGTGTTTGTGCCAATCCCAGGACAAATGCAGTGTCTGTTCTGCATCTTAGTGCGCTTAGAGTGTAGTCTTTAAGGCTGCTCACAGTGAACATACTCTGTCAAAAGGCTTGTCAATGTCCTCTTCCCACCTCCTCCTTCATATATTGCTGGTAATACTGGGATGCTTCAATGTAACTTAGAATTCTGCTTAACTGAAATTGGAGCAACAAATAATTATGCATCTGAACAGCTTTGAAACTAGAGTAAGGAAGAAAGATAGATAAAAGAGTTGGTCCAGCTATAAAATGAGCATCTGACAAAGTATAGATGCAGACAACTTAATATGAAAAGCTCTTTCAGCTATTGTCTGGTAAATGCTTGCTTGTGTGTTTCACTTTGCATCAGTGGCCTCATTGACTTCTGTTTGTGTGTGTAGGATCAGGGCCTAAAGGACTTCCTAATGAATAAATCAATTCAGTGCTGCAAGCCTTGCTTTCCTCAACTGTTTTATGTATATTAAAGGTTAACTGGGCAAGTGAAACTAGCAAATTACTTAAAGAGATAACCATCAGTATAAAAATCACACCTCCAGAATATTTTTTATGTAATGTTATTAAAAGTAACACCTAAAATAAGTGTAACAAAGAGATGAGAGAGCATGTTAGCTCTCCTTCATTTTGTTTACTTTGCACATTTGACAGTACTTTGAATATAGTTGGTTTCAGTTTTCTATGTGTAATCAGACAGCCAGCATTTCTTATTTGTGTAGAT
This sequence comes from Gavialis gangeticus, assembly GCF_001723915.1. Taxonomy (NCBI): domain Eukaryota; kingdom Metazoa; phylum Chordata; order Crocodylia; family Gavialidae; genus Gavialis; species Gavialis gangeticus. Next base: position 120,221,079 of record NW_017729024.1, on the reverse strand, counting down.
TTTTCAGATAGCAAGAGAGGGGAGATGCATTTTCATATAAATCATCAATTGTTTTAGTAAAATTATAAAAAATTGGCTAGAATACTCAGCAGCAAATGAATCACCAATGACTGCTTTAAAAATTCTCATTTTGAAATTGGCCAGATTTGAGTTCTCTGTTTATAAATAAGAAGCAGCTGAATGAGGAATGACACTATTTCCCATTACATGAGAATAACACTGTTTCTTGTAAAGTGATTAACATGGAGTTGACAATTCAAAGAAGAGGAAGTGAATGTCTGATACAAGAAACCTGGGGCAAAAAGCCTGCATCTTTGTAGTTTGATCTTAAACAACCAGAGTCCATAGCTGAGAGCTGTTACAGACCCATGTGTTCTGTGGATCAGGCACAGAAAATGATGCAGTAGATCACAGTTGCATCTAGAGCTGCAGCTTACCATTACTGTGAAACATGAGCCTCCAAGCTATTTTTGTTTCAGAATTGTCATAAAAGTTAATTTACTTTCTTCCTTTTTGTCAGTATTCAAACATTTTAAGTATGACCTATTGAAAATAGTGTTTTTATCTTATCATGTTGTTACTTTACTTGCTATTTCAGCTAAAAGGTTTAATTATAAGCCTTCCCTTAGGGTGACTGCATTAAAAAAGAAGTCTGCTTTCAAATTCTTTGAAACTAAGCATATCAATTAGATGCCTTTGTAAATGAGTTAAAATCTGGCAAACAGGCTAGGTTAGCCAGTGACAGCAAATAGGGGACTTTGAGTGGGAGTCCTGCTTAGGAGAGGAGCAGGATGCTGTAGTTGCCTGAGGATAGGGTTTGTGAGTGCAGGTGAATTGGAAAGCCCTCCTAGTTTGGCAGGTTCAGTTTGGGAACCATTTTGCAGGGTTGCTTGTGGGGGTGAGTAGAGAGGAGTTTTCACCTTCTGAGCCCAGCAGCTGGTAGCAATGTGAGCAGAGGTGAGACTTGCCTAAACAGAAAGACTAGCCTTGACAGAACCCAGTGATACCAGGACCAGCAAACAGAGAATTTGCTGGTGTGTTTGCCCCATTACTTTCACATCCCTCCTTCTCAGTAAGCTTGCTGAGTGGAAGACTGCAAAGGAGAAAGGAGCTTTTCTAGGAAGTAGCAGCGGCAGCAGCAGAAGGAGTTAGCAGGAGAGTGAACAGGATGGCTGTAAGATATTCAGAGATCCTGGTTTTCTCTAATTTAAAAAAAACTCCCAATTTTCGGTTTAAAAAAGTAACCCCAAATCCACATTATTCCGTGATTTAAAATGAAACGTCACTAATATATATTAGTGGTGTTTCATTTCATCACGGAAAAATGTGGATTTGGGGTTACCTTTTTTAAACTGAAAAGTGGGGATTTTTTCAAATCAGAGAAAACCAGGATCCCTGAAGATATTGCAGTGCCAAAACCCCAGCCATTGCTGGTTCTTCCTGTTCCTGTGCAGGCTTTGTCTGGTTGTGGGCACTGCCCACTGAAGCTTCCACCCAGGTTTTGATCTGGGTTTTCAGGGACTGCAGCCTGCATGTCTCTGCTGCCAAGAAGAGCAAAAAGTGCCTTCTAGTGGGTCCTCTCAGAAATCAGGTGAAGGAGCTAGCTGCAGGAGGAGGTGGATATGCTTGTGGATACTTCTAAGCCTGAGGACTTAATTGGCACAATACATGAAGAGACTGTAACACCACAGAAGAGGGAGAGCCAGAGAAAGCACTGGAAGACAGAACACACAGGTACTCTGAAAGGTGGCAGCTTGTCAACTCTAGCAACAGACCGCACTCATTTTCTGAACATGCTTGGAGAACAGGCATGAAGTCCTGACGTTGAATGAGAAGGGCCCTTACTCCAGCGGCAGGATCGGCCATGCCATACACGCCTCAGATGGGACCACTGCTGCCAGAGTAAGCAACAAGTGGTGGTGGTTGGCAACTGCCTCCCATTGTATCAGGAGGTCAGCTTTCCTGCCAGGAACTCACATCCAAGATGCCATGGAAGGGTTGCCAAAACTCATCCAACCTTCTGACTATTGTCTCGTGCTGCTTATCCATGTGGGCACTAAAGATACTGCGAGGAGAGACCTTGAGCAGTTCAAAAGTGGCTATGTGACTCTGGGTGCAAGGGTGAAGGGGACAGGGACTTAGGTGGTGTTCTCATCTGTCCACCCAGTCAAGGATAAAGGCCCAGCTAGGAGCATAAGCATCCTGAGGATCAACATGTGACTTCATAGATGGTGTCTCCAGCAGGCCTCCAAGATAAGGAAGAAATAGAAGCAGAATGGAGGCACTAGACTTCAGAAAAGTAGGGACAACCAAACTCAGGGAACTGAACAGGATCCTTTAGGAGGCAAGTCTGAAGGGAAAAGGAACCCAGGAGAGCTGGCTGTATTTTAAGGAACCCATAATAAGGGTGCAGCAGCAAGCTATCCTGAATTGACTGAAGAATAGGAAGTGCAAGAGGAAAGCAGTCTGGCTAGACAGCAATCTCCTCAATGTGTTGAAAGCAAAATGGAATCTTACAAATTGTGGAAATGTGGTCAAATTGCTAGGGAAGACTACAAGTATATTGCATGGCTGTACAGGGAGAAAATTAGGAAGCCCAAGGTACAATTTGAGATGCAACTGTCAAGGGACATAAAAGCCAGTAAAATGGGATTCTACAAATATGCCAAAAGTAAGAGGAAGACTAAAAACCATAAGTCTCTTATGGAATGCAGAAGGCGGTCTAGTTACAGACAATGCAGAAAAGTCTAAATTATTTAATGCAGCAGTTACTTTGGCATTCGCAAAAAGGGCCAGCTGCTGTGCAGTGTGCCATGCAGTGTGTTGGTCACAGACCCATAAGCAGCATTGTGGGCTGGATGATAGGGCTTCATGGATCAGATCCAGCCTGGAGGCTGGATCTTTGACAGCCCTGGCCTAGAGTAGTGGCAGAACAGGTTAGGGATTTCATAAAGAAGCTAGGTGCTTTCAAGTTGGCAGTGCTAAGTGGGATACTGAGAGAATTGGCTAAAGTTATTTCTGAGTCATTGGCTATACTCTTTGAGATCTCATGGAGGTTGGGTGAGGTCCAAGATGATTGGAAAAGAGCAAATATAGTGTCAGTCTTTAAGGATGGGAAGAAGGATCCATGGGATTACAGACCTATCAGCCTGACCTTGATACCTAGAAAGATCATGGAGTAGGTCCTCAAGGCATCTATTTTGAAGTAGCTAAAAGAGAACAAGGTGGTCGGGAATAACCATCATGGAGACACCAAGAACAAGTCATGCCTGACCAATCTGATTTCCTTCTATGATAAGGCGATAGGCTCTGTGTGTGTTGGGGGTGGGGGGAGAGGAGTGAATGGTGATATACTTTGACTTTAACAAGGCTTTTGACACTGTCTTCCAAAGCATTCTCATTAACAAGCTAAGGAACTACGGATTAGTACTGTAAAGTGGATACGTAACTGGTTGGATCATTTTGCTTAATGAGTAGTTATCAATAGCTAGTTGGGACGGCGTGTTGAGTGGGGTTCCCCAGGGGTTTGTTTTGGGTTTGGTATTGTTCAACGTCTTCATTAATGGTTTAGAAAATGAGAGCGTGAATGCTTAGCAAATTTATGAATGACGCCAAGTTGAATGGAGTTGTAGACATTCTGGAGGCATGAGCCTAGACATGATCTGGGAATGATCTGGAGGAATGATGGCTAGAATGATGTGGATAGACTGCAGAAATGGTCCACCATCAGTTGGATAAAATTCAGCAAGGACAAATGTGAAGTCCTGCACATGGGATGAAATGCACAAATACAAAGAGAGGAATGAGTGGCTAGGCTGCAGTCCTGCAGAGAAGGACCTGAGTTACAGTGGACCATAAACTGAATATGAGCTAACACTTTACTCTTGTTGCAAAACAAACCAGTAGCATACTGGATTGCATTAATAGGAGCGTGTCTTGCAAATCAAGGAAAGTGATTTTGCCATTCTGTTCGGCATTGGTGATTACTGTGTCCAGTTTTGGGCTCCACACTTCAAGAAGGATGTGGGCAGACTGGAAAGAGTCTGGCAGAGAGAAAAAAAAATTAGAGCAGGGATAGGCAACCCCAGGCACAGGTGTGGCATAGGCATTTCATTTGTCACACATGCCTCGGGGTAAATGGCAGGGAAGGAGCCAGGGCTATGCTGCCACAACGAGGAATGGGCCCATCATGGCTCTCCCACTGTCTGCCCCAGCACACCAACATCTTACAAGTCAAGGTTGCAGGTGTTCTTGACGCTGTGCCCAAAAACTTTGCTGACTCCAGGATTAGAGGCCTAGGAAACATGATTTATGGGGAAAAACTGAAAGAAGTAGGGTTATTTAATCTGGAAAAGAGAAGACTGAGGAAAGAAATTGATAAAAGTCTCCCATACCTGAAGAGCGATTATAGAAAGAATGGAGATTTAAACTCTTCTTTGAGACTGTAGGGAACAGGGCTAGGAGCAATGGTCTCAAGCTTCAGTAGGCAAAATGTAGAGGCACAGGCAGAAGTGACAATTTTTGCCCCATTTGGCTCCTGAGAGTGCTTTACAGCCGTGACCAAACACAAGTGCAGGGCTGCAGGGTGCTTTAGATCCTATAACCATCTGAACCCTCATGTAATGAGGGTTCAGATGAAGGTGCTTCAAAGCGGAGCACCTTCATTAACTTCTGTGCTTGTGCGCTGGGAGCAGGGCTTGGTTGACGCAGCCCAACCCTGTTCCCAGAACTGTTTTCAGAAGGGAAAGGGGGTAAGGGAGCAGAGGGAGGTTGCCTAGCTGGCACTGGAGAGTGGGGCAGGTGAATTAGAGCTTCCCAAGGTGGGAGGCTCCAATCCACAGCCTTCCTCCCCCACTCCCCAAGTCTACGCCAGCATGGCCAAGAAAACCCAAGAATGGACCTCCCTTCCTTTCCTTTTCCTCCTCCCATTCTGAGGCAGAACAGGAACTGGGGGAGGGGTGGAGCAGAGCTAGGGGAAGAGGCTGCAGAGACCTCCCTTCATGGATCGGCTCCAAATTGGAGGTCAATCCCCCAAACTCCTGACCCAACAATTAACATCTGTTGGGTCAGGACGATAAGTCTGACTCATGGCGCTTTCTGGGAGCTGCACTCTAGTCCGTCCCTTTGCTTGGCAGTTAGGAGGAACTTTTGACTATGAGTCTGGTTAAGCATTGGAACAAGCTACCTAGAGAAGTTGTGGACTCCATGCCTGGAAATTTTCAAGATCAAGGTAGACTTGGTTGGGATGGTTTAGTCAGGGATGATCCTATCTTGAGCAGGGGGCTGAACTAGATGACCTTGTAAGGTCCTTTTCAGCCCTATTTTCTGTGTTCCCATAAATATAAATTTGTTCATACATTTAAAAATCTCAAGGAATAGAGTGGAGAAATTTTAGTCTCAATACACAATCTAAAAGTATCATTTCAGTGGATTATTTTATGAAACTACTTTCATAATTCATCAAGTCTAAGCAAAAAATAGATCAATACAAATAGTCCTTTGTGAATATTGCCTAATAGTAAAACAACAGGGTTTTTTTTATTAAACGACCAATATTGTTAGACATTTATTGCATACACAGAACACTTATGATTTCACTTTTTTATAGCCAAAAATCCTCTCTCAGATTTGGAAAACAAGATTTGGGGCACTTTTTAGACCAAGTGGTTAAATAAAAGCATACTTCAAGATCCTGGTCAAAACTGTTTATAAGTAGCGATAATAATGAAAAAATTATGAAATCCATCTATTGTGAAAAAGAGCAAAGATAGTTTTAACATAGCCCAGGATGTGGTGGAGGAAAGCTGTCTGGTACATTTTGTTAAAATTCCACCATCCAACTGAAGGAAATTTAGGCTTATTTTCCCTGATTGTGATGGAGTTCAGTCCACTCTAGATGCCTGGAGTGACTTTAACTCTGGTTTAAAATACTACTAAAGAGCATCCATTTTGTTTTTGGAATGAAGTTGGTTGATACTAGATGGGATATGATTCCAAAATGTTTCATAGAGGGAGGCTGCCACGGGTTCGCTCCCCTCCTTTACCCCTTCTCACTTACTGCCAAAGCATATCTGGTGAATACTGAGAGGTACCATTCTATAAAACTGTTCAGCTTATTCTTCCTTCAGCTTTTTGCACCAACATGAATGTTGTATATATGGTTGAGTACTAAGACAGACTTTCCCCCACAACCTTTGTTTCTGGTTGAGAGAGTTTTTTTTTTAATGGAAAAATAATTCCACTGGAGTTTTTTTTTTAATGGAAAAATAATTCCACTGGAAATTTCCATTTTAATGGAAAAATAATTCCCTCCCCATTCTTCTCTGAAAACCTGGGTTGATACCTGGCCCTGTTAATAGATTATTGGGGAACATTTTTGAGGGATTCCA
>NW_017729024.1:120209336-120209690 GCF_001723915.1 Gavialis gangeticus | reverse complement strand
GTGCAGCCCAGCCAGCCCCCCCCACCGGGAAGAGCCTGGTGTGGCCCACAGCTGCAGCCCACCCTGTGCAGATCTGTAGACACCCCCCACCCCCCATGCCCTCCCAGGGTGTGCACAGTGGTGGGAGCCACTCCCAGCCTGCCCCCCCTGCATCACCCAGATGAGCCATGGCTCTGTCCTGTGCCCACCCTGCCTCAGCAGCGCCTAGTCCAGCCCCACTCCCTCTTTTACCACGGGGGGTGTTGATCTGCCCCCCCATGTCCCTTCCCTCCCCACTCCCCTTCCACTGCAACAGACTTACCAGCTGTACGCAGCTGTATCGGAAATCAGATGAGTATTGGCTGATATGCCTCT
>NW_017729024.1:120207021-120209325 GCF_001723915.1 Gavialis gangeticus | reverse complement strand
ATATCAGCTATTGGTATTGGCCCCCAAAATCTCTATTGGTGGACCCCTATATTTTTACCTTTTATTTCCTGTACTACATATTGGAGATAATTGGAACATCAGAAAATGCTAGAAGACTTGTAAGCATTTGGTGAAAGTATTGTTTTTTCAAACTAAAATTGTATTACAAGTTTTTTTTTCTCACGGAAGAAACTTAGTGATATTATTGTAAATGGGCATATACACTTAGTAAGTCCCAATATTTGTGATGCATGTCATGCTTTTACCCTAAAACATTACCATGTTAAAATAGGACCTTCTTAATCTGTAAATTTTGTCCATGCTTGTGTTCAGAGCCTATTTAGCTGAGATTAGGGACAAAAAAAAAAAATAAGGATTTTGGCTTTGTTTTGCTCTGTTTTAGCATTGCAGAGCCATTTAAGTTAGAATCCTTAGGCCAGAAAAGAATTTAAGCCCTTATGTTCTTAAATCCATCCACAGTCAAAATAGTATTTAAATGCATGCTTCATTTTAAACATTTACTTAAAATGAAAGTATGCCTGAAAAGTAATTCTTTTGTGAATCAGGGCCAGATAACAACCTGGTTGCTGCATCAATGTACTACAGGGACTAATTTAACCTGCAGGACCTCAGAGTTCTGAATTTGCATGGTTGACAATTAAAGGTATGATTTTACTTATAAAATCAGCCATTTTATGTGGAATTTCATATTTTTGGTGGTGTTCAATATGATAAATATTGTCCCCTTGGTGTCTTTTTTTTTCCTACCACACAAGCACTTTTCAGAGTAAAACTGCTTTGTAAAAATGTAGAGGAACTCATTTTGCTAAATTTACCAAGAAATTATGCAATCCTAATCCAGTACCGCAATTCACAGTTTCAGTCTTGTTGACTGTAGATGATGGTAAAGAGAAACACTTTGGATTCTTCCTTTTTTTTTTTTTTAGCTCTTTTATTTTTACTTGTAAAATCAATAAATACTCCTTGTGTTGTTTGCAGGCACATGCTCTGAAGAGAACATAATACAGTGATGGCTTGTCTTACAATGACAGACATGGAAGGAACCACAACCTCCACTGTTCACCAAAACGGTGACGTCCTTGGGAATGCTAATGCACCAAAGCAGATGGAGCCAATGCTTCAGGTTTACCTTTATCATTCCCCGGGGAAGACAGGAGGAGACTATCTACCCTTTCCAGTTGGAGAATATATGGCAGAAGAGATATGCATTGCTGCTTGTAAGGCTTGTGGTAAGAAAATAATGACTATTTTCCTAATCAAAGAATGAAATTATTTCAGCTTCATGCAATGTAGCTTTTAATAAAGTAGACAGAGGTTCTGAGTAAGATGTATTATACTATAAAATGTGTGCATGTATATTGATATTTTTATTCACTTTTCACCCTGCTCTGCTGTGGGAGGCCACTATTTGCTACCTTAATATCAGCCCCACATTACCTATTCAAAACCATTAGCTGTTAAGGAGTGGATAGGATGGAACCCTTGTCCTGCAAAGATATTCTTCACAAGTGAATTATCTTCATCACCTACATGTGATCTCTTCTCTGAAGGACAAAAACAGGTTTTCACATATATATACACAGCCCCCTTCTTCTGGTAGGCTCCATCTTAGGCTGAAATTAAAGCACTGTAGTGCCAGTATTCAGGAAAGTAAAGCACTGCAGTATCACTGTTCAGGAAAACCCAAGACATATTGGAGTCTTAGAGAATGTGGATGAAAAAGTGTTATTTGCTGAAATTTGATGGAGGTTTTTTAATGGGATTTTCATAATAAAACGTTCCCTTGTTAACTTTAAATCTTAAGATTTTTGTCTGATTGTGTCAGTTAAATGTTGTTTACTGCTGATGTTCATTTAGTAGAAATCCTGAGGAACTTGTAAGGGAATGCTGAATTTATCATCCGCTTCCAAAGATGACCTCCTTGATTGCTGTGACGTGTGGAGAGTAAATTAGTTGCATGTATTATTTTATTTTTAAGGCTAGTAGGGAACATTCATATCATTTAGCCTAGCCTCCATGTCACCGACTATGAATTTCTTACAGTATTTCATACTGAATTTAATGCTGAGCTGAGCCCATTAGCTTGTGCTTGAGAGAGGATCCACCATTTCTTTTAGTAGGTTGTTCCAATGATGACATTTTCTCACTGTTTAAAAAAACAAACTTGTGCCTTTGTTTTCTTTGAATGTGTCTAGCTTCACTTTTAAGCCATTGGTTCTTGTTATACTTTTTGCTGCTAGATTAAAGAGGCTTTTTATAGATGGTATTTCACCCCCACACCCA
>NW_017729024.1:120170689-120207010 GCF_001723915.1 Gavialis gangeticus | reverse complement strand
GCTTGTCTTACAATGACAGACATGGAAGGAACCACAACCTCCACTGTTCACCAAAACGGTGACGTCCTTGGGAATGCTAATGCACCAAAGCAGATGGAGCCAATGCTTCAGGTTTACCTTTATCATTCCCCGGGGAAGACAGGAGGAGACTATCTACCCTTTCCAGTTGGAGAATATATGGCAGAAGAGATATGCATTGCTGCTTGTAAGGCTTGTGGTAAGAAAATAATGACTATTTTCCTAATCAAAGAATGAAATTATTTCAGCTTCATGCAATGTAGCTTTTAATAAAGTAGACAGAGGTTCTGAGTAAGATGTATTATACTATAAAATGTGTGCATGTATATTGATATTTTTATTCACTTTTCACCCTGCTCTGCTGTGGGAGGCCACTATTTGCTACCTTAATATCAGCCCCACATTACCTATTCAAAACCATTAGCTGTTAAGGAGTGGATAGGATGGAACCCTTGTCCTGCAAAGATATTCTTCACAAGTGAATTATCTTCATCACCTACATGTGATCTCTTCTCTGAAGGACAAAAACAGGTTTTCACATATATATACACAGCCCCCTTCTTCTGGTAGGCTCCATCTTAGGCTGAAATTAAAGCACTGTAGTGCCAGTATTCAGGAAAGTAAAGCACTGCAGTATCACTGTTCAGGAAAACCCAAGACATATTGGAGTCTTAGAGAATGTGGATGAAAAAGTGTTATTTGCTGAAATTTGATGGAGGTTTTTTAATGGGATTTTCATAATAAAACGTTCCCTTGTTAACTTTAAATCTTAAGATTTTTGTCTGATTGTGTCAGTTAAATGTTGTTTACTGCTGATGTTCATTTAGTAGAAATCCTGAGGAACTTGTAAGGGAATGCTGAATTTATCATCCGCTTCCAAAGATGACCTCCTTGATTGCTGTGACGTGTGGAGAGTAAATTAGTTGCATGTATTATTTTATTTTTAAGGCTAGTAGGGAACATTCATATCATTTAGCCTAGCCTCCATGTCACCGACTATGAATTTCTTACAGTATTTCATACTGAATTTAATGCTGAGCTGAGCCCATTAGCTTGTGCTTGAGAGAGGATCCACCATTTCTTTTAGTAGGTTGTTCCAATGATGACATTTTCTCACTGTTTAAAAAAACAAACTTGTGCCTTTGTTTTCTTTGAATGTGTCTAGCTTCACTTTTAAGCCATTGGTTCTTGTTATACTTTTTGCTGCTAGATTAAAGAGGCTTTTTATAGATGGTATTTCACCCCCACACCCACCCTTCTCCATCTTAAGATGATATTTTTACTCTGTGATCAAGTTACCTTTCAACCTTCTCTGTGATAAACTAAATTGATCAACTGCCTTAGCTTTCTAAGTCTGTTGAGATAAAGGCATTTTTTTCTAGCCTGATTGAAACATTATTTTTATCTGTCCCCTGTGCTGTTTATGATGTTTCACTGTCCTTTTAAAAATGGTATATAACTGTCTAGTCTGTCTTGCCAATGACACACATCAGGATCATCAAACCAATCCATCCATGGGACTGGATGAGCATCATTGATCCTCTATGCTGTGTGTAACATATGTAGCACTGGGTCCAGTCCATGAATCATATGCAGTGCATAGGGCCAGGGCCAACACATGGGGCCAACACATGGGGTTAGTCCAATGACTGATGAGCCAGATCATATTGCTCCACTAACGTATGTGCACTTTTCCTAGCCTGTTTATTTAGTTCAGCTTCTTTTTGCCATTAGGACCTCACATTCAGTTGCTTCTTCACTCTGACCCTAAATTCTTTGTTTAGAGTCATTGCTTTCCACAATGCAAGCCCCCATTCTGTAGGCATGACTAGTATTCTTTGCTTTCAAGATATATAATTTGCTTTTGGTTGCATTATGATGCATGTTGTCTGAATTGGGCCAGTTTACCAAGCAGCCCAATATATGTGCCCTGTCCTCATCTTATATATATTTCCAAATAATTGATGAAAATTAGAAGCTTTGGGTCTCCATCCATGAAGACCCCCATTAAAGACACCTCAGTCCTCTTCAAGGATAACAACTAACAGCTACTTTTTAAAGTTATTTTTTCAGTTGTCCAGCTATTGATTCATGTAATACGTGCACTCTTATTGATACTGTGTAGTAATAACTTTTAGTCATAATGTCTTGAAGTACTAAGTCACAGTTACTTTCATCAACCAAACCTGTAATCTTATCTCAGGTAATCCATGCTGTACCAATTTTTTACTGAAAAGGTTTACTATTTTTCATCTATATCAGTCTATAAATAAGTCCTCTTTCCCCAACGCTGTGTACCTTATCTGGGAAAAGGAGGGTGCATTCACTCAATATTTTATGGGCTTTTAATATCTGTTTTTCCATTTCCGGAAATCTCTAAGCATTGTTTGTGGTCATTACAGCTTAGTTGGTGTCCCTGCACTTGAGAAAATTAGAGCTCGTTTTCATGGATGTGAGACCAGTGTTTGTGGCATGCTTACACAATACGTATGGGCCACACAAAGACATTTGTAACTTACAGCAGTCTTTGAATTAGTGGAAAGAATCAGATGGTTGGAGCAACCTTTATCCCCTTTTATAACCTATTCTGTGGCTGCAGCCAATAAACAAAAATTATTTTGGATCACAAGGGTCAAAGCCTGCGAATGCAAAAGAATAATTAAGAGATGGATGGAGGAGATCTTTGGGAGAACCAGACTAAAATGCAGGCACCATTTGGGGTGTGTGGAAGAGTCAGGCCTACTTAATCTACTACCTGTTGGTGATACCCATTTGTAATGTAGATATGCATGTAGAGTATTTTTTTTCTCTCTCACTGGTTTCCTACTGGCATACAGAAAATACTCTTTGTTTTAAGAAGGCTTATTCATCTCTACTGAATCTCAGTGTTTAAACTCAGTCAGATCTGCTGGATAAAAATAAGTACTTTACCTAGGGACCTTGCTTAAGAATGGGGAAAAGGCCTGAAACCTGAGGAAAGGCTTAGAGAGACTGGGGAAGGGGATAAAGTGCAGGTAGTCTTAGAACTGTGATGCCCAATATATTAAAAGTTGGCTGGCAGCATAGAACAGGTCAATAAAATTAGCCACAGTTTAGTGAACTTAGCAATTATTAATGAATATTTCCTATGATTTGTGTAATTATTAGACCTTTTTAATAGCAATTTTGGGTATGTGCATGGGGGGCTGCCTGCCTGCTAGGTCCCAGGAGTCAGCTGGGGGTGGGGGGAAGGAGGGGAGGGCATGTGCAGCAGAACTTGCCTGGGTGGTGCATTTCACCCTCCTATCTGGCCCATGGTCACCTCTGCAGTGCTGTGCCTGGGGCCAAGCCCCACGATACCTGCCTGGGGTAAGTAGCCAGCACCATACTCCTGCCCACACCTGCTCCATACCTGGCCCCAACCTGTGTGCACAGTGCTGGTGCTGCAGCTGCCGGGTACTGCTCAGCTACCCCTGCCTCCAGCAGCGATTTCTCCTGCCCCTGCTGTGCTGCTCGCAGTACAGGGGAAGCTGCAGTCAGGTAGCTCCTGCCCCAACCCACGGGGCTCTGGCTCCAGCTCGTGGCCACCTTCCACCCACTCTGACCTGCAGCTGCAGCTTTCCTCCTCTCCTGGAGTGTCGCAGCCAGAGGAGGGAGGGGCCTCTGGAAGTTTAGGGAGCCACGCAGTACCCAGGCACCTACAGCAGCAGTACTGTGTGCACAGGCTGGGGCCAAGGTTGGGGCCAGGCTGGGCTGTTGCAGTGGGCAGGTGCAGACAGCATGGTGCAGGTTGCCCTGGGCAGGAGTTGGGGTGGAAATTTTGTTGGTCCCCCAGAGGGGGCCATGTGAGTGCAAATTTTGTTATTTTAGTGCATGTGGATGAATGTGGAAATGGTGTTGCCTCAGTGTAGGTGTTCTCAAACTGTAGTCCTGCGTACCCTTGCAGGCATGCAAGACATCTTTGGGGGGTAGGTGGGAGAAATTGCATAATGGCAGATTTAATTTCCATTATAATAATTGGAATTTAAAGAGTTAAAATATAAAACTTATTTTGGTAGGGTAAATTTGGAAGGGAGTATGCAAGAAGGACATTTTGGGAACCTCTGCCTTATTGGAAGCCTGTGTGAGAGCCAGAGGGTGGTGTGCGGGCATGGTGCAGGGGAAGCCCCCTGCTCCTAAATGCCATGGAAGGCACAGTTCTGCAGGCTGGATCCAAAGGCTTTGCAGCCCACGGGCCATAGTTTGCCAACCCCTGCTGCACAGGATTAAACTGTATTGGTATAATAAGCATTTTATACTGGCGTAATGGTGTCCAGATCTGTGAATATGGTATATCATCCATATTTCCATAAAATGCATAAGGGGGTTATAGTGTATCAGTGCAGTTAAAATGGTATCGTTTTTGTGTCTAGACAAATCTGTAGAACATGCTGGACAAAGTAAGGAAAAAAATAGTAAAGCAAAGGAAATCCTTCTAAAACTCCCCTTTTTCTTGGCTGCAGTGAGAAAAACCTATTTTCTGCATCATGAAGGCCAGTTTCTTCATCCTTGGCCTAGAATGACCTAAAACAATTTCGAATCTGAAGTTATACTGCCAGCAAGGTGTCCCTGTGCTCAGTGTGATTATTCAAGAAAGTGAGGTGTCAGTTCACATATAACTTTGTTTTATGGAAGGAATTAATGTGTACTATGCCTGCCTTTAATTCTTATTAAGCAACTCGGACACAGGAGACAGAGAAGCCACCTTACTTTTTGGATTCTTCTATAACAGTGGTGCCTAACCTTTTTGCCTGGCAGGCTGGATTGGCAGTGCCCAGTTCATCTGCAGGCCAAATTACCCACTGTTCTTGATCCAACATGTGGGTGGGCACAGCGGGCACCCTCTGGCCATGCAGAAGGGGATGGGGGCAGGTTGGCCCCAACACAGCCCTACAAGGGAAAGGAGCTAAGCTCAGCCCTTTGGAAAGGGAAGAGGGCATGGCCAGGCTCCAGCCTGGCCCCACAGAGAAGGAAGGTGGTATGGCTGACTTCTGTGGAGGAGGGGGCCTGGCCAAGCCCCACCCTAGCCCCATGCGGGGAAAGGGGCATTGATTAGCTCCAGTGGGAGAAAAAGGGAGCATGGCCAGGCCCAGGCCCAGCCCTGCGGGGAGGGAAGCTGGTCGCGGGGGGGTATCTAACCCCAGCACCAGTGGGGAAAGGGGGCATAGCTTGGCTCTGACCGGCCATGCAGGGATTGTAGTATGGAGATAAGGCAGGGGAAGGGTGCCCATATTAATGTTCCCCTACTGCCAAATTTCCAGACCCATCAGGAGCTCCACAGGCCAGATGCAATGGCTCTGCAGGTTATATTTGGGCCACAGGCTGGAGGTTGAGCACTATAGCATCCATCTCTCTTGTTCTATAAAATGTTTGGCAAAAATAACAGGTATAATTTTGTCACTGCCACAGCTCCTAGAAGTCTTATTGGGTATCAATTTAGTGGACACACAAACTAAATAATAATTTATTTAGTCTCTCTGTTAATCTACCTGTCTGAGATACTGTCTCCTCTTTTAATTATATATTTAATAGAAAACTGACAATATACTCAGGGCTGTACAGAAATGCAGTTCCTACCATCGGAAGCTTACTGTCTCCTCTGTCTTATTTTGCTTACATTGAAAACTCTTTGTCTTAGACACTGCCAATGTTGTTTTCATACCTGGGCCTCTGCAGATTATTTTTGTTTACAGAAGAGGGTTAAAATACTTCTATGACTTCAGCTATTATCTGTTCATAAAGTCCTGGTAGCCAGGAGTTCTGGGAAGAATTGTGTGAAAAGGAGGACTGTGCCAGTAATGAGAAAGTTTGTATAAGTTTGTTAAGTGCAGTAATATTCTGCACAGAAAATATGCACAATTTTAAACCTGAAAGGAAACATAATTAATTTTATTGAAAAACACTTGGTTTCCATTCCATTTCCATTAATGCTAAACTCTGAGATATGAAGATCAGCTGGTTAGAGCATGGTGCTGGTAACACCACCAGGGTCATGGGTTTGATCCCTAGTTGGACTACTTGATCTCTTGAGGTCCCATCTATTCGTAGTTCTCTGTGATCTATGATGGGTGTGCAAGAAAACATTTCCATATACAAAGGACAGTTAATGTTTCCTTGTATTTTATACCACATTCTCTGCTTACTGGAGGATATCCTAAACTACTACCTTTTTGTTTTTCTTAGCAAAGCAGTTAACAGCAGATCTGACAGCAGCAATTACATGACTTTGAGATTTCTACCTCTTTAACAGTATGCTGGCATTCTTTGTAATGAAACATAGGTAGAGAAGAGTAGCCACTCAGTATTCCTCAGGAGTTGGCAACCTACAGCCCTTGGGATGGATCCAGCCCATAAAACCATTGGTCCCAACCCATGGAGCTGGGGCTTTAGCAGCATTCGGTGGGTTGGTGCATGGAAAGGGGTGTGGGGCTTTGCCTATGCCACATCACTCTACATCCCGGTGGCAAGGCAACAGATAGTTTTCCTGTGCCATGCAGCCGCTGGGTGTTGGGGAGAAGTGGTGGCCACCTAGGACCCAAACTGGGCCATTCCAGTCCACCAATGCAAAACATTGCCAACCTCTGGTATAGCTGCTAAGATCACAGTGCAGAGATCCAAGCCTCATTCAGTTTGAGAGTTGGTTGATACTCACCGAACTAGGCATGGAATCACCTGTTGAACAGTATGAATAAATAAAAATTGAGCAGATATGCCTTATTCCATGTGCATCATCCAGCTGGCATCTCAATTTAGGAAGAGACACTGTGGATGAAGGTATTGTGTTGTATGTATGCTATAAAGTTCTTTAAAGTAAAATACACCATGAATACACAAACACGTTTTTTCTCCCCTTTACCTATTACTAATCTATAAAAAAAAAAGTTATATCCCACTTTATACGACAAATGCAGTCTGAGTTTGATTGCATTGGATAAAGTTATTTTGGAGTATGTAAAATGTTGTAACTGATTTAATTCTTAAATTAATGATAGATCAGATATGCTTATTGCACCATCAGGTTGCAACACACTCCATCTTTTTATGTGCTGTATGTATAACTAACTACTTCCGGGTTATTCCTTGGGAAGGGAGGCAGTTATTTGTTTGATTTTGGTTTCTCTTTAGTTATTTTACATAATTCTTTCATTTCCCTGTAACTCTATGACTTTCATTTCTTAAAAATCTCATATGAGGGCCTGTACCTTCTTGTAGGCCTCAGTCCAGCAAGTGTCAGATGATTTTTCCACTAAATGTGGCCTGGTTAATTAGACAGTTGGACTGGATCTCTTGTTATAAGCCTGATACTTGTGTACAGGGACAGATGCCATGTTGCAACAGCTTTAAATCAATGATGACTCAAAACTGAGTCACTTTTGCTCAACAGGTTATTGCAGTTACTTCTACAGAATTATTTTTTTCCTGATGTGCTTAATCTAACATATTTTTAGCACCATAGATGTGCATGGTACATGAGAAAAGACAGGCTCCCTGCCCTGAAAAGTTTCTCTAATTAGATGCTGTTCAGAGCAAGAAGAGATACCACATCAGATTTTTCTTACTCCTATTTTCTCTTCTGGGTGTAAACCTAATATTAATTTTCTCCTACCATATTTTTTTGCATGCCATATGCCCTCAAATAAGACACACATGTTGTTTTTTGGAAATTGGAATGAAGAAAAAGAGATTTTTCCAGAATTGTGGCTGAATAGAGTGGGAACATAGCCAAATCTTCAGCACACTCATCCACCATTTTCTGCTCAGGCAAAAGCTACACTTTTAATCCTCTCAGAGATGCTGCTTAAATAGCATAAGCTGCTCAGCCGAAAGCTAAAGCCAAATGTCACAGGGGCTGTGAAAGCCTTAACACTAGCTGCTGCTGAAGACTGAACTCTGTACCTTCTCCATGTGACAGGCCTCGGGATGGGAGAGAAGGAAAAGAAGAATCGTTCATTTTTACAGTTTCCATTCTTCTATATCAGGCAGAAAAATTCTTAAGACACACTAACTTGGGGGGGAGGAGGGAACAGTCCATGTTGCATGAGAGTAAGTATGGTAACTCGTACCTTTTTTATGGGTCCTGCATATTGGCCCTTATCTATTTTCTCTTTCTTGACCTCCAGACAAATGCCTACTCCTATTTCAAGAGGCCCACTCCATCCCTCTCGGAGCCAGGCTTCCCATTCTGCAGTACAAATAGGAAGTTCAATGATTAATATCTCAGCCTGCACTCTGGCACCTGAAATCAAAAGAGCTCTTTCTGCAGAGTCTTGTGCTGGCAGGTTGCAGCTACAATTATGAATAATCTCTTGTCAACTCCAAGTAGACCTCTGAGGGAGAAGAGATTCAACTGCATACTTTCCTACTGTTGACCGGGGGGCGGGGGTTGGGAGGGTACCCCGGCTGAACAGATCTTTAAGAGTTGTTCTGGAGAGTCACTGATGGAGCAGCTGCTTTAAGTAGTGATATAAAGGAGAGAGATATCTGAAATTTGATGTCACCAAGCCCCCCAATATTGAAGTTAAATTGCTTGTTTTAAGGGGGGTTAGAGGGAAGGGTTCCTTGTATGCCTTTTTAGAGGTCCCCCAAAACAGCAAGGTGCATAAGAGAGTGCTCATTTGTTGTCCATCCTGCTGTCTTGCACTCCCCTGCCAAGGAAATGGAGGTACAGATGATCACCAGGGGATGCCAGAGGACTGAGCAACTCTTTCCTGTGCCTTTTGGCTGGACAGTGCTGCTACTACATGCCATCATGATGATTTTGAAGTGCTGTGGCAAGGGGGCATAATTGGGGCTGCACACCTTTTGCTGCACCAAAGCATTCAGAATTTAAAGCACTCAAGATTGGAGCAGGGTTTGGAGAATTTCAAGTGCAGGTTTGTCCATGGCCTTATGCTAGTGACTCTCAACTGGGTGTTGCGAGAGCCTTTGAAAGGTGTTGTGGGGTGTGAGGAGGTAAGCACTTATCTCTGCCCTGCTACTCCTCCACCTCAGTCTCTATCTCTGCCCAACCCCTGTTCAAGGAAGTCAACACAGGCTTGTCCTTGCCCTGCTACTCCTCCTGCCCTCTCCCTTCCCCCACATCTCCTGGTCCTATATGAGTTAAGTACTGTAAAAAGAAAAAAAAAAATCTTGAAATGGGGTGTTCCTCAATTCACAGATGTTATGTAGGGG
Organism: Gavialis gangeticus; assembly: GCF_001723915.1. Classification (NCBI taxonomy): domain Eukaryota; kingdom Metazoa; phylum Chordata; order Crocodylia; family Gavialidae; genus Gavialis; species Gavialis gangeticus. The sequence goes on along the minus strand of NW_017729024.1, from coordinate 120,197,803 downwards.
TGCCTGAAGTCTAAAAAATGTTGAGAACCACTGTGTTATGCTGTATGTATTACAAATATGTGCTTTTACATTTGTTAGAAAATGTGTTTATAAATGAAATTGCAGTCTTGGAATAAAGAAAGAGAAATGCCATTGAATATTATTTACCTCTAACAGAGTTAACAGTGCTGTTAACTGTTCTGCTTCTAATCTTTACTGTTGTTACTTAGGGAGGGTGGAAATTTTGAATCAAGATCTCTGAGTTCCATTTTTTTAATTTCTGGGTTTTGTATAATTGCCATATATACTCTGTTGATGATTCTACTGATACCTCAGTTCAAATGTATCTGTTGTGTGGTTTAGTTGCTGCTGCATATCTTGCCTTCTGTATCACGTACTTACACACTTTCCCTTGATGGGCTGTGGAAACAGCCTAGGCCAAATCTTCTGACATGGTAGAAAATTTGCTCAATAAATAACTTAGCCCACAAGTCAGCACAGGTGGCTCATGGAGGATCATCCCAGTGCATAAGGTATTGTGCACAAGTGCAGACCTAGAGTTTTAAGAGTCTTGTGCCATTTTCTCTCCCTACTGCCAAAAAAAGAAAGAAATGGCCAGAGGAAAGAATGCAGCAGAGCACAAAGATGTCTTCGATGCAATCATCAGCTGTGTTTTTGTCCCCTCATTTCCATTGCAGGCATCCAAAGTTAAAGGGAAAAAATCTTCATGTGGAAAGATAATAGGGCATAGTCAATCATGTTCAACTCCAGAGTCATATTTTGAATTACACATATTCATATAAACCATTTCTTCATAAAACTCCACTCAAATTAATCATGTTTCTCTTAGAACAAAATTATATATATAATCTCACTCGCTGTTGATTTTTCACTTGTATTTTTTAAGTAATTAAATTAACATGTTAAGTTTAGATTCTTCCTTATTTGGTTCATATCCACAAGCAGAACAGTAAAGAAAACAGTTTTGTGCAAACTGACATACAATTGGTTGTCGTATTCCAAATAATACTGTATTTATTTGAATATAAAGCAAGGTTTTTTCCCAAATGAGCATGGGGGGAAAAAAGCCCCTTGTCTTATATTTGCCTACAAAGCCAAAGGGGGAGCTAGTGGCTGACCCGTTTATCCTCTGGCATGATAATTATATTTCTGCCTCTGGTGTGGGGAATGGACAGAAGGCCAGTATTATGGCCGTTTCTGTGGAGGGCCAGAAGAGGCACTGCAAAAAGAAAAGCCCTTTCCTTCCTTCCTCTTCAGCTTGCATCACCATTTTTGTTATGGCAGCACATAACCTAATAGAGAAGTCTGGGGACATTATCTAATTGATGTGCTAATTGCATGGATAAAGTACAAAGTGATTTGATCTTTTTTTCCTTGGTTAAGATTTTCAGAAGCCATTGATACTGTCTAATGCTTTTGTGTGAAGTTCATGCTCAATTATAGTCCCTCATTGTATTTCTTCTAGCCTATTAACTTCTGTTTTCCCATCTGCTTGATAAATCCTGGCTTTTTGTGTGTGATCTCTTCACTTTGAATGAGCGAGCTCCAAAATAGAAAGTGGGGGAAAGAAAATGAGTGTTAGATCCTTGATCCTTTTTAGGTTTCCCTCCTTTCCATCAGAAAGTAGGCTTAAGTAGAGCAAGATGGAAAAAGGCAGCTCCACTCTGGAGGATTTTGATATTCCAGAATTTTGGTTTCACTCTTATTTGAAGTGACTAAATTTTCTAAAGTGTGCATAAAAGAGAAGCACTGAAAGGAGAAGCCCCCAGTCACCTACCAATCAAACTACAGAAAAGCTGGGCAGGTAGGTTGGCAGAAAATCAGGGAGGGAAACTTGTCTGGTTTCCATTAGAACTTCAGCAAAATCAGATTTTCTGAATCTGAAAATTTCCCTGAGGAATGCTTCATCAATGTATGTTTGAGCTCTAGTTTTATATTGGGAATGTTGAGCGTTTGTGAGCAGTTTAAAAATAAACAAATAAATAAAAACTAGGCAGACAGACAGATGGAGACAGGCTCCACAACTGCATTCTTGGGACGTGTGGTCCCAAGTAAATGGGACTCTGAGCAAGAACAGAAATCTCTTTGATGTTGGTGTAGCATGGTGCTATACTGGGGCTTTAGGCCTACATCTCACATGGGGGCAGGCAATTATTTCCGGTGGAGGGCCACTTACTGAGTTTTGGCAAGCCATCGAGGGCCACATGACAGGCAGCCAGGGGCAGATAAATATTAATTTTCTACATTTTTAGGGGCCCCCGGGGATGGATAGAATGGCCTGGTGGGCTGCATCCAGCCTGCGAGCCTCATTTTGCCCACGCCTGATCTAACAGGAGCTGGTGCAGTCTCCTTAAAGACTCTCCAGAGGGGCTGATCACATGCTTAATTTAAAACACATGTTTAGAGTTCTTGGCTAAATTGGTACCTTAGTTTTCCAAGTGTTATGGCAACAGAAGGGGAGGGAAACCTGATTATAAAACCTTATTTTGTTGGCTGTCTATGAAAATAGGTCATAATACCTGTGGTTTAACTAACTGATCATCCATATTTTTTTCCTTTTGTTTAATAGAGCCACCAAAATTGTGTGATAGGGATATGGAAGGAGGTGGGAACTTTAGTTATCGTGTTAGATTTTCTTTACGTTGCTTTGTTTTTAATTTTTCTTTAAACCAACAACTTAAAACAAATGCATGTGGCCTTTCATTTTTCAGGAAAAACAAAGAAAATGTAATAACAACAATAACAATAAGTTGTTGTTGTTGTTAGTTCATATTGTAGTAATACCTGGAAGCTAGGTTGTGCTTATGAGCATCGTGCCCTTGCCTTAGAAACGTGTAATCCAGGCACAAGATGGGAGACAACAGGTGAATACAACAGTCAGCCAGGGAGCACAAGGAAATAATGAGATGAGACTGAGACTGAAAGTAATCTCCAGCATGAGCAAGGTTGATTCCAGCTGACTGAGCTATGCCATTGATGTAGGTAACTGGAAAATGAGATTATCGAGCGCTATCAGTTCACTCCATTTGACCGGCAGATTTTTTTTAAAGTAAAAAGTAAAAGATCCTGAGTAATAATTAACTTTTCAGTATCACTAATTTTCCTGTTCCTTTACCTAGGTATCATGCCTGTGTACCATAATATGTTTGCACTGATGAGCAAGACAGACAGAATATGGTATCCTCCAAATCACATCTTCCATGTAGACAAGTCAACCAGGCTCATTCTGCTTTACCGGATAAGGTAGTATAACTCAGATAATGCACCCAAAAATGAACCATGGCTTACTTTTCATGTCAGTGCACAAAGCTAATAAAGCAAAATGCCAAAAATAATATAACGCAATTGTAATTTCTACACGAGCTGTTAACAGCAGGTCCTCAAATAAAATTTACTTGGAATAGTAACCATATGAAATAAGTAAGGCTGAGTGCTTTGAACATTCAGTTCTCTGTATAGCTTGTTTCTATGTACTGTAGGCTTACCTGTTCAAACTAAAAAAACCTGAAAATGTGCTTTCAAGTAGAGGGAGTTAGTATTACTATATTCTGTTCATTGGCAATAGTCATAGTTGGATTTTAATCTTTCTTGTTCTTTTTCTTGTTCCTTTTCTTGCATTATGGTGCTGATGTAATTATAAGAGATCTGAAGTGCAAAAATATGCAAAACCTAATAGAATATAGGTTTATTGAATTTGTTCCTTACAGTTAGGGGGACATGTACAACAGAATGGTAGCTATCTTGCCACTGAACAAAATGGTCTGTTTTATAAAAAGAAAAAGAAACAACTCCCCCCACACACCACCTTAAAGCAAGGCACCCACCATTTTTCCCCGCTTAAGGGGCTTTTATTTCTCTGAGTTGCATGAAGTGGCCTGAATGTCCCTTTTGATAGACTGATTGCAAACTGAAAGCCATAAATGTTTTCTTAGTGTTGGGTTTGGCCACTGGTGTTATGCTGAAGTAATTTTGTTGAAATTTCTTTTATGTGCATCTTTTAATTGCCCCATTGCATAAATCCAGATAATTACTACCAGAATACACAGGTGCATAGAATGGAACTTGTTTTTAATTCCTGTGTGCAGCTTAACATATGGTTATGGTCAGCAAAATTACTCTGAAAACCTTTTGTTTTTTTAATTCTCCACTAATATCTCCACTACTATCTTCTGTGGCTCACAAGGTAAAGACAGATCGACCAGATACAGTTTCTGAAAATAAAGCAGCCTGCTTTGATTTGTACGGAATATTGCAAACAAAATAGATTAATTGGATTAGAATACACCTGCTGTTCTTTTGCAGTGTGTCCAATAGTTTTGACAATATATTGTTTTAGTAATAGGGGTGCATCTGAAAAAGATTTTCTTGGCCAATACCAATAGCTGATCAATGATTATTAACCAGGCATATTGGCCAATACCAATCCAATAATCAATTTACAGGAATGTAGCCAGGCAGCATAGGAAACAGCTCCCTGCAGGTACATCCATGCAGGGAAAGGGACGGGTGTGGGGAGATTGAGGCCCCCACAGTGAGGAGGGGAGTCAGGCAGGGACAGGGTCTGCAGCTGCGGCTGGGGAAACTGCCCAGCCAGGGTGGTGAATGGGACCTGGGCAGGATGCAGCTGCAGGCAGCTCATCCATGGGATTAGCATCCTGGCACTTAAAAATGGTGGTGGGGGCGTTTGAACTAAAACTCATGAAATGAGCTTTAGTACAGACACCACCACCGCCATTTTTAAGCGCCAGGGATGCTTTTAACCAGAGTGGAGCTGAGCAGGGTGATGGTGGATGCGGGCTGCCTGCTGCGGGCTTGGGGCTCTCCGCCCTGCTGCCTTTGCCCTGGGAGCCATGTGCTGGCTGTATGTCCCCTCCCCGCCCAGCAGCAGGATGCACAACTGGCTGCCCCCACTGCTGTGAGGCATGCAGAGGACATGTGGCCAGCGTGTGGCTCTCAGGGCAAAGGCAGCAGGGGGGAGAACCACAAATCCACAGCAGGCAGCCCACATCTACCCTCGCCCCATACACAAACTTTGGGGGGGCATATACCCCCCATGCCTCCCCTGGGGGTGCACACAGAGGCACGGAGCTGTCCCCCTTCCCCCCCATGCCCCGAATGAGCTGCCCGTGACTGTCCTGCTCCCCGCCCTGGCCCCAAGTCCCATTCATCACCCTGCTGGGCAGCACCCTCAGCCTCATTCCCTTCCTCACTGTGGGGGCCTTGATCTGCCCACCCCACGCCTCTTCCCTCCCTGACAGACTTCCTTGCTGGGTGCTGCTCTCCACACTCCCCGGCTGCATTCCTGGCCACATGCATGCATGCAGTTGTGCACATGCACGCAGCATCCGAGGGACCTGGCCATAAGGTATATTATGTTTATCGGTGACATTATTGAATTCACCAGCTATAAAAAGCCAATAGCCAATCATGTTAATTTTCATTTTATTGGTGCCAATCTGATATGGCACCAACATATTGGTGCACCTCTAGTTAGTAAACTAAAAATGTGGTTCAGTCATCTTTGGAGTTGTTACCAAATTTGCGGCAGCATTTTAAGTACAAAATTACTTAAAATATCCACAATACAATAAACTGAATGCTATAATTCACAGAGCACTTACTTGCTTTGGTATTACTAAGTAATTCTTCACGTAGATGTAAAATTATCATGTCTGTCTTGCATATTGTTATACTTACACAAGATGTATTTTCCATTTTGCCTTCTCAAGAGGTTTTTTTTTATAAAGGACCAGAAGTCTTTTGTGAAATCCCTTGTCAACTTTCCTCCATCTAGAGAATCTTCCCTTTCAGAGAGAGGTTATTTTTCCTTCTTAAACCCATCATCATTGCTCTCTGAGTTGGGAGGAGTCACTAGCAGGTGACAAAAGCTGTTCTGTTTTACAGTATGAGGATTACCGGTACAAAGCTGCTAGTTCTTTCTATCCCTGGAGATTAGCACCCACAGTACTGATCCCTCATTTAACTTTAGCGTGGCCCCTAAACACCACCAGTCCAATTCTGAGCCTCCTGCTGAATTAAATAGCTTTGCATCAGACCACAAGTCAATTAGAAGTTGCATGCACGCATGCGCGCACATGCACACACACACACACGCACATTCATATATAAAGAGTGTCTGTATCTAAGGATGTTTGGTATTTGTTAGCAGATGTGCCTTTTTAACTCTATTGATATTTGCCTAACTATACTTTATGCATTTTCCTCAAAAGGTTTTATTTTCCTCACTGGTATAGTAATGGAAGTAGCAGAGCACATCGGTATGGCATTACTCGGGGTTCAGAAAGTCCTGTTCTTGATGACCCTGTCATGTCTTACCTGTTTGCTCAGGTAGGATTTTCTTTCAGTCAATAAATCATGATTTACTGTTGTTGTTATCTCTTGTTACAATCGTAGTTGTGCCCAACAAAAATAACTCCCACATCTGACTTAATTGCTTAGAGTCCAGTCTTAAGTATGTATATGAAACTTGGGACCAGGTTGCATCTTTCTGGAGGAGAGGCTGAAAACCAAATAGATCCATGTGGCAAGAAGCATTGAAAAGCTGTTCTGCCTCCTCAGTTCCACTCTCCACTGCTAGCCCCTCAGTAAAAATTGGGTTTCATTTTGTGAGAAGAACTTGCCTACTGTGGGGCAGCACCATCCTTAAGGAGACCTTGTTGGACTTGGGCAACTGGCTTTTTAAGAGTTGTGTTACCAAGTGTGAAAGCTGGCAGGGAGTTGGTGTAAAGATGCACAGGTATCAAGGGACAGATAAATTTGTTCCCTAGAATATTCAATAAATAACATTGGGTGTCTGTAGATGTGTGGGACGCCTGCTCCAATGCGCTGCATGTCAGAGTGGACTCAGTCGTCGAACAAGCTTTAGTTAAAGTGCCTCCACTGCCATTTTGAAGCGTGAAATGGTGAATGCACAAGATGCTGCAGGCACTTTAATTAGAGCAGCTCGTAAACAGCAGCTGGAGCATGTGTAAAGATGCCCATTGAGACAGAAAATTTACCAGCATCACAATCTGTCTGGGGTTTTTCCCCCTCTTTTCTCCTTTAGTGGCGTGATGATTTTGTAGATGGATGGATAAAGATGCCTGTTACTCATGAAACCCAGGAAGAATGCCTTGGAATGGCTGTTTTGGATATGATGAGAGTGGCCAAAGAAAAGAACCAAACTCCTCTGGCTATCTACAATTCAGTCAGGTGATTTCTTACTCTAGATCAGTTTGACTTTTACATATATAAGAAAGACTGCCTTGCTGTTTTCCTGTCCCTCCTACTGCCATGTCCCCTCCCCACACCATGCTTTTATGTGACTCAGACATGAGCACCTGTGGGGGATGCACAACTTTTGGGAACAGCTGTGTTGTAGACACAGCAGGAGGTTTTTAACTGATTTATAATGTGAATGCCATTCCTAATAGAAGGAGTGGCTCATGATCACATCCCAGTACATTTGGCATGTATTCGTGTGTTCACTTAGGTTGACTGATGACATAACAGTTATCTTTTAAGTATTCAGCCAAAGTTTATATGGGGCTGTGGAATCCGTGCTATTTTATAGAATCAGACTTTTGAAACAAATGATGATCGAAAAGTTTGAAATAGCTGTTAGGTTACCATACTATTTTCGAGAGACTGACATGTTTCTATGTTTACCCTGGAACATTAAATTAGAGAAAATATACACATGAATATTTTTATTACTGCATCACAAACTGCTGGACGTGTCAGAATGTCTGTTTGTGGAATTCTATTTTGAAATATAATTTAGACCTCATGCTAATCTGAAAACAGAAATAACATTTTTGATTTTGCTCTTTACAAAAATCTTTTTTCCATAACCATTTCAACATTTTTCTGTGAGAGCAAAATTTTTAGCAGGTTCTTGAGTTGGAAAAATATGTTAAAAATTGACCTTTTAAGCATAGTTCTCACTTTTCAAGTAAGTAAGAGCCAGTTTAAAATAGAGATACTGAATGACAGTATCTCTATTTTAAACTGACTTCTGCAAATAGCTGTTCTTTTTTAGGGTACAATAAGTAAATGAAAAGGGATTTTGGCACTTTATTAGATTTTTCTAGTCACCCTAAGAATACTGTTAAGTCATGAGCGAACCACAATGCAGTGCCACAACTCTAAAATTATTATACCCTGCTTCTTCTTTTCTTGGCAGTACTTTTTTATCAAATTAGAAGACTGATGTTACAATATGCAAATCCAGGATTCCTTAGAACCACCCTTTCAAAGGTGAAATGTCTGTTTCATTTGTGGGGAGGAAGGCCAACTACTCAATTTCTTTTTCCTCTTTAGAATGTCAAGCCTCACTTTAATTTTTATTGTTTGACTGGAGACTCTATCAAGCAAACACCTCTTGCTTACACAGCCAGTTCAGTAGCTTATATGTTTTCTTCCTTTTCAAATAGTCTGGTTCTGAAACATTTTAAGGGTTTTTTGTCTATTGTTTTGCTAAATATCTTCCTTGCCAGCCTGGGTCTACCTTTGTGCCAACTTTTGCATTACTTTGTTGTGTTTAATTACCTGGGTGACAAGAGGCTACTAGAGTTCAGAAATGCATGGTATAATTTTATAAATGATATAGTAATGCTTGTTGTTTTATTGCTGTAGCACACAGAGCCCTGCTTATGAATGTGGGCTCCATATTATTACTAGGTGCCATTTGAACAAAATAATAAAAAATGATGTATTATAACACGGCCAAATTGGGTGGATTTTCCCAGGGGAGGCAAAAGGCACATTGCTGACATAAAGCGGCAAATGTCACATCTCTGCCCCAAAGCACAGAAACATGGGGGGACCCAAAGCATTTAAAAAACAAGCTCTGAAGAATTTTGTAATGCAGGCAAAACTTTTTTTTCCTCCAGCCTTATTCTTGAAATTGCTGAGCCATTTTGGCCAAGCTTAAACCAATTTAAAAGTCAGCCTGAGGCAGATTCACAACCTAATTTTAGTCTGAACGGTTAAAATTTGTCAAAATGATAAACAACTGAAAACAGGGTCTCATAATAACAAGTGACAGGAAACCTTAATGAAAGGGAGTGCCGCCAACTGATAGTAAAGCTCATTGTTTCCTAAACAAGCCTTTCCAAATGCAGAAATATGTCAGTGATAGTCTGATACTCATTGATCATTTGAAGAGATTAAGCTGAAGCATGGGTTATAGTTCACATCTCATTAATGTGACATGTTTACAGTAGTCCTCACTGGACATTTATATATATCATAATAGGCATCATTTGACAAACTCTTCTACTGCAGGCCAGGGGTTTAGTTCTGAGGATTCTTCACATACCCATATACACTGCTGCCCCATTTTTACTAATACTCTGCCTACTCATAACATGTTCAGAATTGCCACAGGACAATGGAGATTGTATTTGTTAAAATAAATAAATATAGGCCATATAATTCATCTGGAAACAGAGAACCTCTCTGGTCCTTAAGAACTGTGATTTATCTCCCAGTACAAAACTTCATTAGTGACATAATTAGAATTGCAACCTTTTTTATCTTTGTAAACTTAATATATGTGATCCTGTGTTTGAACAAGACCAAGGAAGTCAACATTTTGAATAGCATAATAAGCAGAGTTTACAGCAAATTCTGCTAGTCTGTCATATGGCACTAGACTTTTTTTACTCAAATTCTGTAATAATGACTAAATTGGGAATTGTGGAAACTGCAATACAGCATACATTGAAATTAGGGAAGGAAACAGTTGGTGCACTTGTATTTGAAATAAATCTTACAGAATAGTTATGATTTAAAACGGGTGGGTAAAATATGGCCTGTGGGCCAGATCCAGCCCATGGAAGGACTTTGTGTCACCTGTAGTGGGTCCCTTAGTTCCCCACTGTCCATCCTCTGACACATCCCATTGTGCCTTGGCACACAGTGCATCTTGGCAGCTGAACTCTGGCCCTGGAGAGATGGGGACACATGTGCACGGGCCTGGCCCTGGACTGGCGCACCGTGTGCCCACTCTGAACCTGTCCTGACCAGCTTCAGACCAGACAGGACCTGCACACACAGCCCCAGCCACAGCCCACCCCACTTTCATTCTTGACCTGCCCACCCACAATGAGTGGCAGTAGCAGCAGCCAGACAGAAGTTGCTGCTGGGCGTGGGGAGAAAATGACCGCTTCCTCTTCACCATGCTGGGCCCTTCTTGTTGCAGCCACGTGGAGCCCAGGCCTGGGCTGCCTTGCCACTACTCTCTGCCACCATCACCACTGCCACCAGTGCTGCCTGTGGGCCACCCAGCAGGGCATTGGTGGCAGTGGAGAGGAGCCGGGTGACCACAGCAAGAAGGGCGTGGCAGCAGCAAGGAGGAGGAGGCTGCTTTTTCCCCTTGTTCAGCAATAGCTTCTTCCTGCCTGCCAGTGCTTATCATGGGCAGGCTGGTCTGGAGCAGGTGCACAGCGGGCTGGGGTCAGGGCTGTGCACGTGGGTCCCAGCTGGTCTGGAGCTGGTCCGCTCCAGCTGGGGCAAATGCAGAGCAGGTGCAAGGCAGGCTGGGCCTGAGGCAATGCACTCAGCTGCTGCTGGGCAGTGATGATGTTGAGGAGCCTCAGGGTTCACGGGCCCTGGGCTATTGCAGGGGGTGGTGGGTGCTGACCGGCCTGTGATAGCTCCCCAAAACTACTTATGTGGCATGTGGGCCCAAATAATTGCCCGCCCCTTATTTAAAGTCATTGTAAGACAGCAAGCAGTTCACTTAGTAATTTTTTTAATGTAAACATTATGTTTATTTAGCCCACAAGAATAATTTTCCAGGCTTCGTAAGTAATCTTCACTATTTATGTGATAATCTTGTTTTCACAGCTACAAAATGTTTTTGCCTAAGTGTGTTCGAGCAAAAATCCAGGACTATCACTTTTTGACACGAAAAAGAATAAGGTACAGATTCCGCAAATTCATCCAACAGTTTGGCCAGTGTATAGCTACTGCCAGGAATCTGAAACTTAAATATCTTATAAATCTGGAAACCCTTCAGTCTGCCTTCTATTCAGAGGTTTTTGAAGTGAAAGAGGCTGGCAGAGGTCCTTTGGGTGAGGAGAGATTTGCAACCATTGTAATAACTGGAAACAATGGAATTCAGTGGTCAAGAGGAAAACTTAAAGACAGTGAGACACTGGCAGAACAGGTAATTCTTAAGAATGTGGCTTCACTTTATTGTTTTTAAGGATTTTGTACATTTACATGCGAGTGGAATCATTTAGTCCTGTATTAAATGTGTTGATTGATCACACAGCTGCATTGTGGAGTGAAGTGTAGATTAAACCTGATTTTAATGGGAATGAGGCTTGAAGAGATGTATATTTGTCTCCAGTCACACAGCACAAGATTTTAAATAAGGTGCATTTTTTAATGTTATTTATAAGAAAACAATAACTGTATTGTTTGACAATTAGGGAATGCAATTCTATGTCCCTCATTACTGCTAAAGCAAGATTATTGACCTGAGAAAGTAACTTAGGGCATGTACATACTGCTATGCTTGAACTCTACATAAAGCCACTGTTTTAAGAAGTCCTTTAAAGAAACCATGCTCCCTTCACTAAATTACTACTGGTCTCTGAGCTAGCCAGTTTTATCCAACTACAGTTGTAGTATACACATACCCTAAGTTTAAGAAATAAACAGTTAAATTATTCAGTAATTTCTTAGTCATACACAGTTGCATTTTATTCTTTATCTGCATGGTTTTCCATTTCTCATTGTTTCCCATCATAGCTGTTAAACAGTTGAACTTTACCATATCTGATGGTAACTGCTAGTACAAAATAAGTTAGTGGTTAGTCAGAAATTACTGACTCTTGGACAATTGCATGGAATTTCATGGTATTTGTTCTTCTGTAAACATGCAATGTATGCAGATCATATCTGGAGAATTATGTGTTATTCTGAAGACTGTCACTTCAGGAGCATGCCTTATTCCACGTTAATATCTTCACAGTATTCTACTGTAGTAAAACATGTCTGTAGTAGTGACATTTTTAAAGCAGCCTTTAGATTTAGATAAAATAAAATTCCTTTTTCAGTGAGTTCGCCAATGTAAATAGGACAAACCACAGGGCAGCACTTTAGGGACTTCCCAGAGATGAATACTGGAGGTGGTCATGTTTTAAAAATAAATACATAAATGACATTGCTACTCTTAATACAGACTTGTTTTATAATACATAAAACCAAAAAATATAGACCCTTTGGAATCTACTGAGCTTAATGTATGTATTTCAGGTGATCATAGCCCATGATGTAATATGGCACTTTTATAAGAAGGTATTTGTTCTTTGGCATTTTTTAAAATCTAACTCCATACTTGGATATATGTGGATTCTCTTCATTTGTGCATTCAAGAAGCACTATAAACTAAGTTGAGATTTGACTAATTGGCCTTGTTGGCATCAATATGATTTTGATTACTTCACTGACAAGGCATCTGCTAGTCACCAGATAATTTTTCACTAGCAGCCTTGAATTCATAATTCTAGTGATACTTTCTGATTGTCGGGAGCTATTGTGTAGAAATTGTATAGAAATCAGAGCCTTCAAAAATCAGTTTGCACATTTATCTAATGGCCTCCTTTGATTTAGCTCCTTGCTGTTGGGTTGAACCATATCAAACAGCTAAGCTGAGCTGCATATGAATTTAAAAAACATATATATGCATATAACTCATGTGGATGATGAGCATTCATGTACTTTTTCATATGAAAATCCATATCAGCCATGTTATTTACTTGATGCTCAATATTTGAATTCCTGTCAGCAGAAAATGGTAAATATGGGAAAAAAATACCCAGTTAGATGAATTCTAGAGTGTTTTGTGGTACGTCAATAATATAATAAAATAATTTCTTTACAAATATTTTACTTCAGGATTTACAGACATACTGTGATTTTCCTGATATCATTGACATCAGCATTAAGCAAGCAAGCCAAGAAGGCTCCAGTGAAAGTAGAATTGTTACCATTCACAAGCAGGACAGCAAGAATATGGTATGTTTGTTTTGCTTATCATTTGCATATTCATGCTGGTTTGATTGTATGGTGTAATTACTGAGAATTTGTGGTATCCTAATAAACCTAAATGAGACAACAAGCATTAGTGAAATTTACTTGTGCAAAAAGTAAAACTGAGATGAAACTGTTAAAATCACTGTATCAGTACACTGAGACACCTGTATTCTTCGAAGCACCATACATAAATATGAAATGAAAACAAAGACATTTAAAACTAAGGTTGCCACTTTATCTGTAACACATTCTTTTACCTTGCTTCACTTAAATATTATTGATTAGCATATGTTGTCCTAACATCATCACTAATCCTGTAATTCCTTGTGAATTGACCCAATTCACATAGGATTGAGACTTCTGAATCATCTGAAGAAATGTTAAATGCAACACTGTACAGCCAGCCAGATGAAGGTGCAGAACCAATGATACTGCAGTTAAATGCTGTATGAGCTGTGTGTTTGAAAAGTGATGGTTTGGTGGTATAAACATGTCCCTTACAAAATGTCATCAAGAGAACTTAGTGTGTGTGAATTCAGGTCACACATACATCTCTTAAAATTCTTGCATTGCATTCGCAACTGCATTTCCCAGCTGAGGTAAATGTATTACGTAGTGGTTTCTTTCTCGGCCCTGTTGCTGATCTGCCTAGCTTCAGAGTTCCTGGCTCAGCCTTCTGTGTGTGCAATTAGAGAAGTGTCTTGTGTATCTGCCAGCAAGTTTCAAATATATAACTAAAGTGACTCCCTTCCTGCAGAAAGTAAATCTGAATTCACCTTATTTTTTAACACTGTCCTCTCAAAAAAAAAAGAAAAAAAGTTATAATATATTTAATATTCACAGTTACATGGCTACTTCATTCTTCCTGGATCTACAACATTGATGGCACATGAAAGATAAAGAATGAATAACTTCTTACAGCTTGAAATACAACCTATGTAACAACCTCTTTTGATTCTGTTGAAACAACTGGGAAATATAGTTGTTACCAGCATCTCCTGTAAAAAGAAATTTGAGGACTCTGTACAAGCTCTTGGCACTTGATCATAGAGTGCAAGTTATTTTTAGGTATTGGCTGGTAATGAACCCTAGAAAGAGAGAACTGGAATATGTGATCTGCCAAAGCTTCCTTGGAAAAATAGGTATTTGTTTTAGGATTTGATGAAAAACTTAGCTCTTCCTCTTCCTTCCAGGTACATAAAAATAATGAGCAATTAGTGTGAGGAATAAATAGTATGAGGAATAAGTGCGAGGAATGCTATTAGTATTCCAAATAGTATATTTTGGAATTTTGAAGCATTTTACCAATATAGGGGGATGTTGCTAGAAATTATTCCCCTTTTGGAAAGGGGGAAATTGGTTGGGGGAGTGTGCAGGTTGATTCTCTCTGTGGCCCTGGACAATGTCAGCACCAGGATTAGATACCTTGTGTTCTTGGCTCCGTGGCCCATGTGAAGACGATTAAGTTGTGGCCCTGTCAGGGAGGAACCAGTGGAGGCTTTTTTAAACAATAGGCAGAAGAGAAATTAAGAGACTTTGGCATCTGTTTTTATTTTAATTTTCTACGAGATAAGGGGAGTTCTGCCAGTTACTTAGAGAATTTGGATTTGGGCTAGAGCTGATAAAACCTGACTTCCTTCCTGGCTCTAACTTGTCATCAGGGAATAGGAACTTGTGGGTTTTTAATCTTGCTTTTTACACTGACCATCACTGTGGCCTTGATTCAGTCAAATAAACTTTTAACCTTAGTTTTTCCATTTATAAATTTGGTATACTGTATTTTCCCACATACAACATGCACCTTTTTCCCAAAAAACAGTTCCTTGAAATTGTACTGTGCATTATTTGTGAGAAATATAATGGCAGTTTCTGCTTTACTGGGTAAAAACTAACGTAAAATCTGCATGCGATTCGCAGGGAGCAGAACAATGAGTATATTTGACTCCCTTGCTACTTTACTCAGTTACTTACTACGAGGAAAATTTTTCTTCGTTCTGCCTTTCAAAAAACAAGGGGCGTATTTTATTCTGGAGCATATTAAATGCAAGAAAAATATGGTAATAATTACCTGCCTCCTAAAGTGACTTGCAGCTGAAGTAGTTGTTGCACAGCTACTAGTCAAGTATCAAAACAAAGACCACATCTTCTGGAATCCAGAATTAACTGAGTTTGTCACAAAGAAGCATATATGGAATATGATCAGTCTGAAAGGAGAAAACATAGGAGGAAATCAATAGGAGGAAACATCTTGAAAGTGTGAGAGAGAAGAATATAACTTGAACCTAAAACCTTCCCGTTATGAAAATTCCTCCTTTCTCTTGTCACCAGGGCATGATGCTTTAAATACTTGAATTGTTTGGTTGGTTATTGCTGCATTTGGACTCATTGAAGTTTGTCTCAAAATTCATTCCTTTTTTAATTGTTATTTAGTTTGGACTTACTATATACAAAAATTTCAGAGGAAAGCAATGTGTGGGTTAAAAAGCTGCCTATTTATGATGCTGCACAACAATTTCCATGTTCTTAGCTGTCAACTTGCTACTATTTGCTTACTTGTAGAGGTGCTGATGAAATTAAATGAAAAGGCTTTGAAAGTCTGAGATGAAATAAAAGGTTGAAAGAAACAAAAGAATGTGAAGGGTGTGCGTAAGTGCAAGCATAATCATATGAAATGAGTGTGGAAAAGTGGTTGTCTAATTTCAGAGAAATTTAGAGTCTGTTTAGAAGGAAGAAAGTACACTGTGTTCAGAAACTCAGCCAGATTCATATAGCTATTGTCATGTCACTGGCTCAGTACCTTCATGGGATGCTCTTGGTAGCAACCTTCTGGTTCTGTTTGTCATCTACTATTGATTATGGAACAGGGTTGTAATTCAGCAACTTTATGACAGTACTTATCTCTTTATTGCCGGAAATTCTCAGATCATCTTTAAAGAACATTTTATTTCTTTTTTTCTGTTCATTGTCTGAAAGAGCCCTCTAGTGTAGTGGTGTTCAACTTTTTTGCCCAGCAGGATGGATGGGCAGTGCCTGGTCTATCTGTAGGCCAGATCTGGCAGGTGGCCCCAGCCTGGCCCTGCAGGAGAAGTCTCATGGGGGCAGGGGGATAAGGGGGCATGGTCCAGCCCAGCCCAACCTGGATCCACAGAGGGAGGGTCATGGCATAGCCCCGAACCAGCTGCATGTGGAGAAAGGAGGGATCATGTTCTGGCTCCAACCCCCTACATGGGACTTGGGGTTTGGGAATTTGGCAGGAGGGAGGGTGGCCATATTAATTGCCACTGCTCCCCCAGCACTAAATTTTCTGACCCATGAGGAGCCCCATGGGCCAGATGCAATGGCTCCATGAGCCACATTTGGCCCACAGGCCAGAAGTTGAGCACCCCTTCTCTAGTGAATCAGGGCTTAGTAGAAATTGAAATTCAAACAAATGAAAATATTTCCTGAGAAAACATGCTTGTATACCCTATTAACTCTTTAAGAGAAAACCAAGGTTTTCACCTTTAACAGAAACATGACTTATAGTTAAACAATGTCTTCTATAAAATCATAAATGTTCTCAAGTTTCTAGAATGAAGACCTTTATTCCCAAAAATGTATGTTTTTCAGTATGGATAAATTGAAAATTCCTCGAGTGGAATTAAAATTAAAAGATGCTTCTTGAGTGGTTGTCTATTTAGATTCTACTTTTGGTACTCATGTGACAAGCGTAGACTGCATGAGATCTGATTCTTTCAAATAGCAGTATCTCTTGGGTTATGCTTTAGCCCTGGGTGCTCTTCTAACCACCCCAGCCAGGGGTACAAAGGGTGAGATAGCATCAACAATTCCTCAGTTCCTGATTAGTACCCACATTCATGAGATGGAACCTCACAGCACCTGCATCTCTTTGATCTACAAAGAGATTCATTAGAGCTATTTTATTGTTCATGCGATTAATGATACTTATCTAGATAGTTTTAGTATGCCTGTTGGTAGTAAGTTCTAAGAGTAATGTAACTGAGAGGTTCTGGTCTTTTGATGCTCCCTAAAAAGCCAGGAGAAACAAGTCTCTAGAATTCAAGATTTTCATGTCCTGCAACACAGCAGTGTTCAGTAATCATGGGCAGCTGATTAAGCTGATATAAGGGCATTTGTCTGAGCTATGAATGTGGGATATCCCATTCAACTTCTATTTGAACCAGCCCTGTCCTTTCTTCTTTTTTCCCCATCCGTTCTTAAGTCCTGGTATCCCAAGATGCATCTAAGATGAAAAGTCATTTCCCTCTTACAGTTGGGAGCAGTAAAAGAACTGCTTCAAGAATTCTGAGCAAAATGTTTCCCAATACGACTTAATTCAAAGAAAGTGGGATGGGAGCCCATTATGCATCTCTAACCTTCAGGTTATATATCAAGTTCAGACAGGTTACCCTAATCTCTATCACCCATCTCTTCCTTGGATTCCACAGACTCTCCTTTAGCATCTTTGAGATATGCCATTCATTCTTCCAAACTTCTGAGCAGCTTCTAGGGTGCTGTGTCATCAGTCTCCTTCTCTACTTCAGCAATTTATTTCTGGGTTATTTCAACCACAAATACAAATTCAGCTACCACTGGTAGGCAAGTGACTCACAGATATACCTCTCTGTACTCCAGACCTGTCATCTTTTGTCCGAATTAAAATCACTCTGACTTCGCTGTATCAGTGTCTGAGCTTGAGCTGACTGCTAAAATGTACCTGAACTGAAGTTCTTACTGTCCTGTTTACCCCAAGATTGCTTTGCTTACACTCTTTTTTGATTACTTTGGACATCTCTGCTACCCTTATTCTTTCTTAGGTTTATAATCTGGGTGTTATCTTCAACTGAGACTGCTCTTTCTCTAGGTTATGTCAAAGTCTGGCAGAGTCTTTCTGCATCTCTGAGATGCAGCTTTCCTATCTACCTGCACAGATGAAACACTCAACTTCTATCAGTGATCTGGGCCATGGTGTCACCCTTCATTGCCAATTTGTTCAAGTTTCAGATAAGCACTTTTGTTCTGTTTCTTGTGCAGCAAAGCCACTCATTTGTTTCTCTTTCAAATCTTTGCTGTGATTCCTACGCAGAAACTTGATAATAGCTGGGTGGCTTGTAAGTTGAAACCACTGCCTATTGTGTTGACCAGCGAGGACTCATTTTAATTCATACTTCTTTATCTGCTGTCTCTTGTCTTATAACTACATTGTCCTCTTTTTGGGACAGGGACTGTCAATTTTTTCTGTTTGTACAGAGTCTAGCACAAAGGCATGCTGCTATATGCCATAGTCTCCTAGGTGCTCCAGTAAAACAAAAAGACCCAGATTTATTTTAGTATTAATTGCCATTACTGCTATTAATGTGTGCTTATGTATTTCATATATACTGTTGCTATATTTGTCTGAGAATTATATTAACTGTTATGAACTTTCTCTTTCTACCTGACTTTCATAGGAGGCTGAATTTCAGTCATTGAAAGAAGCTCTCTCTTTTGTATCGTTAATTGATGGATATTACAGATTAACTGCAGATGCTCACCATTACCTTTGTAAAGAAGTAGCACCACCTTCAGTGCTTGAAAATATCCAAAGCAACTGCCATGGACCAATCTCGTAAGCGGTGTTCTTGAAGTAATATAATAAGGCACTTTTATGGTTGAAGGGCAAGCTTTAACTGGATTGAAATCCGATGGATGTACTGAAGTATATGTTTATGTAATAGAATATGTGTTTGCTTTCTGTATTCACTTTCGCAAAACATTTTTTAAAATAAAATTTTCCTTTTGGCTTTTTAAGAAAAGGGGTATACCATTTTTAATTATTATATTTACTATCATCTCAGCTCTGTATTCTGCCACCTGTATAGAGCTGCTCTTGAGATAATGTGGAAAACATGGAACAAGAGAAAGATGATCTCTTTTGTGTGTGTTGTACATAAAGTTTGTGAAAATTAATACAAGAATATTAAAAAATTGCCCTGCTCCAAGTTCATCTTTTTCCTCTAGCTCTACCATGCAAGCATAGACATGAAGGAAAATTTAGGAAATTGTAAATATTGCCAACAACTATGTATAAAGTCCTAAACAGAGGATCATATGTTTTTACTGAAGGATCTAGCAGAAATATATTCTGAGTTGCAAACAAAAAAGGCAAATTCAAATGCTACTATCTTCAATAATTGAGCAGAAAAACAAGAAATTGCTAACCTATTAACTGCTTTTTGTACAGATGTTGCCTGGTCACTTTCTTCAGCTCTTTGGAGAAGAAATTTGGTGTTTCTTGATTTTAATATTTCATGTAGTACTGTTACTTACATTGTGAATTCAGATTATATGATCCCTGAAGTTAAGTAGGGAGAATAAAGTGAGTATTTACATGGAAAAATGATGGAGCAAGTCCTCAAGGAATCCATTTCTAAGCATTTGGAGGAGAAGGTGCTTAGGAACAGTCAGCATGGATTCACTGATGGCAAGTCATGCCTGACCAGCCTTATTGCCTCCTATGATGAGATGACTGACTCTGTGGATGCAGGGAAAGCAGTGGATGTGATATACCTTGTCTTTAGTAAAGCTTTTGATACCACCTCCCATAGCATTATTGCAAACAAGTTAAGGAAGTATAGGTTGGATGAATGGACTGTAAGGTGTATAGAAAGCTGGCTGGATTGTTCGGCTCAACAGGGAGTGATCATTCAATGACTCAGTGTCTAGTAGGCAGCCAGTATCAAATGGAGTACTGCAGAGGTCAGTCCTGGGGCTGCTTTCATTCAATATCTTCATTAACAATCTGGAAGAGGGGATGGAGTGCACCCTCAGCAGGCTCACGGATGACACCAAGGTGGGGGTTGTAGTAGGTATGCTGGAGGGTAGGGCTAGGATTCAGTGACCTAGACAAATTGCAGGATTGGGCCAAAAGAAACCTTACGATGTTCAGTGAGGGCAAGTGCAAAGTTCTACACTTAGGATGGAAAAATCACATGCACCACTACAGTTTTGGGACTAACTGGCTAAGCAGCAGCTCTTCAGAAAAGGACCTGGGGTTACAGTTGACAATAAGCTGGATATGAGTCAACAGTACGCCCTTGTTGCCAAGAAGGCTAGCAGCATATTGGGCTGTGTTAGTAGGAGCATTGCCAGCAGATTGAGGGAAGTAATTATTCCCCTCTATTCTTCACTGGTGAAGCCACATCTGGAGTACTGTGTTCAGTTTTGGGCCTCCCACTATAGAAAGGATGTAGACAAATTGAGAGTGTAGTAGAGGGCAACACAAACGGTGAGGGGGCTAGGACACATGAGTTATGAGGAAGAGCTGAGGGACCGGGGTTTATTTAGTCTTCAGACGAGAAGACTGAGGGGGGATTGGATAGCAGCCTTTAACTACCTGAAGGGTGGTTGCAAAGAGGAATGGAGCAAGACTGTTCTTAGTGGTGGTTGATAACAGAACAAGGAGCAATGGTCTCAAGTTGTAGCAGGGGAAGTTTAGGTTAGTTATTAGGAAAACCTTTCCCACTAGGAGTGTGGTGAAGCACTGGAACGGGTTACCTAAAGAAGTGGTGGAATCTCCATCCTTGGAGGTTTTTAAGGCTCAGCTTGACAAAAGCCCTGGCTGGGATGATCTAGTTGGGGGTGGTTCTGGTTTGAGCAGCAGGTTGGACTAGATGGCTTCTTAAGGTCCCTCTTAACCCTAATTTTCTATGATTCTGCATGTCGCAAGTGGATTGGATTTTTCCCATAATTTGAACAAGGCAGTATACATGGCATACAGGGATAAATTGCACAAAATTAGTATCTTGTCACTTAAGCCATAACTCTGGGAATTTTCCAGTAACATTTGGGGAAAAAGCAGGAATAACAGAGAGTTGGCCAGAAGAGATTAGGCGACACCAATGCTAATAAATAAAGCTCTTCTCTCTCCTTGTGGCCGATAAGTAAAAAAGAGTAGTCAGCTGTTAAATTTGATTTAAGACCGTTTTAAATTATGTGCTAAGCCTAGACCCTCTCAAGCCATTTCATTCATAAACTCTGGAACCAGAGATGAACAGCCAGAGAATGCATAGCAATAAGTTTCATGGTTGTTTGATTTCACAGTTTGAAATGATGGATTGATTATTCAGGATTTTTTTTTTTAATTTTTTTTTACTATCCAGTTTTCTTTCTCCTGTGAGCCCATTCCCTAGGTTTGTCACCTTGCTTGCATAAAGGTGATTTTAGCATGTCATGAGGCTGTTTGGATGAAACTTTTCCCTTTTCTGATAGAAATTAAAAATTTACCAGCCATGAGAAATTAAATTTTCTCTAGACTATAAGGCTTCTGATAAAACATGTGACTTTACTATCATAACAACCTTCAGTAGAACTGCTCCTCATGTAAGTATGTATCCTTGTGTTAAAAAATAGCAGGTGAAATAAGTAGATTAAGAATAAGCAAAAAACCTTGCAGTTTTAAAAAGCAAGCATCATTGTACATAGGCATTGAATTAATCCTTGTATTAAATATCTTGACTTTGTCAACAATGTGCTAGTTATCTTATAATAGCAGTCATTAGTGAAAAACTCTGCTGTTCTTTCTTTCTCAAGTTGTTCAGTAATAAACATTTTTTTTTACTATAGCATGGACTTTGCAATCAATAAACTGAAGAAAGCAGGCAATCAGACTGGCCTCTATGTTCTTCGTTGCAGTCCTAAAGATTTTAAGAAATACTTCCTTACCTTTGCTGTAGAGGTTAGTATACTGCACCAGATGTTAACATTAACTCATAGCCTATATTGCTATAAAAGCCATAAAAATAGTTCTGTGTTAGAAAGGACCACTATATAATGGTGTTTCATTTACGGACAGTAAATTGGTGTTTATTCCTTTTAGACACGTACGTGAACTAGATATTAATTCTCATCTGTTGCTGATACTGCTGTTCGTAACATTTATTTAATGCACATTTTATTGCTATATAATTAAATGGCTTTGTTTATATGAAAAATTAATAGAGTTTTTCAGTCTTGAAATCACTATCTCGTTTTTCTAAAAAATACCCTCAGTATTGTCTTTGTTTTTTAAGGTAATGTATAATGCCACTGTGTAGATAAAAAAAAAAAAAAGGAAAGAAAAAGAAAACGAGCCATTTTAGGATTTGGTTAATCAGACAGATAGGCATCTTTGCTAAATTGGAAAAACATAACCAACAAGGAAACAAATGTCTTCTAGAATCACACAGCTCATTCACTGAGGAAATTTTATTTCTTTTTTACCAGGGGAAACAGAATATTAGAACTTTTTGTCTGATTTGATCATCCATGATTAATAGCAGATTTGTGTAATTTCTTGCTCCAATTCTTTTTGAACAACCTGAGGGTTTCTGTTATTTGGTATTCCTCGGAAGAATGTTTTCCATATCACTGTAATGATAGGGCACATGATAATAATTTAGGGAGCTCTTAGAGTATAAAAATTTCCAATGACCTTTTCAAAATTTTTTTAGAGAAATTTGTCATGTGTTAAAACTGACCTAGAACAGAACTGTAGACAACAAAAATAGGAATCTAGCATGGATCTTCATAAGGTGTTTGTCAGAAGAATATCATGTGCTGCAAGGAACAACCAAAAAAAACATATTTCCCTTGATGTCTTCTCTTCAGCATTCAGATCTGGAATTTCTAGTATCATTACATTTTCACATAAAGACTTTTGTTGCAATGAAATACTGTCTTCATTTTTTATAATCTTTGGATTGCGTCCTCCATTGCTAATGGTAAAATGCTAACTGCTACTTCCAGAGCCTTCCATTAGTCTTATTAACATAGAATCAGCATCTTTTTTTACTAGATATTAGGACTGAAATATCAAACAAGAGTAATGCATCACTTAAGAATTTCCTCTTTAGTTATTTGACTGTTTTTGTTTAAATTTGTAAATAATAATTTTTTTTTCTTTTTTAAATGAAAAATTATGTAGCGAGACAATATCACTGATTATAAGCACTGCTTAATTACAAAAAATGAGATTGGGGAGTATAAGCTAAGTGGAACACAGAGAAGTTTCAGTAATCTTAAGGATCTGTTGAACTGCTATCAGACCGAAACAGTGCGTTTAGAGTCTATCATTTTCCAGTTTACCAGATGCTGCCCTCCAAAACCAAAAGGTAAGATTTGTAACCCTTACTTATCAACACAAATATGTCTAATAATCTTCAGATTCCTTGGTTTTGGAATTAACAGGTAAATAGTGACAGGCATTTAATCACCTTAATCACTGAGATTTTTCAGTGTTTTTGGCAGTGATCAGCAGCATTTTTGTGTTGGTACTTTTCTTCACATCTTCATTATGAAAGACCTGCTAAATTTAGCAATTCTCACTCAAGTATTACACATCATGCATCAAAACACATCCATTGATGTATTTAAAGGATAATGTTTCTCTCTTTCTCTCATATACATTACAACCACATCTGCGCATGCCCATTTCCACCCCAGTTGCATCACTAGTAGGACTTCACTCAGAGTCTCTTCCCAAAATTGCCTAAGGAGGTAATAGCAATAGGCTTGTTAGATATAAGGTAGTCAAGGCCTGCAGCTAGTAGCAAGATTATATTAAGTACCAGAGGAGCTTTTAGAAAAAAGTATTAAATAGCATCCTTGTTAAGATTTGAGTGATCTATGTGCTTTTTAATATGCCTTAAGTATTCCTGCAAACACAGCAAAAGTTAAGACATACGAAAAGTGATGTGCAATATTTTCAGAACTATATTGCTGTATTGGTCAAAAGTAAGAGTGCTTGAGAAACATATAATCAAGAGAGAAGAGATAGAACCAAAATGTTATCTCTAGCCAGAAAGGTCCAGATTTGTCATTTGTTTAATGAACCATTGAATTTTTAAATAAATTGCTCTGTCCCTCTGGTGTGGTGTTTCAATCAGAGTAGAATAACATCTTTACTTATTAATAATTCTGCTGAAATAACATTGCAGTTTAAGTCTTTAATGAGATGTCATCTTTCTTTTTCTTTTCCAGAGAAATCTAATCTTCTAGTCTTCAGGAGCAATGGTGTCTCTGTACCTATGTCACCCACACTACAGAGACACAATAATGCCAACCAAATGGTCTTTCACAAAATCCATAATGAGGATTTGATATTTGTAAGTTCTGTAGATATGTGTAACTACTCTTTAAGTGGATGTTTGTAGAGTTATTAAAATCTGGTTCCTGTTTATAGCAAGATATTTTGCTATTTCCTTTGGTTGCACTTTAAGAAAAACATTTTAACATGTTTTCCCTTAATAAAAAAGTTTTTGTTTTAAAAATCTTTTTTTCTCTGTACTCCTGAAGATGCCCAGAAACCGTACCTCCTCTTCTGCTTCTCATAGTAGTCCATCTCTAATGTTCCCAGATAGCCAAGAAGAGTCTTTGTATAAGTCTTCATTAAAACAAAGCTTTAGGGTAACCTAGTTCCAGTATGGTTATTCCCTGCTTCTGTTAATCTGACTCTTGAACCAAATTGCATTAGCTCTAAAGGTTTTCAAGTGCTTTATGGAGACCTTTGTTAAATGTGTTCCAGAACTGACAGATGTTTGAAGTCTGTCTGACTGCTTCTTTCTTGTGGTCAGCCTTTTTTTTTTTTTTTTGTCTTTTAGGAAGAGAGTCTTGGGCAAGGCACTTTTACTAAGGTATTCAAAGGTATAAGAAAAGAAGTGGGAGATTATGGCCAGCTCCATCAAACTGAAGTTCTTTTAAAAGTGCTAGATAAGCTGCACAGAAACTACTCTGAGGTTGGTATGTTGCTTGAGTACAGTATTAACATGCTTATTGGTTGT
The DNA here is from genome assembly GCF_001723915.1 of Gavialis gangeticus. Taxonomy (NCBI): domain Eukaryota; kingdom Metazoa; phylum Chordata; order Crocodylia; family Gavialidae; genus Gavialis; species Gavialis gangeticus. Next base: position 120,172,952 of record NW_017729024.1, on the reverse strand, counting down.
TACCTAAAAACTATTACCATTGTTTGTAACAGTGAATAACCTGGAGGAGTGCTATATGTAATTAAAGAACAGATTGTTTCCTACACCCGGAGAGCTGGGTGGACATTAAGGAATTGATCATGGTTCCCTAATAATGTTTGTTGTGCACATCTCCCACACAAGCTGTGGCCTAGGACTGCTGTAACCCTTGTCAATGAACAGCGGTCCCTAAGCATGCCTATATACATGTTTCTTCGCATTCTAATTAGAATGCGTCAGAGGAGACTTGATTAATTGAGCCTGCTCTGCATTTTAATAAGTACACTGCAGCATTGTTGCAGCATCATGTGTATTAAGCCCCTGCTTAATATGGCTGTGGAGCACTTTAAAATGCTTAAAATGGCCATGGAGCACTTTAACTAAACCTCATCAAACAAGGTTTAGATAAAGTGTCCTGTGGCCATTTTTAAATGTCTGGGAGCTTAATACATGTGACACTGCAGCATTTTAATTATTGTGGCTGCCTGGGAATGGCTCTAATTAACATGCCCCTGCCTCCAAGCATGTGTATAGGCAACCTAAGTGACCATCTACCATCTAAATGTTACCAGAGTGAAATGCTTTAGTCATGTCCACTTTTGCCTCTGGCACCCTATGCTTGTGGTTCAGGTGGGTTGGTGGGAGAGGCTGTGATGGCTGTACATCAGTTGAGAACTTCAACCCTCCTTCCCCCCACTTCTGCTGTACTCGAGGCATGGGCGGCTCATGCCTCCTGATACTGGAGGGGGCACCAGCGGCCAGTCACCAACCGGGGGGCATCCCCCAGTGGCTAATCTCTGCCGCTGGCAGAAGTGCCATCGGCGCTTCTCTCAGTGCCCCCACAACTTCAGGGGAGCACTGGCCATCACCCCCCCCACACTCCCCAGCCAGCGAGGGCTAAACTCAGGTGGCTCATGTGCTCCCCCTCCACATCACCTATGACTGGGGGAATTTTCAATTGCCCACATATAGCCAGCATCCAGCCCCTTTCATTTCCTGAGCAGCACAAAGTAGAGAGTTTGGATCTAAAAGGAAATCTAAACCCAATCTATTACGTTCAAATGAAATGAAGTACTGTACACCAAAACTTTTGACCAGTTAACCGCTTTCCATTTATTCGCCTTGCCCCCCTTTCCAAAGTTCAGATGTAGACCAGAGGTTAGAAGAAATTGTATATGAGCACCACTTATTTTCTGTATGTGTAAAGCTTCTTTCTCCACACATCAGGTTTTTTCCCCATCACCAATAAATTATATTACACGCATGGGTTGCCCAACAGTGTGCATAAAGCAATTATTAAAATAAAGTGTGCAAACAAACACAACACAGCCTCTTATACTGGCACCTTGCTTCGTGCTTAAGAATTGAAGTTGTTTGAAAAATGTAGGTTGCTTTCAGAGGTTTAATTCCAAATAGCTTATTATTTGCATCATCTGCTTTGATTATTATACTCTATACTCTTCCTTTGCAGTCTTTCTTTGAGGCAGCAAGCATGATGAGCCAGCTTTCTTACAAGCACCTGGTACTAAATTATGGAGTCTGTGTCTGTGGAGAGGAGAGTAAGTAACAGCAATAATTATATGACTTAATTTCACACAACTTTTATTTGGTAGTTTGTTTTTGTCACTTTAGAAACCTGCTTTAGAGTTTATTTGCATAATCATTAGAGGTGCACCAATATATCAGTCATATATCAGATAGCAATGACAAAAGAAAACACAACATTATCAGCTGTTGGGTCTTTTTGGCTGGTGTAGCCGCTAATGTCACCGATACATGCCACATGCACACAGACAGGAATGCAGCTAGGCAACTTTGAGAGCAGCATCCCGGCAGTAAGTCTGTGGGGAGAGGGGGAATGGGAGAGGGAGGGAGCATGGGGGGAACAGATTGAGGCCCCTCACAGGGAGGGAGGGGGGGATTGGGGCAGGGGCAGGTGCTGCTCAGCCAGGGCTGTGAATGTGTGGGATGGAGCCACAGGCAGCTCGTCCAGGAGGTGTGGGGGGTTGCAGGGGGTGACTCCCCACCACTGCATGCACCCCCAGGGGAGGCATGGGGGGCATGTCTCCTCCAGATTTGTGTGGGGGGTGGAGGCAGGCTGCCTGCTGCAGGCTCGGGGCCAGGGGCAGTACCAGCCTGTTCCTAGCAGGGTGTGCCGGGACAGGGCTGGACTTGGAGTGGGCGGGAGCAGGGTATACTCAGCTGCATGGGGCAGGCAGCAGTGCTGAGAGGTATGGTTACAGGG
>NW_017729024.1:120154579-120165689 GCF_001723915.1 Gavialis gangeticus | reverse complement strand
TCCAAATTACTTTTAAGGCCAGAGTTCAACCCCCAGCCCACCAGCACCGCACCTGCTCGGGGCACTCCACTCTGCTGCCTTTCCCACAGGAGCTGCATGCTGTAGAGTGGGCAGGGGGCACGTGGCCAGCGCAGGGCTCCCAAGGGAAAGGCAGCAGAGCGGAGTGCCGTGAGCAGGGGCGGCGCTAAGGGGGTACTTGGAGGGCTATAGCCACCCCAAAATTCACCCTAGCTCCACTGTAACTACCCTTCCCACCACTGCTGCCCACCCTGCTTGCTTCTGCTCCAAGCCCAGCCCCAGCCCAGCTCTAGCCCGCAGCAGGCAGCCCACCTCTGTCCCACACACAAATCTGGGGGGGCACATGGTTCCATGTCTCCCCCAGTGGTGCTCACATTAGCAAGAAGCCACCCCCCTCCTTACCCTGCTGTGCCCTGTTTGACAAGCCACCTATGGCTCCAGCCCCAGGGTCCCATTCACTCCCCTGGCTGGGCAGCACCTACCCCAGCCCCTGCCCCACTCCCTCGTTTCCTTACTGTGGGGGCCTTGATCTGGCCCCCCAATGCCCCTTCCCTCCCCTTCCCCCCCACAGACCTACTGGCAGGACACTGCTCTCTAATCTACCTGGCTGCATTCCTGTCTAATCAGTTATCAGATCGGTATCAGTTGATATGGCTGTTTAATAATCAACTATCAGTATCAACCAAGAAAATATTTATTGGTGCACAACTAATAATCATTGTACCATCTTAAAACTGATGAACCAAGCAGGAATTGAAGTAATAAAGTGATACCAGGAAACACTATGGGAAAACTTGCATGAATTATGGGAATGTACACTGTAGCTTTTGCAGATGATTCATTGGCATATGTGTAGTTTATGACCAGAGCCTTTTGAGAGTCAATTTTCCAAATAATCTGAATCTAGACTGAAATTCTGTGAATTTTTGCACGTGCCTGATTATTAATTGTAAGTATAAATGCTTGATTGCTCAAGGAAATTGGTGTTTGCCCTGCACAAAAATACTTACTTTAATATTCTTTTGCTTGACCAAGTGCTAAATATTGTGGGAAATTTTGGAAGGTGCAGCTTAGGCAACCAATTCTGAAAATGCAGGAGCCCATCATTTAAAAATAAATAAATAAAATAGTATAAACTGTGGTAAAATGTAGAATGCCTTTAGTTCAGCCTTTAGCATTATAATTATTTCTAAGCAACTTCAAACTTTTAGATAGGATTTTATTTATAGATAGCACTGGGCCTTTATTTGAGCTAACCATCTAATTTTTTATTCAAGTTTGTCTTAATGTATTTTATTTTAGGAAATCCCTTTTTCTTAGAATCATGTTTTTTTTTTCATTTCTTTTACCATAGGCATAAGTACCAATTTTTTGTTAAATAAACTTTTTTTCCATATCTAGTTTTCTTAGAGATTTCCAAATTATTTTAGTGTACCGTTTCTTTCTAGATTCCCCGTTTGTAACAGATAACACATTCTAGAGTAACTGTGTAAATATAAAAGTGTTAGCATTTCTCTTTTGTTTTTATCATTGGCTTAATGCAGGGACAAACTTGCTATTTGACATGCCCTGAATTCAGTTAAAGGGCATTTGCAAATGTTTTGCCAACAAACTGTTCTAGGATCCTAAATTTTATTTATCTTTCATTATAAGATGTACATGTCCTTGTATTTCCAGTATCTTCTACTGGACCAACTACGTAGGTAGGAGAGATGTTGGACAAGTTATTGAGTGCTAAATGCCCATCCCCAGGTCGTTTTGTGTTCAAAAGCTTGTCCAACATCTCTCACAGCTATATGAATGGTAATAGATTTGTTACCTAACAAATCTTGCTGCTTCTATATTCCTTGGATCATCTCTGCTACAACAACACTTCTACTTATGTCCTCTAATAAAGAAAGAACCTGGAAGTGGCCTTACAAGCTTGCTCTGCCACTGACCAGAATTTTTATCAAGAGAAACAAATAGGTTAAGTGCAGACATTTGGGTGGCAGGGGTTAGTAAGAGGTTAGACTGGGTTAAAAATGGCCACCCAATCTAACTTAGTTTGCCCAGGTGCAGATTCCCCTTCCTGTTTAGCACAATGGAAAGGGCAGTACCGTGACTCCCCAGTTGAGAACACCTGGCTTTTGAGGTTTTGCTAATTTTTTTTTCTTCCCCTTCCCCTCCCAGTTCTATTCTGACACTGTTAGTTCCAGTTTTTACATTCCTCTGTATTTGCTATTTCTCCTTGATTTCCATGTTTCTGCAAGGCAGCATGATCTTTCACAGCTTACTGGTTGAATATTCTACTGTATTATATCATTGGAGAATTGCATCTTAAGTTAGCTTGTTTATAAGTTCAGTAACTATTTTTTCCTTAAGATCATAATTATAATCCATCGTCTATTACATGCAAATGATTCATGTATATAACTTCCACAGGCAATAGACAGATATCCTGCTTGAAGTGCAATAGACAAATATCTTGCTTGAAGTGCTCCAAACGGCAAGCATACAGATAATGAAGTGCTTCAGAAATGATCTTCAAATCATGAGGAACATCTTTGAAGCATTTCTTGAAACGGGAGAGTTGGGTGGGCCTTGTTTAGTCCTCTGGTATGCAACAGTGCTTTGCTTGGTACTGTCCCTCTCCCCACACAGGGGAGGGGAGGAGCAGAGCATTGTGTGGGATGCTGGAGGACTGAGCAGCTGCTTATCATACCTTCTGCCTGGAGAGCAGCACTGCTGCATGCTACTGTGGCTGTTTTGAATTGCACTGGCAAGGAGAAAGGGTGAGTCCTGGGGATGGCTGTTCACCTTTACATCACTGAAATGCTCTCACTTTGAAGTGTTCCAAATTAGAGTGGAATTTGGAATGCTCCACATGCATGTCTGTCCATGGCCTAATCTACTGAAAAGGAGCCAAGCTCTTACGTTAGCAACTAACTTATTGATATAATTCTGATAGCTCTGGTGTGATTTGAATAAAACTGTTAAAAACAGTAAAAATGCCAAATGTTCTCTGGAAAGCTAAGCAGTGAGCCAGGATTTGTGATGGTTGTTTTTCTTGCTAAGTGCCTATAAAATAAGCAACACACTGTAATTCCAATGGTTTTTAGTGTGCTTGAAGGCCAGATGAAGAAGATTACTGTATTATCCATTTACAATGGAAAGCATGAATTCAGGGTTCACTTGCAAGAAATTAATTATTTCTAATGGAAACATGGAGATAGATAGCATCCATGTAGCTATGTTGCTTATCTACATTTAAAAACAGTCTTTTTGTTTCCTGTGTTGTTGACTGGATGGTTGTTAAGGCATGTCACCATATTAATACTCGGGCCTTCCTGGACCTCTAGAAGCCAAGGTGTTATCAGCTTCTATTTTCAAAGGGGAACCGCTGTTTCAGCAAGGGTGTGATGAGTCACTAGGAGAATCAACAGCATTTTATTTCAGAAGAATGAAAGTTTTGTTTACAAACAGAATAATAATAGAGATTGCAGCCACATTAGAAAGTAATTATTTGAAACAATAATCTCGGTTTGATTAATGTGATACTGATAGTACTGAAAAAAATGTTATTTATTACATTGTCACTTTTGGGTGAAGGGAAAACATATTCAAAATAAATTGGACCTTCACCTTAGTAGTTGCTTATTTAATCAAAAAGAATAGACTATTAGAAATCTTAACTAGAAATATTTTCATGTTGGCATAAGGAAACCAACTAAGTAGTTATGCAATGAACTGAAAACGCAGAATATAGAAGTCCCGTGGCATTTTAATATGATATGACATTGAATTAAATCTCAAAACTGTACTTAGCTACAATGAAAGAACTGGAAAGATAATTACCAAATAAATATTCTGGCTTGGAATTTTGATTTTGCTTTTCTTTTTAAAATCTCAGATATCCTGGTACAGGAGTATGTAAAATTTGGATCTTTGGACACATATTTGAAAAAGAACAAAAATTCTATTAACATCTTGTGGAAACTGGAAGTAGCTAAACAGTTGGCATTGGCCATGCATTTTCTAGTAAGTACTTTGTGTTTGTTTTCTCCTGATGATCAAACTTACGTGCTTCCAAGCATATTAAGGGAGATTTATGATTCCCATTGAAGTCGGGAAGGATTTTGAAAACAGAAGGTTAGTTTCATTCTAAGTTAGTCATTTGTGAATTTCTAGACTAATTTCTGCTTTAAGATAGTGCATTTCAGTCACAGAAATCAGTGATACAGCTAAGAGTTGCCAACCCTTGTACATTGAAAAAGCAGATTTCATTTTGTCATTCTCTTGTTCAGCAGTTTATGGGGTTTGGTCCCCTGTTAATCTTTTCTCATACTGCTTTATTTCTCTCTTGGTTTCTCCCTACGTACTTCTGAAACCTCTTGTGACGCAATATCCTTCCCCTCCCTGATACTGTTGGCTTTGTTCCTTCTGTCATGCTGCCTCATGAGCTGATGGTATTTCCTCTTCCCTTGTATTTACCACATAGTCCCTTTTTTCCACCTAAGAATCCTCAACCTTAAGCCCATGTTTTCAGGTGTCCTTCCTGTATTCTGCCTTTTCTACTTGCTATGCTTGCTATAAATTATCCTCTGATAGCATTAGTAGCTAACCCTAGTTAAAAACCTACTGCTTTGCCCAAATTGCTTACATACTGCAGAAGACGTACTGCTTCACTGCATTAGAAACTAGTTCTGACCCAGTAAGTGCTTGTGGAGGCCTGTTTAACTTCACCAGGGCCCTTTATGAGCACAAAGGTCCACCCACATACAGGGCCGTCCCTAAGGGGGGTGTGAATCAGAGCAACCATACCAGGCCCTGAGCTTTGGGGGGCCGCGTGAACAGTCCTGTACAGGCCCTGCCACAGCCACCATGCACTGCTGCTACCAAGCACTGCTGGCTCTAGCCGCTCCTCCCCACTCTCTACCAGCTCTGGCCACTTCGGCTGCTCGCCCCCCTCCCCCCACTGATATGCCCTGGGCCCCCACACCCCTAGGGACGGCTCTGCCCACATATGACACATTTTGGAATCAGGGCCTTATTTGGTATCCATGTAACCATACCATGCATATAAAAGATTACTAGATTCAGAACTTAGGTAGGTAATTGGCATGATTTGAATTTTCTGGCCACTCCAGCAATAAATAATGTTGTGGTCTCCATTTGTTTCTGTAAGGTGAAATTTATTAGCTAAACCTTTTCCTTGATGTTTTTATGGTTTTACAGTATAAGCTAGTGTAAAATGTCTCTTTAAGTGGTACTTGTGCATGTTTATATACATAAAAATGTGTTTGTCTTTATCAGGAAGATAAAGGTCTGGTTCATGGGAACGTATGTGCAAAAAATATCTTGCTTATCAGAGAGGAAGATAGGAAATCTGGAAATCTCCCATTTATTAAACTTAGTGACCCTGGCATCAGGATTACAGTTTTGCCGAAAGACAGTAAGTCTTTGAGTAAACTTTCTCGGCTTTTGTTTGTAGCATTGAAAAAATATTAGTATTGTTGTTCCTTTCTCCTCTCTGCTTTATTAAATTAAGCTCCTCATTCTTTTCTTCAAGAGTCCCTAACCACCCTGATAGACAATGGTTACAACTGTATCCTCTATATATGACTACCAAAAGCAAAATAATAAAAAATGTGTTGTGTTTTTTTGTGTGTGCAAATGGGTTTTTAAAATAATCCGTGAGAGAAACAAACAAGTTAAGATGGTGCATTGGAAACACTGATACTTTAACAGAGATTATTGTATGTTTTAAGCAAAACACTTTCACCAGGTGAGGGGCTTTGTCCATGGTGTTATATGGCACATGTCCTGCTGTTGTTCAGAATAACAAAACTATTCGAGAGCACACATGCTTTGGAGCCATTGTAAAAGGGGTGCATGTCAAAAGAGTGGCAGCAGATACATTCTGATTGGACAAGCAGGGAATGAGATAAACATAAGAAAACCACTCCCAACTTTTAACACTGCTTCGTCCAGTGTTAATGTTGGAGCTGTTTTGCTACATTTATACTGTTCCTGGCTTGTCCATGGGTAATAATTAGAATGTAACAGGTGCTGCCATTTTGAACTTCCCATTTGAGGCTACCTGAAGTATTTTATTGCAAAAATAGAAATTTTGCTAAGTCCAGTGTAATTATTTAAAATGTTGCAGCTGAAAGTAGACACCACATCATTATTCCTGACACACTGTTGTGTATCCATGATTACACAGTTCTTCTCGAAAGAATACCTTGGGTTCCACCAGAATGCATTGAAAATTCCAAACAGCTAAGCTTGGCAACAGACAAGTGGAGTTTTGGTACCACTTTGTGGGAAATCTGCAGTGGGGGAGACAAGCCTCTTGGTGCACTAGATTCTGCAAGAGTAAGTACTGACACAGAGGACTAATTTATTGTTACTGTATTTGTGACCATCGTATTTCCTTGGCCAGATCAATCCTACTGACTTCTGCCAGCATAAGTACATGTTGGACAAGAAGTGATGTGATCCGTGACCACTGTAGTTGTGACACAGTAGCCCCTAGTGTAGGTACAGTTACACTGGCAAACCTACACTCTTACTGGCACTGAATCTTTTGCTTTTGGGAATGGTGGTATTTCAGCACTGCCAAACAAGGGCAGCTTTGCTGGTATAGCTGAGACCAGTGTGGGTGCCCTTTGCCAAGGAGTATGTCAGGACCTCTACATCAGCAAAACATTCCTAAGTCTCAGTTTGGTCTTTGCTTATTATATTTTCTGATCACCCTTAAATGAATGTTTTAATGCTGTCATGTTAGGTGTTTCAGGTACTCCAAGGTCCAAATTGTGCATTGCAGGAGGACTTGTACCTGTATCACAAAAATAGAACATGGCATTAAAATTGTCCCATGATCTTTTCTTCCAAAAAAAATGTGTGTGTGTATATGCAGAGACATTTAATCCACCTCACCTGCCTTTTTGGAGCCTGACATGAGAGTCTCTTAAATACAAACCCAGCCTTTTTAGATGCTTTTGACAATTTTACATGTTCCCTTCACAAAGAGCCTGATCGCATCTTGGTTGCTATGGAGTCTTCCTCTAGTTCAATTAGCCAGCTCATAATGTAACAGGTTCCCAGAAGAGCCTTGGGATAGAGGAAGGGTTCTAAGAAACAAGCCTCCTCCAACTCACCCACACTCCCCCTTAACCAGGAGGAGGTGTTTGTAACTAGAGGAAGTAGACAAAGCTTTTTTAATGGCTCCATCCCAAACGGACTTCATAAAATTACCTGTGCAGTGGAAAGACATCATTCTTTTAACCCAGAAATGGCTGCTCTGCCACATACATTACATTTGTTATAAAGAGGAAGGTGTTAAATGCTAAGGCATCTTTTATTTCTTTTATCGTAGAAACTCCAGTTTTATGAAGATAGGCACCAGCTTCCTGCTCCAAACTGGACAGAACTCGCAAATCTTATAAACAACTGTATGGATTATGAGCCAGACTTCAGGCCCTCATTCAGGGCCATAATACGTGATCTTAACAGTTTGTTTACTCCAGGTAAACTTGTGAAGGAAAGGAAATGGACTACATGGTACTAGACAGATCAGCAACAACAGTCTTTTTTGTTATGTGGTCCTATAATGTCTACTCACTGTTATACTAAGTCCTGACTGGGCCTGAGAGCATTCCCATGCTGTAACTAATGAAAGCAGTGATGTTTTACTGTAGTCCTGCTCTCTTAGCGATGTACATTATACCAGTTGTCTTTGTACTTTCTCCCAATAATGGGATAAATAATATAAAACTTTCTACTTTCCCCCCAGATTCAGTCCCAGATTTGGTTATACCTTTCTGGATTTTGAATTTTTCCCTCTGTGGCAAAAGCTATGTTTTAAAAGAGCAAGGATTATTCTGCAAAAATACTTAAAGGGAAGTACTTAAGTCCAGGCTTGTCCTTAGTCATTTGTCAAGAGAAGTCAGTTTTACGGATCAGCACTATCCAGAGTGTCACAGATTTCCTGACTTAATATCCCATTGTTTATGCACCAAAGTAGCACATGGAAACTAAGCATTAAGGAAACTTCTGACATTTTACAGTATTCAGGGTAGGCCTGGAGATGGGGAGAATAACAGCATTGTAATAGTGGTTGCCCTTTCATTGTTTTCTTGGGGCTTTTTGCCTAGATTATGAGCTATTGACAGAAAGTGACATGTTGCCAAACATGCGAATTGGTGCTCTTGGATTCTCTGAGGCTTTTCAAGACCGTGACCCAACACAATTTGAAGAAAGACACCTTAAGTTCTTACAACAACTTGGCAAGGTAGGAAGTTTTGAACTGCTTTAATTGACTGGAAGGAAATCACTATTAATTTTTCCCCTGCTGACCTGTCATACATTTTCTTTGAATCTTTGCTATTGAAACAGGGTGTGTAAATGCAGTTCAAGTCAGACACAAGCATAATGACCACATTCCTTCCTTAATTGTTGGTCAAACACTGGATATGGTGTCACTGAACAGAGCAGAGTAGAATTCTGGAATGGAGCCCTGATCTACACCTGCCATAGTGGTACTGAGGACTTAAATTTCATAAATGTGTTGTAAATACTGAGAGAGATCTTTTTTGTATTTGTTTTTATTTTTTATAGTTAGGATTAATTTTAAATTGTTAATTAGCTCTCTTAAATATGTTTTTGTATGTAAACAGATTTTGAATAAGGCAGCCATGTGCATGTGTTTTTTATATGCAACCATGTCTTTATCAATGGCAGGCCCTGGAAGTTTGTGGAACCTATGTTGGGCTACACATTTAGCAAATCCCTGCAGACTGCCTGCCTGAGAGCACTGCTAGCTAGATGATGTGGTATAACTGCCAAAAGTCCAACTAAATGCACTTGCTTTTTAAGGACCATTCCTCATTGTTTTTGTCACAGATTGACTTGCTGACCACATGGAATCAGAGACTTGTGAATCCAAGCATAGCGTAAATGACACACTGCAGCCAGATTGCAAACTTACTTCACCAACATTACCAAAATTTGCAGGTGGCTTGCAGAGAAATGCTGGGGAAAGAGTCTTTTTCTAGGAAGAGAAAGGTAGAGTAAATGAGTGAGGCAGGGATAGTTCTGTGAAGAATTAGTGTGGGAGAAGAGGAAAGGAGTAGACAGTGCTAGGCAACAAGGAGACAAGCAAATAAAATATAAACTGTCAGCAGGAGGAGAACAGATTAGAGAGATGAGAGACAAAGACAACCAAAAAACAAGGAGGACTCTGAGCAGGAGAAATTTAAAAAGAAAAAAACAAGAGGCTTGGTCTATAGATACAAAGTAAAAAAATACGGTAACAGGGTAGGAAGAGGAGAAAATTACCAAGAGGCCACAAAGAAAGTCACCTTTTTAATCTTTCCCTACCCTGTCCTGCTCCTTTTCTTATGGGAAAGAATCATTTGGCAAGGTAGCTTATCTCTCTCTGTATCTGTCTCTTTCTCTCACCCTTGCACTTTGGCTGCTTTTTTCCTTCCTGTCTGACCATCTGTTCTCCAGACCCTCACCTGACTGTGTCCTTGATGTTCACCAAAACAGTCCCTTGCAATATCACTCACTCTTTCCCACACTGTTAGATGTTGTAGTTGTAAATCTTACCCTGCTTCACCCTGATGTAGGTACCTACAGAGGATGGGAAAGCTGATGTACTGTGGGATTTTTTTAGTTAAAATATTTATTTTATTGTCCAGGGTAATTTTGGCAGTGTTGAGATGTGCCGGTATGACCCACTCCAAGACAACACTGGAGAAGTGGTGGCTGTGAAAAAGCTACAGCACAGCACAGAAGAGCACCTGCGAGACTTTGAAAGGGAAATTGAAATCCTTAAATCCCTGCAGCATGAGAACATTGTTAAATACAAAGGAGTGTGCTATAGTGCTGGTATGTAGTTGGTTTAACATGTCTTCCTTACTAACAGTGCTTATTAAGCAAAACTAAGGTGGGCAGTCGATCAGAAGTCATCACTTTTCCAATTATCAAAGGGTTTGAATTGGTGTTCATCATACAGTGTTCCTGTTCTAAATGGACTTGACTGCACGCAGTCAGTCTGTTGCTCTGACTTTAATTTTCTGATTGCTTTTTTAAATGTTAACAAGACACAGTATGAGGAGTATGGGCAATAGTTTGTGTAGGAAACCAGAAGTAATTCAATACAAATGCAGAAAATATACAGGTTTGGTAATTCTTTTTGGTGTTCTACAACATCCCACCAGAATGGAAGTCACCACTTCTTGGCTCTCTTCCAGGAAAGGAGAGTGTCTTGGAAATGGTTCTAAAAGCTTTAAAGTCCTGGAATGAAATCCTGGCTTTGTTAAAATCAATTGAAATGTTGTCATTGACTGCAGTAGGATTTGAGATGAAAAGCAGTTCCTGTTTTTAAACCCTTTACTTTCCAAAAAAATGAAGCTTTTAAAGCTGCTAAAATAGCTGACCAGCTTATAGGCAGCTGCCATCTTCTATTTCCACTCTGAAAGAAGACAAGATTTAAAAAACAAAAATCAACAACACCCCCACCCCGCACCAAATTCTGTTTTATGTTGGGCACCCCAGCCAAGGTGTTAATCAAATACCACTCTAAACCAGTAACAGTCTCCTACTTCAGATGTTAAATGCCAGCAAATGCCTTGTTACAGGAGTGTAGGTTGTAGCCGTGTTGGTCTAAGGGCATAGGCAGACAAGGTTCTTTGCGTGAATCTGGTATCTTTTATTAGACCAACTTAAATAGTTGGAAAACAATTATTAAGCAAGCTTTTGGGTTCAAAAACCCTTCGTTTGGCTAAGGAAGTTTCAGCAGTTGGTGTGAGCTCTTCCTGGATGGGATGAAAAGTAAAGAAGCCAGAGGCTGGTCTAGCATGCATACAAGACAGACAGTCAGTGAAAATGTAGATTAAGGAGTCAAAGGGTGAGAAACAGGCTTGGGGGGGGGGAGAAGGGGGATGAATAGTGGAGATATACCAAGGGAGTCAGATGTCAGGCAGGTTATAATGTGTCATAAATCTAGTGTCTATAGTCCATGATTTTTAGTGTCTAGGAGGCTGATGAAGTGGAGTTCATAGGCTCGTCTCTGGGAAGTGTTTTGTAAATTTTCTTTGAG
>NW_017729024.1:120151869-120154382 GCF_001723915.1 Gavialis gangeticus | reverse complement strand
CCTCAAAGGAAACTTACAAAACACTTCCCAGAGACGAGCCTATGAACTCCACTTCATCAGCCTCCTGGACACTAAAAATCATGGACTAAATATAGACATTGGATTTATGACACATTATAACCTGCCTGACATCTGACTCCCTTGGTATCTCTCCACTATTCATCCCTCTTCTCTCTCTCCCCCCGTCTCCCCCGCACCTGTCTCTCACCCTCTGACTCCTCAATCTACATTTTCACTGACTACCTGTCTTGTATGCATGCCAGACCAGCCTCTGGCTTCTTTACTTTTCATCCCATCCAGGAAGAGCACACACCAACTGCTGAAACTTCCTTAGCCAGACGAAGGGTTTTTGAACCCGAAAGCTTGCTTAATAATTGTTTTCCAACTATTTGAGTTGGTCTAATAAAAGATATCAGATTCACGCAGAGAACCTTGTCAGCAAATGCCTTGGCATTCCTCAGCACTGTAATCTGTCAACAGCTGCATATTATGTAGGTTCACACATTTGCATTTCTATTAATGTTGTTGGCTTAGGTAGATAAACACACGTTGCAGATCATCCTAAAAGAAAATGACTGGTGTTTTACTGACACATCATTCCAGTAACAAATAAAGAGGAGCTAATGAAAAGTTTATTCTGCACTAGTTTGATTAAGTGTCACATTGCAGCACTGTAACCATTTCATTTGGGGAATTGGAAATATGGAAGGCTATCTCCTTAATGAATACTGATTTTTATTGAAATTAGACTATAAATTCACTCTCTTTTCTCTAAATAATCAAAGTTAGGATTAGTTAGATTTTCTCTTGCTTTCCATCTCAGCATATCCAAATTATTTTCCTGGGGCATGCAGACTTTGAACAGCTGTATTGAGCTTGTCTGTGGTCTCTATCCTGCCCTACAAAGGAGTTGAGTCCTGTTTCCCATTTCAGTCTCCCAAGAGACATAAGATTAGCAATCTTCTAGAAGAAGGTAATAGTATACTGATTGCCTACTCATTATTTGGACAGGAATTTTTCCTTCACATGTGTACAGTGAGGTAGGAAAAATGTTTCAGGGTTGTTTTCCCCTGGACCAATAGATCAAGAGTAAGCAGTTACTTGGGCTGGAGGGCCACTTAATGAGTTTTGGTGAGTTGTTGAGGGCGGGACAAAGTGGGGAAACGGGCAGGGAGATGCCAGTTGATCCTATCAAGCCTTCAGAGGGCCTAAAGAGGGAGGGTTGTAGCCCACGCCACACCACTCCACTGCAGCTTTGGCCAAGCCAGGCTGCACAGTGTACAGGCATCTCCTCCCCTCCCCCTTCGCCCAGCTTCCTGTTGGCGCTACACAGTCCCGGCATCACAGCCACCAGCAGCTAGGCCCACACAGGACAAGGCTCAGTGCAGCGTGCTGACTAGCCATCCCGCACACCTGCCACAATGAGCCGTCGCTGCTACGCCACACTGGAAAAGTCGGGGGTGGCTGCCCCAATCCAAGTCCCCGCACCCCCTGTGGTTGCCACAGACTCACCTCCTAGTGGCACTGCAGCAGCAGCAACTCATCACAGCAGGTGGGCAGGACAGCTACTTGGCATGCTGCATTGTATCCTGTCCCATGCAGGCCCAGCTGCCAGCAACTGCAGTGTCAGGACTGTGCAGTTGCAGCACCAACAGGAAGTTGGGGAAGGGAGGGAGAGGAGAGGATGGATGCAGGAGGGACAGAGGTGTCTGTGCGCTGCGTGATCCAGCCCAGCCCCAGCTGTGGCAGAGTGGAGTGGCATGGGGTGCAGCCCTCCCTCCTCAGGCTCTTGGCAGTGGCCAGTGGGCCAGAAAAGATCAGTTGGTGGGCCAGATATGGCCTGCAGGCTGTATTTTGCCCACCCCTACAATAGAAACTATGTAAGGCTGGGGGACATGATAATGCTTCATGATGAAATGGACTGATCCAGGGTGGCAGTCTGAGCAGACAAACTTGAGGCATTAGTAGTTGTGAAATGAGCCAAAAGTAGTATTTGTAAAGCTCTGGCAGTGAATCCCCTGGGCTGACTATGTGCTATGTGAAGTAGAATTTCATTTGACTTTACATTAACTAGGGTTACTATATTTCCAGTTTCGAAAAAGAAGACACCTGTGCAGGGGAGGGAGGTATATGATTGTGGGGAGGCAGTGATATACCCATGCCCTGCCTTGCCCCTGCCCCTCACTCCCAAGCCACAGCACCCCACAGCCCTGCTGCTGCCCCTCACTCCCAACCCACAGCCTCCCTGTCCCTGCTGATACCTCTCACTCCAGACCCATAGCCCCCTGGCCCTGTCTGTGTCCCACGCTCCTGACCACAGTCCCTCATCCCCCTGATGCCCATCACTCCCAAGCCACAGCCCTCCCAGCCCTGTCACTGCCCCTCACTCCTGACCCACAGCTCCTACCCACCCCCCACCCTCCCAGTGCCCCTCACTTCCAACCTGCAGCCCTCTGCCAGTACCCCTCGCTCCTGACAGGTGCCCTGGCCTCCTGGTCACCATCTTGGGACCA
>NW_017729024.1:120148953-120151858 GCF_001723915.1 Gavialis gangeticus | reverse complement strand
CTCACTTCCAACCTGCAGCCCTCTGCCAGTACCCCTCGCTCCTGACCTGCAGCCCCCTGCCCTTCCCAGCCCTCCTGCCCACACAGCTCCCTGCTGCCCCCAAAGAACCCTCCCACCCTTTTCCCCCACCTTCCCACCCTACTGCAGCCCCAGTGCCAGCAACTGGCAGGTACCCATCCCCCTTGCATGCCAATCCACACATAGACACGCACTTACTTATTTGCTGGGGCACATGCAGAGGCATGTGATGCCCTAGTCTCCAATCGCCTTCCCCCATTCTCCCCAGCCCCAAGCAGCTCCTTGCTGGGGCAAGCCGGCAAATGCTGTGAAAGCTGAGCAGAGCAAAATCCTGGACATTTGTGGATATTGTAAAAAACCGCCCAGACAGAGATGGGACGATGCAAAAAGAGGACATGTCTGGGAAAACCTGGATGTATGGTAACCCTACATAACGATTAGTTTCACAAACTGTCTCCTTTTTGGTGCATTGAATGAAACCAAGAGACTGGCTGGTTTTCATTACACTCTGTCATCATTAGCAAGTGGTTTGTTGTTAGAGAAGAGTGTCATAACTTAGTTACAACATCACAGTTGTATAACCATCTTACTTCCTATATAGACTGAGAATTTGATGTGATAAAAGATAATAAGACTGTTTTAATTGCTCAATCGTGTAAGGAATGGATCTATGCATGCTCTGACAGAGCAAGAGTCAAAGACCCTGCAGAGCAAAACGTTTAACTATTAGCAGCACTACTTGCTATTTATCTTTGGCTATTTATAATTGTTTATGTTCCATAATTTTCTACTGAGAAATAAAACATTTAACCTGATACATATTTTAAAAGGACGCAGAAATCTGAGGTTGATAATGGAATATTTACCATATGGAAGTTTACGTGACTATCTCCAGAAACACAAGGAGAGACTGGATCATAAGAAACTTTTACTGTATACGTCTCAGATCTGCAAGGTAATAAAAGCCATGGATGCTATAAAACTTATTAGTAACAGTATGTGTATTAGCAGTGCTTCCCTCTTCAGAATTTTTGTGTGATTGGTGACACATGCCTGAGTCAGCAAATGTGTTCGGTTTTTTCACTCTTGATGCTAATTCACAACTTGTAAGTTGGGTTGAGTGGCTAGACATCCTGTTTCTTAGGGTGACTCTTTTAGCATGCTAATTCCCTCATTTCCTTTTAACTTGTTTTCATGTAAGCTGCTCAACTGTGCTTTTTAATATTGGTTTTGAGCTTGTCTCTTAGCCTGTAAAAGTAAAGTTCATTGGGGTGGTAAAGCTCTGAGTAACAGCAGAGGGACTGAAGCTGATGTGTCTCTTGTCTCATCAGTTCTGCCTTCCTCCTGCTTGGAAGGATACCTTTTGCAAAAGTTAATGACATTCACTGACGTAGGCTTTCTTATCTTTGTAGATTTTTCAAAACTATAATGGCCCTTTTACCATAATCCTGTTAAGAACATCAAAGAATGTTTTTAATTTAAAAACTAGCTTTGAATTGGATGGTTTTGCAGGAAAAAAATAGACACACATCCTGTTTTCGTATGAGCCAGGCACAGAAGCAAGAATGCCCACTAGAAGTACTCCAACCTGCACTGTATTTTCTGGTTATCTTGTTATTTGGTACTGATATCAAGTTGGCTACAAAATGAGAAGTGAATACCCATCCAACCTTTGAGTAGCATATGTCTGGTTACCTTGCTAACAGTTTTATAGGTGCCCTACCTTCATTGCATGAGGGGTTCAGGTTAGGAAAACTGACCATTTTTTAAGACATCACTGAATAACCAGTAACTCTTGAAAAATATAAAATATTTCATTAAACATTTAGAATATCTTTCTTTGTTAAAGTCTTTTTTAACCGAAGTGTGAAAATTAAATCTTTTCTTCTTCTAAAAAATAAACCCTTAGAATTGTATAGTATTTGGATGTATGGGAATATTCCAAACTGCATTCTGGTTCTTTTGTCATTAGTTTTTAGCTGTTGCTACTCTGCTACCTGTTGCATTTTGCAGGTTTGCTTAAGGTTACAATGATTAAGTTTTGCTTCTGTTCCCTCCCCTGCAGGGTTTTAGTACTCTGCATTTTTCCACCCAGAAAAACAGGAAATGTTGTGGAATCCTATTTTGCAAGAAAAGTCCAATGTTTTAGCCTATGCTGGTCCAAAGTGCCATTTTAAAAAGGAAAAGGCTCAAAGAACTATTTTAAGCCTGCTGTTTGTCAGCTTTTTGGCAGCCATTACTTTGTTTGACAGATGCACTCAACTCTGATTTATGATGACACTAAGGACTGACTGTCTGAGATATTTCAATCTACCAAAGCCAGGAAATAACAGATACTAATTTTTCTCCCCATCTTGACCCTACTGCCCTCCTTTCCCCCAGTTTTTCTCTTTGGTAATTTTAAATTTCCAATCATTTCTGTTTTATTTCATGCTTCTTTCATTGATTTTGTTTTTAATTTTCTTCCTCCATCAGGGACATAGGGACTTCTATTAGCCATCTCCCTTTTTCTGCTCTCTCTCTCCTGTCTGTATTTTAACACCTGTTTCTTTGCTCTCTTATCATCTCCTCTCTCCTTCCCTTTTCCCCTTGAAAAGGGATCCTGGCCTGTATCTGACACATTGCAAGTGTCCTGCTGTGAAAATCAGCACTCCAAGAGACATATAGCTGCCTGTGAACCTGTGACAGGTGATGATGCTTCTTTAGGTGCCAGTTAGTACAGCAGGGGTGCACTTTGCAGTGATGAGTTGCAGGAATCTGAATGCGGTTCTGAAGCACTAGCAGCTGAGGGACAGAGTGAGGGGTATATCTTCCCCCCTCTAGATCATTTTGGCAGGTTCTTGGAGTGTGTCTGCCTTCTCCTGAACTCATGTTAGAACCATTTGAC
>NW_017729024.1:120134749-120143953 GCF_001723915.1 Gavialis gangeticus | reverse complement strand
TGCCAGTTAGTACAGCAGGGGTGCACTTTGCAGTGATGAGTTGCAGGAATCTGAATGCGGTTCTGAAGCACTAGCAGCTGAGGGACAGAGTGAGGGGTATATCTTCCCCCCTCTAGATCATTTTGGCAGGTTCTTGGAGTGTGTCTGCCTTCTCCTGAACTCATGTTAGAACCATTTGACTATTATTATTGTTATTATTATTATTATTATTATTATTATTATTAGTGGTAGTGATGGTGGTGGTGGTTGTTGTTATTTTCTACCCTGTTCTTAAACTTCATTTAAATACTTCACAAGCCTTTTGTGTTGGTTGACAACAGAGGGTATTCAAAAACCAAAGCTGTCTTGTGGGCCCTTGGGGACCCAGGCATGAGCACCTTAATGTTGAGGACGCTGGAAATGTAAAGAGCAGGGCAGTAGGTAGGTAGTGGCAGTGCACAAGGCAGCACCAGCTGCCATGATGTGATGGCCATTATTTTTGCACTCCCACCTGCCCCACTCCTGAAGTTGGTGCCCCCAGGACTGCTGCCCTGGGAGACCCCCTCAGTTATGCTATTGCTAAAAGCCACTCTTTGCTTTCCTTTTTTTGGGTTTCTAGCCAGTTCTCTCACGGAGGTACCTTTGTACACATAGCAGCTGTTAACTGTTCATTAGGGCCAAAAAGAACAAGCACCTGAGGTTCATCTCAGTAGCAAGAAGCTTGAGGGAGGGATGGGCAGATTTACCCCCACACAGGGTTCTTATATAAAACAAGTCTGTCAACTTCATAACTCAGGGGATTCTCTTCATAGCTTAAATCTGTGCTTGCTGGTGCAACAGTGGAGGGTGGAGTGGCAAGTTTTTTGCCAAAATGCTGCATCTGGATTGATGCCTATGTTAGGGCAGAAGCCACAAAAATCTCATTTTGCTAACAGCCTCCTAGTCAGAAAAGAGGCTGAAATCTCGCCATGGTAGGCAGAGTTGTTATTCATGAATGGTATCTTGTTCCTAGTTGGTTGCTTAGTTTTGATTTTTTTGTGTTTCAGTTCTTCTAGTTTAAAAGTATATTTCATCAAAACCAAATAGTCATTGGAATTTTCAAAACTAGTTTTCCTGGCTTCTTTCTATTCCTCCACTCATCACATTTTAATAAACGTTTATAATGCTGGGTCCTGTCCCCTGCAACATTTTTTTAGTCATTGGAAGAAGACTGAAAGGTATTTAGTGAGAATGTTTGACTTCATTTGACAGGGCAGCGCCTTGGAGTCTACATCTAATTACTGCTTTCCATTTAGGAGCAATGCTTCCAGCAGTCTCAAGCCTACAAAAACATATGCTATACATCTCTGATTTAGTATGTCTACACAGGTGCAAATCTACCCTGCCTTCATCAATGAGCAGATATGTACTATATGAAGTTACGTGCAAATAGCTAAGCAGGCCTATAAAACTCTCTGAGACTAATGTTGTTCCAAGTCGGGCATGTTTTCTACAATATAAACCATGGCATTATTTTCAGCAGAAGGTTTAGCGAGAAAAAAGGGGTAGTATTTTCCATTTATAATATCTGAAACATTGGAAAATAGCAGTAATGCCCCAGGCCTGACTGAACAGTCAGCAGAGCTGTGGAAGGAGTCCAGATCTAAGAGATGTTAAACCTCATACTCTCCAGAAGTAGTTGGAAAGCTAGTTGTTGTGAAGGAAACTACGTCATGGATTTTAGGGAAGAAGTGCCAACTAGGCAATTGTGAAGATGCATCTTCACAGAGCAGACAGGAAAGCTGAGTGTGATTGGGAATCAGGCCAGCCACAGGGTAAGGTACTGTATAGCAAGCACAATGTTGCCATCTAGTGGGTAGAAATAAAATGAGGAAAAATCTGTTAAATAGGGGAAAGCCAAGGCAAAACCTGAGGCTCTGTTGTTGCTGAGGTTTCTTAGATTGAAAATAGTCTTTGTAGAGGTTTAAGACCAATGCCAGAAAATTTTGTCAGTGGTAGACATTTTCTAAACATATTTTTGGTTTTCACATGCCTTGGAGGAAAGAGGTTTCAATGTAGTCATGGGCCTTATGGTCTGCTTCGTGCTTCACCGTTACACGTGAGGAAGAACCCCCCAGGTTCTAAATCATGTGAATCCCCTCTGCCCAAACTAGATTTTCTCCTAGCTTTCTGGCTTAGTTCCCTATTGCCACCTCATAGTACATCAGTGGTGAAAGATGCAGCCAGTGTAACAAATGTGCTTGTTCCTGTAAGATCTGATATCTAAGGGTCAGCAACAGCATAAAAAAAGGCTTGGACACTAGTGTTTGTCCCATAGGTGGACCTCAGTTCAGGGTATGTGAGAGTGTGTAGGTTTTGTTGATTTGTGCCACTGGCTGTGGTGGCATGGATGCTAAGGTGCACAGTTAACAACCCAGAGGTCATAAGTTGGAGGCCATAGCAGAAGCAATCTCAGCACAGCCTGTCAGATTCCAACTATCCTTCAACAAGATTAGCAGTATGGAGAGACCAAAGAGTCTAGGCCTATTCAGTTTAGAAAAGAGATGCTTGAGGGGTCCATGATAAGAGTCTACAAAATACTAAATGATGAAGGGAAAGTAAATAGGGATTTATTATTTTACTCTCTCTTACAGTACAAGAACTAGGGTCACAAAATGGAACTAGTAGGTAGTACATTTAAAGCTAACAAAAGGCAGTTCTTTTTCACATGGAACATAATTGAAGTGTGGAACTCATCACCACCAGATGTTGTGGAAGCTGACGGTTTGGCTAGATTCAAAAAAGGATCGGACACATTCTTGGAGGAAAGGGGCATCAGTAGCTATTGAGCATGGGAGTTAGGGATACAACCTCTGAATCAGAGGGCTCCTACAGATGTGTGGGGAGCCTTCTTCAACACACTGGAAATCCAACGTATCAGAGCAGACTCAGTTAATCGAGTCTACTGGAGCACAGAAATTGATGTGCTCTGGCAGCCTTCCGCGTCATGTGCATCTGTGTCCCCCACGCTGCATATGACGCTGAAAAAATGGTGGCGGGGCATTTTTAAATAAAACATGTTTGACGAGCTTTAGGTCAAAGCACCCCGCTGCCATTTTTTCAACATGGGGACACACAGGGACACTGATACACATGACTTGTGGGTGCTTTTAATTAGCACGACTTGCTAATTAAAATGCTCAGGGCCACATCCCAGAGCACATGTAAAAATGCCCAGAACTTCCTAGACCTTAAATGCTGGAGGCTGCAAGTCAAAGGAACAGCGAGGTAAAAACCCTGGCCATACCCAATTCACTTTCTCTTTCAGTATCCCTTCTCTGCCCCTGTGTGACTGGGCAAGATGGACCTATGGTCTGACCCAGTAAATGACAGTCCTTATGTTCTTATGTTGTAGGGCTCAAAAAGGATAATGACACAGTTTGACAGAGCAAGCTAAAGTGAGAAGGGAAGAGCAGAGCTAAGACTGAAATTGCTAGCCATTAAGATTGGCATTCAAGCGGTTGGTGAGGTGGTTGCATTTTAGTTGCTTTCTGAGAAACTTAACCTCACTTTTGTCCTTCTGCTAATGGCTTGAAGGCTACAAATGTTGGCTGCTTACAGACATTAAGAAAAACCAAAAAATGGTACTTCAGTTTGACCCAGCTTGCCTAATATCTGAATAGATCAGGTGCTTCAGCAGGGCTTTTTTGGCACTTTTATCTAATAGCTGGTTCAATCAGCTGTAGATAAAAATGCCAAAATGCCCCACTGCGGAGCCGAGTTGAACTAATGCACTACCTCTTCCAGTAGAGCACTGTTTTTTTTTTGTTTTTTTCCATGTCTGTTAGCAGCCATCATGTATTTGGCTCAATAAAATAGGGTAGCTACATCTTTTAATAAAAGAGAAGTAAATTTTCTGATCTGTAAGAGGAATTTATTCCAGCTGGGGAAGGTCCGCTGCACTTGGAAACATTAAGAAACCCTATCCAAGGGAGATGGCAAGTTTTCTATATGAACATCTGTACTTTTCTGAGCCAAATTCAGTACTATAAAAAAAAGCTTGGTTTGGCATCAAAATTGCAGCCACCTGTTCCAGTGAAAAATTTGGTCCCTTATTGCTATTGATTTTTCAGCCTAATTATTTTAATGTGTGTTTCTGATCTCTACTCTTAGGGCATGGAGTATCTGGGCACAAAAAGGTATGTTCACCGAGATCTGGCAACAAGAAATATCTTAGTGGAGAATGAGAACAGAGTTAAAATTGGAGACTTTGGATTGACAAAAGTCTTACCACAAGACAAAGAATACTACAAAGTAAAAGAGCCTGGGGAAAGCCCTATATTTTGGTAAGTTCCCTTTCGCTGCATGAAACCAGGGCAAGTGTTTGCAACTGTACTGAGAAATGGATAAGTTTTCATATTGTGGGATCTCTAAAACCTAAAGGCCATTCCTTGGATTCAAAACATAGCCCTGATTGTAAGTACAAGATTTCAGTCACAGTGAGTGTGTCTACACATGCACTGGACTGTGGACTTGTTACTGCACAGTCATTTAGTACTTACTTAAGCAAGTACTAAATGACTGCGCAGTAATTGGCATTACTACATAGTCCCAATGCCACATGAGTTTTTTCCTGTGCTACTGCACAGTAACATTGGTGTCACAGTTCATGCCCTCTGACATTGTCGTTGTAGTAATGAGCTAGTGACGTAGCGTCTTGTGTAGATGCGCCCAGTATAGAATAGTTACTGTATGTAAATGTAGGTATTTTAAGCAGGGGGATTGTTCAGATGAGGGGTCAGCTGTGCATAGCATATCCAAATTAGGTCCAAGTCATAGGCGAAGTAGGTCCAGAGTCCTCAGGATAACACTTTGTCCACCAAATGTTTAAAGAAGTAGTAATATAGATGCAGTGTCCCCCTTTTAACTGGGGAAGAGAAAAGTGCTGAAGGCTGGGTATAGTCTGCTAGAGAATTCCCTCTGTGTTATATAGGAAGCTGCTTGGTACTATAGTACTATGGAGATGGGGACAGCAGGGAATCTGAAGACAGAGAAATCTTTGTGTAAAAGAACTTACATACGTACCCTTTTGAGCACTGGACCTGCTGTTTGTGTGAATGACACTTGTCAGCTCTTAGCACTTTAAGTTGTTACTCTCTTAAAAAAAAGAAGAAGAAGAAAAATTTAAAATATAGTGGGCAGCATACATAGAAATTAGATCCTTACGACAGGAATATTTAGATAGAACCAGAGGTGCATTAGGCATTGAAGCAACTAGAAAGACCCTCTGACTTGAATGGAATTTGACTTGGGCTTTTTGTATATGACATGGTGTTTCTTTGTTTGTGTTTCCATTCCATCATGCTACGTATTAGAAGAATACCTGTAATGTAAGTGAGACAGTTGATAAGCATTTCTGAGTACAGCTTTATAGAAACAGAAATAAGATAGATAATTTTAAGAAGAAAAAAATTGTAACTTTCAATGATGAAATAAAAAGGTATTAATGTCCATAAGCATGCAGTAAAGAAAATCTGTTTATGAAAAATGTCCTAGGTGTATCAAATTAAGACTTTTTATTTCTGCATAAAAACTGCCATTTACTGAGTCAGACCATAGGTCTATCTTGCTGAGTATCCTGTGTTACACAGGGGCAGAAATTGGATGCTGAAAGGGAGGGAACGGGTACAGATTTGATGCTGAATAATGTCGTATGTTTCCTTTATTAACTGGACCAACTTTTACTATGTGAAACAGGTATGCTCCTGAATCATTGACAGAAAGCAAGTTTTCTGTGGCATCAGATGTATGGAGCTTTGGTGTGGTCCTGTATGAACTCTTCACGTATATTGAAAAGAGTAAAAGTCCTCCAGCGGTCAGTGCATAGTTATGGGTTTTTTGGATTTCCTATTTTAAATTTAAATTTAACTAAAGATTTTAATTGTATGTAATCTGTAGTTGTTATATTGCCCTTTTAATGCTTACAAGTGGGTTTTCATGACGCAGCATCCAGCTCTAGACATGAATGTAGTAAAAAATAGTAATACCAAAGCATAAAATATTGATCAGATATAGGAAATTGTCAGATATGCTGTAATTCATAACTGTGCTAGAATTCATAACTGTGTCTGAAGCATTTTTAAAACATGCTTATGCCTGACTCTTCCTCTCAAACCACACATGAAAATCTTGAGTATTACAAATGCATCCTAACATTATATACATCTATTTCTAACACAGTTAAAAACCTAAGGCATCAACTATGCAGGCACTTATGCACCTAGTTGATTTGAGATGGATAACTCCTAAAAAGAAAGTTAACTCTGTAGATTGGGGCCCATGTCAAGAGACTCTTAAAGGTTCATAGGCATTAGGGCTTGAAGTTACCCTGGGAGATCATCGAGTCCAGCTCCCTGCCCTAAGGGCAGGAAGTCAGCTGGGGTCAAAGGATCTCAGCAAGATAAGCATCCAAATGCTTCTTCAAGGAGTCCAGAGAAGGTGCATGCACCACCTCTGGAGGGAGCCTATTCCAGGCCTTAGGGGCTCAGACAGTAAAGAAGTTTGTGACCATTGGTCCTTGTCATCCCATGGGGTGCTCTGGTGCACAGACATTCCCCCAGATCCTGATGCACACCCCTTATGTACTTATAGGCTCCCACAAGGTCTCCCCTGAGCCTGCACTTTTCCAGGCTGAAGAGCCCCATGGCTCTCAGCCTCTCTTCATAAGGCCTGTTCTCCTGTCCTCTGATCATGTGTGTGGCTCTTCTCTGGACTCTCTCAAGCTTCTCCAATCCTTCCTGAGTTGTGGAGCCCAGAATTGGATGCAGTACTCCAGCTGTGGCCTCACCAAGGCTGAGTACAGTAGGAGGATGACATCCCAGGATTTGCTTGAGAAGCATCTATGGATGCAAGCCAGAGTTTGGCTTGCTTTACCAGCTGCAACATCGCATAGGTGGCTCATGTTCATCTTGTGGTCAGTTATGACCCCCAAAACCCAGAAATGCCAGAAGGAAGCTTCACCTCTTAGAACAGTGTGTGCAAGCAGAGTTGGCACAGTAGACCTGGGCTTAAGTCAGGTCCACACCTGTGAGCAAGTGGCACCCAAAATTTCTCTGGGAAAGCATTGCTGAGAAAAGAACCAACACCAAGTCAGAAAGTACTTCAGATACCACAGTGAGGCCCAGCTATTATCTGCTCAGAGTTCTGCCCTTCATATTCTCCATGGCACCATGAGTAGTCCACTAACAGTAGCACTACATTTGATGAAACAGGGAATACTTATTTACCCATACCAGGACAATTGATGCAGTCAAAGACGGGTCCTGCTGTGAGATCAGAGCAGCTCTGAATCAAGTCCTAGTCCATAAGTCTTAGTTGGAAGAACAGAACGGTGACAGACAATAGAATTTATAGGATCTCTACTTGACTCTCATTCAACACAGGCCTACCTAACCAAAGACTGAGTCTGGTCCCTTCAGTTGCCCTAAGGCTTTAGTCTGCTAGGATATATTTAGGCTAGATATCAGGAGGCGCTACTTCATGGTCAAGGCAGCTAGGATCTGGAACCAACTTCCAAGAGAAGTGGTGCTGGCTCCTACCCTGGGGGTCTTTAAGAGGAGGCTTGATATACACCTTGCTGGGGTCGTTTGACCCCAGTACTCTTTCCTGCCATGGCAGGGGGTTGGACTCGATGATCTGCTGAGGTCCCTTCTGACCCTAGAAACTATGAAACTATGTCAGCATGCTCCTGCATGATGTCACTTGTCAGACTTTGCCTTTGAAAACTGCAGCAATAAGGATTGTGTAGTCTTTCAAGGCATCATATGAATAAAATGGTCACCACCTCATCCATCCCAGTTCCTGCAAGAATTCACCAGATGGCTAGGCCCACTGAGCATGAGGTAGAAGGGGGATCCTCCTTAATACCTATCCTGACAATAGTGCTTTTCTAAAATGCATGAATAACAGGTTTGGGTGTCCACTTGAGTCATCTTTGAATGCAAGGCATATGATCCCTAGATAAGAAATTACACATGAAAGTCCTGAAACTGAGGGCAGTCAGACTAGCCTGAGCAGCTTTTCAGTCTGGGTTGTTTGGAACTAGGTAGTGCACATAATGAAGACCAATATACTGACGAAGCTGTCAAGATTTGGGACTGGTGCTGTCAGCATAGGACAATCCAGCTATCTATTTTTCCTGAGAGCCAGCAACCACTCTGTGGACTTTTTGGCAAGGACACAATAATCATTCATGGTAAATCTTTGCATAAATCTGTCATAGACCCTCCTTTTCTGATAATAAGGGACCCCAAGCATAGATCTCTTTACTGTAGCAGGAAACACAAAAGCCAAAGTCTTCTGGTCCAAGGTGCCCAGGGCACCCCTCTTTCAGCGGACTCTGCAGATTTCTATGGCTTTCCTCTGATACTTCTAATACCCAGATGATATCCAAGATCAGAATGGACAACGCTAAGATTGTGATAATAGTGACAGAGAGACTTGGCTGTCATGCCTACCAGCAATTTCCAGACAAATTCCCCTATGCTTTCCTGAACATTATGTATCAAAACCAAAGCAACATCTCTTATTAGTCACTGATAGTGAGAGCCATCCTGATAAACAGTTGAAGGAGTATGATATTCATATTTCTTTCTTAACAAAAACCGCCTCTGTTTTTTCATGTCATGACATAATCTTTCTTATCTAACTTGAGGCTGATGCTTCTTACACTAACTCCCAATGGGAATGAACAGTAAGCCATATCTTCTGTGATTGTCTCTTTGTGGTCTTGGGCCAGTATCAGTATCCATATTTATGGATAAGAATCATATATCAAGCAAGAGTCAATGTTTTTAAGAATCCTTCAGTAATAGTCTGGTGCTGGGCTTTAGATTTCTCTGAAGATGCTCAGTCCCTCTCAGAGAAAGCACAAGACTGCTTACAAGTCTTTGTAAGCAGTTTTGCCCAAAACCACTAATGTAAAGTATTCACTTACAAATTACCTGAGTTGATACAAAATTATGACTTGGTTCTCCTGCTATCTATGATACTTATGAGCAGGGATCCTGGTTTCCTCTGTTTAAAAATTGCAGATTCTCTGATTAAAAACCCCCAAAATCTGTGATTGAAATGAAATGCCACTATATATATAGGTATCAGTTGAACACAATGTTTTATTGGTATATTTACAATTTTAAAGCAATTTGGAAGCTCACCAGTGCCTCAATCACTATAATAAGATACATT
>NW_017729024.1:120124894-120129749 GCF_001723915.1 Gavialis gangeticus | reverse complement strand
TTTCTCTGAAGATGCTCAGTCCCTCTCAGAGAAAGCACAAGACTGCTTACAAGTCTTTGTAAGCAGTTTTGCCCAAAACCACTAATGTAAAGTATTCACTTACAAATTACCTGAGTTGATACAAAATTATGACTTGGTTCTCCTGCTATCTATGATACTTATAAGCAGGGATCCTGGTTTCCTCTGTTTAAAAATTGCAGATTCTCTGATTAAAAACCCCCAAAATCTGTGATTGAAATGAAATGCCACTATATATATAGGTATCAGTTGAACACAATGTTTTATTGGTATATTTACAATTTTAAAGCAATTTGGAAGCTCACCAGTGCCTCAATCACTATAATAAGATACATTCTAAGTACCTATACATTTTTGATATTTGATTTTGGGTTTTTTATCGTGGAAAATCAGAGTTCCCCCTGCCCCTTCACTCACTAGGACGCAGGTCCTGGCCCCTCGCTCCCCACCCAGAGTTCCTACAGCCCTGCTGGAGGGGACCCCCGGCTGCCAGGGCTATGGGGCCAGGAACCAGGGTCTGCAGCCCCTGGGCCCCCCCTGCAGCAGCACCCAAGCCCCAGCTGCTGCCAGTGGGAAGCAGCAGACAAGCAGTGGAGCAGAGCATGGAGCCCAGCTCCCCTTCCCCCACAGGCAGCATGGCCAAAGTGGAGGGGCAGGAGAGGGGGCAGATGCAAGCTGCCCACTGCAGGTTTGGGCTCCCCGACCTGCTGCCCTCCTCCTAGGTCCCAGTGGGCGGGCGAGACCAGGAAGGGAAGCTCATTGCCACTGCTGGGAGCTCTGTGCCAGTGTGGCAAGGCACCCCCTGCCTGCCTGGTAGCAGTAGGGGACACAACTCCTGCGCCACCACCCCTGCTGCTGCTGGGCAAGAAGGAAGCGCTTCACCATGGCAGCGCAGGCCTTGCAGCAGCAAGGAGTTTCCCTGCCCACTCAGCTCTGCCACACCGGATCCCACTCACTGGGCCTCGAGGCCCTGGGGGAGGGCAGCAGAGCAGGGAGCCTGAGCCCACAGTGGGCAGCCAGCCCCCCACCCTATGTACAACTCTGGGGGGCACATGCATCCCATGGACTCCCCAAGAGTGTGCACAGTGGTGGGGAGCCCCCCCTCCCCCCATGGCTGTGTTGCCGTAGCTCATTGCTATGGAAACACAGCATCTAAAAATAATCATGCATCACTGGTTAATGCACCAAGTGCACAGTCAGGGCACATGTGTCCAGTGATAACAAATAGCCATGTCCTTAGAAATCTTTTTCAATGGTAAATATCTATTGGCATGATCCCTATATGATATGGTTGTGCTTAAAACACATATTCAGGCATCTCACCTTACCTAGTGCTCCCTGTTAGCCTGTATAACTGATCTCTCCCTGTTGTTATGTGTCAGTGTTGTGCCATCTACACATATTATTAACAGTAGTTGTATATTTTCATTCTGATCATCAATAAAGATTTTGGCAGCTGGCTGCCAATTGAGAGCTCCTTAGCCAATTATTTTGACCTGCTGAGGTGCAAGGTAGCAGGTTATGCAAACATTAAAAGATTTAACTTTCTAATAATTGTTGTTTAACATGCTCTTCAATTACAGATGGAATAGAAAGTATTTACTGTAATTGTCACTGTAAGATATAAACATATTAACTTGGGGGGGGGTTCCAAATACAGAACAGAAATATTTATGAAACATCTCTGCATTATCTGTTTTATGACTGAAACTCAGGAGCATTAAGGGCAATAAAAAAAATTCTTCACACATGACAGGACCAAAGTCTTAATAAGCTCTGTGCTGTATACGCATACTTATTGATCCAGTAGTAGACAGTGATGGTAAAATTAACAAAGCCTTTCCAATTTCAAAGTATGCTTTAACTTAGAAGTAAAAGAAACTTGGTTTTATGTTTCAGGAATTTATGCGCATGATTGGTAACGATAAACAGGGACAGATGATTGTATTCCATTTGATCGAGCTTTTGAAGAGTAATGGACGACTCCCAAGACCAGATGGGTGCCCTGATGAGGTATTACAGTGACTTTTTTGTCTTAATGCTGATCAGTAAATAATAAGTAATAACAATAAATGATGTAATTTCTTCATGGTATATTGCAGCAATGTCCATTGTGTGGTCACCTAGGCCCCTGCTACCTGTTACATATGTTAATCAAGTGGTGAACCATGCAATAAATTTAGGCTAGCCATATGTGCAAAGTAAGACCAGCCACAAGTACAAAGTAATTATCACACAATTAACTGGTTAATCATACAATAAATTTAGACCCGCCACATGTGCAAAATAATTATCATGCCATAAAAATGACTATCCAGCTATAGAAAGAGCCAATCAGCTATAAAGTTAGTGCTTGATAATGTGTAACAACTCTATAGCTGGTTTCTGTCTGGCTTGAATTTGAACATGTAGGAGGGCCCACATTCAGAAGTGGCAGATGGTTGTGTTTTTACCATGTAGTAGTTAAAAGACCAAAGAGAGGTATTATCAGATATATGGTCTTCCTGAATCTCTCTGGATAGGTTAGCTGCAGTTCATTGCTACAGGTTCATACAGATTTCAACTCCAAACTGGAGAATGAATAAGCTTTCAGGAGTCTAGCAGATAGCTCTACCTGTTAATATGGCTGGCTGATAGTTTCACTTAAGACAGGGCTGTCCAGCTGGCAGCCTATAAGCTGCATGCCCACAAGGGGTTAGTTTGCAGTGGCCCAGACTCCCACATAGCTGCTCCTCCCCCCGTTGCTCCAGCTGTAGCAGCTGCTGGGGGCTCCAGGCTCCCTGTTCCTCCTCCAGCTTCTGCTTCCTGCCTTTGTCCCAGGGGCAGAGCAGGGCATCATGGCACAGCCTTTGGCACCCATGCGGCACGCTGTAGCAGAGAAACCTATAGGCAGGAAGCTGAAAGTGGGGCTGGGGCTCTCTTGCCTGTGCACAGGGGGTGGGATGGGGGAGGGAGAAGGAACCACCAGCACATACAATGCGGCATTGTGGGGAGAGCATAGCTCTGTGAGGGCCTGTTGATCACACTAGTATGGTCTATGCAGGATCCAGGCCCTGCTGGTACAGCTCATGGGACATACAGGTCATGGCTGCCTAGAAGCTAGACAGCCGTCACTTCAGATATGTTAGTACAGCCTTCACACTTAAGAGTTAAAGTCTCAAAGACATGTGAGTTTCAGTTGTCCGTGTTACACTAACATGACTGTAATACATATACTCTGCTGTCATTGAATTTTTACAACATAAATGGCAGTATATTTGGCTACATGTTTTAACCTTAAAAATAGGAATAAATAATAAGACTTATGTGCACAGTGTCCTAGTTAATGATGATGTTGACATCTTAAAGTTTGCATTGCCTGATTTATGTGACTTTGCTTGTCCAGCCTTCATATTGCAGATGTTCCTTGCATCTAATTCTGAGATTTAAATTACCTGCCTTCACTATTTCCATTCGTTTCTTCCTCTGCTGGCAAGCTTAGGAATACACATACTTACTTAAATGCCAGTGCTGGTCCTGTGCAAAGATTTACACACTGGATGTACATGAGTTGTCCCATGTGGAACTCTTTGCATGTACTTAATTTTATACACAAGCCTGTAGAGGGTTATAGCATTGTACTGTAAGCATATAGGAGACGTTCACAAGTAGCCTCTGCATTTGTACTCTCACGTTGGGTATATATAACCAGTTATGTGTGCATGAAACCCCTTCATTTAAACACTCTAAATCAGGGGTGTTGAGCAAACCTGGCCCCAGAGCCAGATGAGTGGCACAAGGCTGGCCCACAGGCTGGATGTACAATGCAGGGCCAGCCTTGCTGGCCAGATTAGCACAGACCCTCCTCCCCTCTCACATGCTGAACCCAATGCCAGTGGTGCTTGCTCCAGCTAGACCAGGACTACATCACATGGT
This sequence comes from Gavialis gangeticus, assembly GCF_001723915.1. Classification (NCBI taxonomy): domain Eukaryota; kingdom Metazoa; phylum Chordata; order Crocodylia; family Gavialidae; genus Gavialis; species Gavialis gangeticus. Next base: position 120,125,816 of record NW_017729024.1, on the reverse strand, counting down.
GCCCATTCTGGCCAAATTGGGATGTGAGCCTGCCCCATATGGTCTGGGATGGACACTGCATGCAGCACAGGTTCTGGACTGGCTGGAGCAGATGCTGAGTCCAAAATGTGGGGGAACCACAAAGCCCTTCCCCACACCCCCTTGCCAGTGCATGACAACACTGTATTTGGTGCCAATTTTGGGACCTGTGCTGTACCTGGCGCCCATCCCAGACCAGCTACCATAGTGCCAGAAAGGCTCTGTGGAATCTGGATCTAGCATACCTGGGGGAAGGGAGGTCTGGACTGGCCCCATGTGGGTCCAGCTCTGGGGGTAGATGATGTGACTCCATAGGCCATGTCTTAGATACCTCTGCTCTAAATGAGCATGTATTCTCCTAAATAATGTAGAAATGTTCTTCTTGTGTGAATATTTTTTCTTGCTTCTATATGGGTTTTTTTTTAATCTGCATGGTTTGAATAACCACAGGGTGGTTTGTATCATGAGTCTGTTTCTTTGGGCCTTATGGGGAAGTGGGGAACTAGTACTTGCAACAGAATAGTTTTTTAATTTCTCAAAATAATAATGGGGAGGTTTCAGTCTTCCCCTTTATGTAATCTACATAAAGACCCAACTGGTTCTTCAGTGTGAGAAGCTGTGGTTTTCTCCCATTTTTGAGCTCTGATGGAACACAAGTTATTAGTCCATAACTTCTTACCAGTCTATTTTTTATTGGCTGCTCTGAGCATCAAATTAATGTAATTTTGGAACTATTGTAATTGTTTTGGAGAGAGGAAGACTGTCGTTCAAGTGGATGCGATTTCTGTGGGTTTTTGTTTTTTAACCTGGTACTTGAAAGTTGGCCAGAGGCTTAAAATATTAATAATGGTCCAGGTAAAGTTAGATTAGTGACCATAGTGCAGATAAGGAAGTAAACACTGAA
>NW_017729024.1:120107936-120119894 GCF_001723915.1 Gavialis gangeticus | reverse complement strand
AGAAGGAGAGAGAGATTTGAATAGAAAAGGTAGAAGGGAAGTTGCAGATCTGCAAGTTACCCTGTGAGTTTCATCATCACATATTGGAGGATCAAAGAGAGGGGGGATATGTGCAAATTCACTCCAAGTGCAGGAAGGTCTTCACCCAACCTGAAAGACTTGCTGTTTTAACAAGTACCTTGATAGAGCAGAGCTAAGAACAGGCAGGTGTCACCTGCACCCTAACTTAACCAAAGAAAGCAGTTAATGTGATGACAGATTAGAAGCTGAAGGTGCATCCTGCAGCTCTCCGGTCCCCTGCTAACTCAGAAACACTTCAGACTAGCTCAAAGCGTGTAACTAGCTGAATTCCTATTTATGTAATACCAATGTCTTATCTCTTCCTCAGATATATGCCATCATGAGAGAATGCTGGAACAACAGTGTAAACCAGCGTCCCTCCTTTAGGGACCTTGCCCAGCAAGTGGATCGTATAAGGGACAACATGGGTGGATGAGAGAATTTCCATTCATTCAGCAGACATGTTGGAACACAGAACAAAACTTTGTTCTTTGGTTTGCTGTGGATTATTGACACATTCACACACATCCATCCATCTTTGCTCTGAGCAAAATCTGTGTGAAAGTATCCTGCCAGAATCTGCAAACTGAGGAATTCTGTTCATTTTCTTCATCAGGTTACATTTTCTACTATGAGAAGACACCAATGAAAAACTTTAATGGAAAGGGGAATTATTTTTCTAAACAAAACAGCATACCTATTATGTGATCGTTCAGCGTCACCATTATTTGCCTTACTTGGCAGTGCAAAAAAAAAAGGGGGACTTACCAATATGGTGAGGATTTTAGAAATGAAAAGACCGAATGGCATTTCCTGGCAGACATACGTACACAGAGTATATTTTTGTCTTTTCACACTGAATGTATAGCATCTTGTCATCCTGTTTAGTGTATTGCACAAGGGCTCGTGTCTCATAATTTGTTGCTGTCAGTGCAGGAATAGCTTTACTGGAGAACAAATTGAAGGTGGGTAGATAACTAAGAAACTTCTAATGTGCCTGTTTGAGCCCTTTATTAGTCAGCAATATATGTAAAGGTATTCATCAGGCAGTTTGTATGATGTACTGTAAATATTTTAAGGGAAAGGGAACAAATATTTAAATTTGGACAGCCTGCAACCCTCCTTCAACTGAAAATGACATTTTGTAATGAACTTGTGAAAATTTAGCACAGCTTATTTTTCTTTTTTCCCTCCTGTGCCTATTGTGGAAGTGTTGGGTTCCCTCCCTGTTTTATGAAGGTACAGACAGCAACTAGAACTGAAGCTGCCTGCAATAAAGCAGTGACTTCTGTTTACCATTTCTTAGAATAAGAATGCTAAATATATAGTTAACCCTTTTACATGCTGCTTTTTCCCCTTTCCATTTGTGTAACCTCCAGGGAGTGATAGGTTTAACTCTAAATAGGAGTTTTGCCTTGGGGTTGAATTAAAGATAAAAAGCACCCTCCACAACCCGTTTCCCCAATCCAAAGAAAAGGGTTTACAACAAAACTCCTTGCATGGCCAGCCATCATCTTGCCAGGACTATTTTCTGATGAAGCTACACTATCCCATCTCATATTTTCTGCTGATGGTAAAAGCCAGGGAAGTGGGGTTAGGCAGGAAATGACAACAGGACTCCATAGTCAGTCAAGTGGCCAGGGCTATCCAGACACAGAAGTGCCTGTTGCCTGCATGCAGGACAGTGTGTGTCTGACAGCCTGAGCTTATTAAAGATCTCTGCAGCAAAGGTAATACAACTCCAGGCTGAAATACCCTGAGTATTGAGTGTCCCAACGTGTAAAGATCAGGGGGAATAAGTGCTGTTGTCTCTAGGTGTAAATCAGACTGATGTTTCAGAACTTAAGCCATATGATTCTACTTGCTCTCATAAAATAGAGTACTTTGCACCTTGTTTGAATCTCTTTGTTTGGCTAGTTCACCCTACATTTTTGGTGAGAGAAGCTTGTTTTAGGGGCCTTGTAATTCAACAAAGTGCTCTTGCATCCAAGTAGAATATTCATTTTAAAATGAATTGGCAGTGAGTGAGTGCAACAGCAATTATTTATAAACATGTAAGGTGCACAGTAGTGATGTCATTATGTACATCTAATAGGAATATTTTAATATTTACCTCAGTTTTAAAAATGCTTACCCAGCGTTCAGTTTAAAACAGTGCCAGTATGAGCAAGCTTGGGAATTCTTTCCTCCATCCTTACTCAGGCAAAACTCACCCTGACTTACTGGAGAGAGGTTTTGTCAGAGTAAGAGGGCAGCATAAGTTCCTCTATTCTGAATATTGGATCTAATAGTAATTTATATCTGCTGACACAAAGTTTGAAACACTTAAATCAGCATTTTTAAAAAGTAACTTTAAGTTGCAAATAACTTTAAAGTTCTTTGTCCAAAGCGATGCTTCTTATTGCATTTCTGTACATTGCTTTGGAGTCTGTTTCAAAATGAGCTTGTGGAAAGAGATGTCTTTGCGTTTGTAGAGTCATAACTTGGTGTATTGTTTTTTGTAACAAAACAAAATAGAGTTTTACAAGCATTAAAACAGCATTGTAGCTGGGAAAACATACAGAAACAAATCTAAAAATGCAGTGTATAACACTCAGTAACAAATATGGTTCCAAGAAATACTAGATGAAATATAATTTATGTAAAATGAAAAAAAACCTCAGGGAAGTTTGTGTAATGCAATGAAGAGATCTTCCATTCTGCTATATTTTTCAAGAGATAAGACATCCTGTTTGTTCTACTATAGTCTGATTAATTTCATACACTTTGATTTAATAACTGTAGTGTTAGAATATAAAAGGATGAAGATTTTTGAAGTTCTGTATTATTTTATTAGATGCTTTTTAAAAGATGTTTTTATTTTTTGTTTGGCTTTTTTCTTTTTTTTTTAAATGTTCCATCATTTTTTAGACAATGCTTTAACTTTACAAAGCAGTCAAACTTTGTACTCTCTATTGGACAGGGACAAAATAACCCATTATAATAAATCTCTGTAAGGCATGAATATGTCATGTTGAGCATCCCCAGCTCAATAAATAGGAGCAAGCAGTGCTTAGCAACTCCAAGAGTTGTACAGATCTTGTAAGATTTTCAGTTCTGTGGCATATACGTTTAGTTCTTTGTACGGACACAAATCACATGTTTTTCAAATAACTATTTGGTTGTTTTTCAAGACGATACACATGTAGTGACTTTGCTAGACTTAATGCCAAATGTAGTAAACTTTTGAAATTAATGCACTTCAGAAATAAGTTCTTATGATAGTTACAGTAGCTCTGTATATACTGTGGTATTTTTTTACATTAGTCTTTGAATTAACAGATAAGTCGTAATTATTTTAAAGTTGGTATTCACTTTTTGTCACATTTTCTTGTTATTTATATGCTACCAAAATGCTGTGATTTGTTGTGAAAAATGCTGTGTCCTACACATACATGACTGCTGCTATAAAGTGAAGTTTATTACAGCTACTGCTTCAGATTTTTTATTAAAGAAAATAATTTTACTATAAAGTAATTGTATATTGTACAAAGTCTTTACAAACAATTTTTTTTTTATTTCCTAATGTAATACTGGTCTGTGGTCCACTAGTTGTGAATATGTTGAGCTTCAAAATCATTCTTAAATGTATTCCACAAAGTTGCAACAGTCATGTAATAAACAGGAGGAAAGAGTTTTCAGACAGGTACAACCTAACCTGAAAGGAAGAAAACTAGCAGCTTGTAAGAGTGTGGACAAATCACAGTATCTAAGAAACGCTTCCATAGTTTTCAGATACTAATTACTGTATAGACCTATGAATATAATTGTACCAACATATTTCAAAAATATTAAAATTATTTTTAAAAAGAAGTTTCTTCTAATTTTTGGATATAGTTGAACAGTCATTCCTTACCAGCCACTCTGATAGCAGTAGGGGAAGACGGGAGCTACTGGTAGCAATTAACAAGGGCCTGGTTTTTAGGCAGGCTGGAATGTGCATGTGCACAGGAAAGAGTTGATCTGAGAGCAGGATTCAGAGACCTCAGATGCGTTTGTGTGTTGGATAATAAATTACTAAAAGCTGTAGGGACTTGAACCTGAAATGGTCTGACAGTTGTTAAGAACTGAACATGGCAAACTATTTGACCTGCTTACCAACTTATATCTGCTGACCTCCAGTTTTATATTCTGTTTTGGTGGCAGGCCATGAGAGCTGTCTACAAAAGTGAATTGTAAGCAAACTGACTGATGAGAGGCAGCAGTATTTAACTAAAAATGTATCAATAAAAAGGACTTTTCAACCTGCAGAGTTCTTATTTGCTTGTTTCATAGTTGGTAGGGTCGGAAGGGACCTGAGCAGGTCATCAAGTCTGACCCCCTGCCATGGGCAGGAAAGAATGGTGGGGTCAAACGACCCAAGGAAGGTGTATTGTGTATTCTGTTGACCCTTAGTGTAAGAAATAATTTACTTTTGAATTCCAGATAAGAAAATGAAGCTACTTGTAGACATTGGTTATCTAAGTTTTGTGTATGTGCCCTCTCACGGCTGACTTGCAGACAGCTGTTTTTAAAAGTGTAAAGAACGGGTACCTCAAAGCTTTCCTTTTACTTACAACCTTTACTTTGAGTTGAAGGACTTGTGTTCTCCTACAGTTGGAAAATATAGTGCAATATTTCTACATTAACTATGCAATTGACCAGCAAAGAATTTGCTTAATAGAATATTCTTAAGATGAAGGGAAACAGAACTGATACCTTAAGGTTCACTCAAGGATTGAGCTTGTTTAATAAAATGACCTTAGTCATATTCTTGAAATAATTGGGTACGCCATGCAAACATTTCCATTTTGTACAGTGTTTTACTTCAATGAAGTATATTTATTGGTACTTGTCATGGCTAGTTTACTTTTACCTCTAGCTTCCACAAGAAGAGCTATGATAAGGGATGAAAAGCAGATTTCCAGCAGTCTTACCTCCTGACAAGGCCAAAAGTGAAGAGTTGATATATTAGATTAAAGATGAAGTGCATGCTGTAGTTTTAAACATACTTCAGTGATTTATGTTGTTTATACATTGCTGTGCTGTAACAGTGTACTCTATGTTAAAACCTTGGCCAAACTTTCCAGAAGCCTCTCCTAGCACAAAAATACAAACCGTAATTAAGTCTCAAACTATGACTAATGCAGATATAACTGTGCTAGGGCAGTATGTTTTAGCCAGCCTGGAAAGCTGCAGACAATGGCTAAACAATAGCAAAAATAAGAGTATGGACAAAAACTGAGTTGAGAGGTAGCGGTATAACATGTGAAAGTGTTTTGCTGAGGGCTAAGCTAACACTTGGTAAGATCAGGCACCAGACAGGCATTAAGTTCTTGCCTTTTTAACCCACTGTACTTGGTTTGTCTGTCCAAAACTTACGGTTCCCTCTTAAGACAAGCAACACCTTCCATAGGCCACCAAGGAACTAGTTTAGACTGGTTCTCATGAAGACAGAATGGTTTTAAATACATTTCCAGCCGTTTTTGTAACTAATAACATATTGGCTCTATCAAGGTTAGCTACTGAAACACAGCCTTGGAACAGATTAAATCCAAAGGAAAAGTAGGAAGAAATTTTGTTGAGAATTTCTCTTGAACTTTCATACGCACCTTAGCCTATGTCATGTGCTATGCATTTTAGTGCTATACTAGATAAAGTCCACTTGAGTTATCTGAACAGCCTTCTAGATTTCTCCCTCAAAAAAAAGAGCAGGAGTGAATTTGGTGAGGTGTCTATATTAATCAGTTGTCTGGCTGACTAGAAATCAATAACCTCTAAGCAAACTAGTTTCTTCTTTGGAGTATGAAGGAAAGTTAGGCTAAATGTGAAAAATCTAATAGCTTGGTCTAAAACCTGGATTCACCACTTGAAATTCACCTTCACACACTGAGATGCAGAAGCTGCTCAGAGAAAACGTATCTCACCTGCATACCTCTGAGGTTAGTGCACATCCATGTGTGGTAATTCTGGATATTTTTTTTTTCAAACAAGCAGTCAGATACAACTTCCTCAGATTTTCACTTTACTAATTTAGCAGTGTCTGACAAGATGGCTTAGTGCACACGCAGCAATTTTCTAGCACATCTGTGCAATCAAACAGGCCATATTGGTCAAAAGAATTTAAAGGTCAGTCTTAACAAGGGCTATTCCCACACCCAATTTCAACTTTATCAGGGTGACTTTTTGTAGGGATGTCACTTCCTCAACCCCTTGCTCCCAACTGAGATTAAATGAGGCATTTCATTTAAAGCTCCCTCTCCACCTTAGCATAGAGACCTAGTCTATGATGGACAGTTAAAGAAAGCTTTTTAAATGGCTGAATGGCCTGAGGCAGGGTTTATGAGGGAAACAAACATGCACTTTGACATCGCAGATTGTAGTGGAAGCTATACTGAGGGTCATGCAGTTACCTTTCCCCAAACAGAAATAGCATATGCAAATAAGAAAAATGTTTTAGTCTAAATGCTATACTTAGTATCCCTTGGAAGAGTTATGAAAACAAGTGTGACAATAGGAAACACAACTTGGCTTAATAACCAAGGAGGTCCCTTCCAGCTGCTTTTCCCATCCCATGCTGCAATACTATGGACCTTCCATGGTCTCAGAAAAAAATTGTTGGGATATTTATCAAAATATGTAGGAGACGCAATCTTCATTTCATGAAGCATTAGTTCAAATAAAAGCAAGATGGAGGACTGCCTGAAAGATGGTAAAACAAAAGATAAAATCTTCAATCCATTCAAGTACAATGGTATAGCAATAGGTGTTAAAATTTTGGCCTTTAGTGATAACTGCTTATGATCCTCTTCACATAACTGGAAGTATATCATTGTAAACCTCAGAGTGCAAGTTGTACTTAATGAGGTGTTCATTGTAAACACTCATAAGGACACAGTTCAGAGGGACCTGAAGTGATTACAAACATTCATAGGAAATAAAAGGTCACAAAGTTAAGAACAACCAATGGAAAGCAAAAAAAAAATAAAATCCAGAAGCCACAAACATTAAAAGCAGAAGGTAAATAGTAGTTGGTAATTCAACAATATGTCTCAAGGAGTGCACAGAGTAAAGTAATTCAGTACTCTGGAAAAGTGAGCAAAATGTCAGATGTTCACAAGTAAAGTTTAAAAGGATTAAAGATTAAGAGTACCAGCCATCCAAGCTTAGTGAAACGATAACTGAAAAAGGGTGGGGGAACAAGGTAAGCTTATAGTACTTGAGATAATTATGCAGGGCAGCACAGACATATCCAAGTAATAGGAAGTGATCAATAGAAAGTTTTAATATTTTATAATACATAGATTTCCGAGAGAAAAATGTGATAAAGAACTCTTGCAAGTGGAGAAAAATAAAAGGCAGGATAAATGTGCACCTTATAATCTAACCAAAGTGCATGTATATATACAGGTGTGTAGATATATATAGTTATATATAAATATGTAGCACAAGCTAAGCTTTCATATGCTGAAGCTCACTTCATCAGGTGCGCAAAATTTATATTAATTGTGTTACAAAAGCAACTATTAAGTTCTATAGTTCTCTATTAAGTGGTGCAACAGCCAATTTGGTATTCACTTGATCTCCAAGTTATAAAAGATCTTTTTAGGTCAAATTGAGCCAAGTTTCATTTTGTTAAAGGATGCTTTTGATATGGTTTCCAATGACGGGAAAAACAACTCTGTAACATTCATAGAATGTAATATATGTTTAATTACCATGGATTTTTCTCCCTAGAGTGTTACAAATATGAGGTGGGAAATTTTAACATAAAGAACAAACATTCAAATTAGTAACAGTTGAGTAGAAATTTAGATTAAAAGGTTACTGCTGCAAAACAAAGTCACTAACAGTTAGGTTTGAGGGGGGTTTTAAGTAAAATCTACAACCAGTCACAGACAAAATGAAATACAAACACATGATTATTTTTCTCTCTATGCGCAGCACTCAATCAAGTATCACTGCAACTAACATTGAGTCCATATGTCTAAAATAAATGCAGAAGTACCATTTTAGTTTCAGCATAGTGTACTAATTTCCATTTTAGTGCAGCCCCATTTGCAGCACATTCCTGCCACCCCCATAGATAAGTCCCGTTTCTTTCTGGGATACTTAGCCCAAGGAAAACTGTTTGATCCCATGGGACTGGCAATTCCTGTTCCACCTTTGTTCTTCTGGGCAGCATCTTCAACCTGACGGACATATTCTTTGAAGTCATCTGACGTGGGTACATATTCATTATAATCGTACAAATTAAACAAATCCTTCCCTGCTTGTTGTTCAAGTGGTAGGCTGCCTCTCTGCAGCTGCTCCAGATCTGGAACAAAGACTGACTGCAACTTTAAGTTTTCTGGTTCTTTGTTATTTGTGGTTTGAGTAGAATCTGTTTTACAAAAAGTTATTTCATATCAGTATACAGCATTACAAGGAGCAGATGGCCTTAGAAATAACACAAATAATCAATTAACAACAGGCAAAGAATTATGATAGCAACGCAAGTTGAAGAACCCAAATTCTACTATTCTTGCTGGCAAGTTTTTTGGAGCAGAATGGGTGGCATTGTTTAATTGTGCACACAGCGGGCACATCTATATGAGACGTTTACTGTGCAGTTGACTAATTAAGTGTGCAGAAAGCATCTTGGTATCTATATGTGCACCCTTATTAGGCTGGAGTAAACTGACAATGTATTCCACAGCAGGATAGTACTTATAAGTACAAGTACTATCCCACTGTGGAGTAAAAAACGCAAAAGCATGCGTGTAGATGCTGGAGGTGCTGGCTGGGATGTGAGGGTGCTTCAGTGTGGGCGCTGGCTGCCAACTAACCCCACACTGAATCTTCCTCATGCCCCAGCCATCCCCTCCACAGCACACTGAGTTGGGGGGAGCAGCCCCAGGGTAGCAGGCTAACCCCTGGGGATCAGCCTGCCAACTGGGGCTGCTCTGACCCAGCTCCACATGCTGTGCATGAAGAAACTCTGGAGCTTATTGCTCAGAAGTTAATTGCACCCAGAAGTAAACAACTCTGGAGTTTATTCATATGTAGTAAAAGCACGTGTAGACACACCCAGTGTAGTATGACTAAAACAGCTATAGTTTCACAGCTACTGGAAACAGCTTCTCCTCCCTGAGCCCCAGCTTACACTCCATCTTAAGTAAAAAGTAAAAAAATATGTGTTTTTCATCCATCTTTGCAATGCTGAGATGCAAGCGATCTCTGGAGCTTGACCAGCTTATAGAACTTGACAGCCCAGAGCTGTGCTTTTAAACCAACAAAAAAGGCTCAGTTCCTGGATCATCTAATGGGTAAGAGGTTCGTTGCAAGAAAATAGTTGTGATGCCAATACAATGTTTTGGTATCCCTCCCCAAAAAACATCATTCCTTAAGTTTACAAGAACCTGTGGCAGCAGGTGGTGTTTTCTAAAACCTCTAGTTGGACTGTTTAAGTGGCCTCAGCGTTGCTTACACCCTAATGTTAGCAAAGACTGTGGCACTGCACCTTCAGCAGTTGCTCCGAATCCATTCCCTGACAGCACTGTCTTACTTAAAATTATTCAAGATGGCTCAACTAAACTATTCTGCAATGGGGGAAAAGGTCTTTCTGAGATCCAGAATACACTGATACAATGGTGACTCTAAGGTGCAGCAGTGTCAGAATGGCTCTTGTACAGTGTTATGGAGAAAAATTAATCTTGGAATTTTCAACCTGTTTTGCAAACTATTCAGTTTTATGAACCTCCCTCTTATTTCTGGAAAACCACCAATTTCTTCCAGCATGTTATAAAAGTATGCATTTTCAACTCTTTTTTGGCTCTTGTCTTTCTCTCTCCCCTTCTGTTCTGAAAATGAGGAGGGCTAGCACCTTACCCATTAAGTCTACAAATACGATAAGATGGGAGGTTCTTTGGATGACCAAAGGGATTTATCAAAATAAGAAATCATTTCACGCATTCCTTGCCAATATGTAAAACTCTCCTCACTTAATGTAAGTATATGCTTGTGGGATATCACAAGCACCAATCGGCTTTGAAAATGCCATGTACAAATGAACAAGGCAAGGATTTTGTTTTGGTGATACCTTTCATTGGACCAGTTCTGTCTATGACAGAAATACCTGGGCTGATTTTGTTTCTGCCCTTGAGCCCTCACAATTTTCTTAATTAGAGTTTCAGCAAAATCAGCTCAGCCACTTGAACTAGAAACAGGATGATATTTTTCCAAAACAAAAGTTAAGATGCTTCTTCACCTTCAGATGAACAGAATCATTTTGAGACTTTCATGCCAGGTTCTTTGTTCTCTAAAAGCAAACGATTTAAGCCTACAAGCAGAATCCCTTAATTTTTATTTAACCCAGTGTGTACCTTATTACCTCTCCAGCCCCACAAGCAACTAAAAAAAGATCAGAGGGTGAAAAGCCGTACTTCTGCTGGGCTGAGAAGTCTGTGCCTCTTAGGAGCACAGAGTTTCAAGAGTCATTTAATACCTTGCTTATACTATTATATATTATTTATCTGTGCTGGCACTTACTTTGGAGGCCACTAGTTTGTCTTCAACCATTAGAGCCTTCCAAGCTGTCAAGAGTTGTCTCTCAGTTAGACCACTTATTAAAACCTCAGAGCTTTCTGAAAACCCCTTAGTGCTTCAACTAACTTCTAAAAATTAAGACAGGCTCTCACTCAGTAATCATGAAATTCAGAGGCTGTCTAGAAGAGGTCGCTTGCATATGTACACTGAAGTCTCTTATAACTGTCATACTGATGAGCAAAAGGATTAATGGAGGATTAACAGTCATACTGACAGTTATAGGGATAGAAATCTCATATAACTGAAGTCTAACGACAGTTATAAGGGCTGAAGTCTCTTATAACTGAAGTCTCTTATGACCGTCCTGCTGGCACTTACAGGGGCAGACCAGGGTCTCTAGACTGATCTTAATTTCATTCCGATTCCCATCGAAGGGCACTGTCCTCATGTTGCCGGTCCAGAGTGAAGGCCGACCCCAAACTAGCACCTAACTTCTTTTTAAGTAAGAAAAAAGCTGTAGCATGAATGCCAATGCCCAGCTCCATGAAGGAGAGGCAAAGGGAATGGTTAGGCCAGGAGAGCTTGGACTATAAAAAAACCCCAAACCCCTAGAGGTGCAGATTCTCACCAAGCCTCAACAGGTGTCCCCTAAAACCTCACATAGACTGCTTCAGTTCCTGCAGGATTATATCTCAGAGCAAGAATGAGATAAATGACGGAGAAGGAGTGCACCCCACAGATCCATGTCGGAGCCCCCAGGCTTCAGAAAGGAGGCGAGGGGCCAGGGTGGCTGTGCACTCCCTGCTGCTACAAGTGCATGGGCCTGCTCGCACAGCGCGGGAAAAACAGCTGTGCCAGCAGGCAGAAGGTGCTGCCCAGGGCTCAGCCTTTGACTCTGGAGGTGCCCCCTGCATGGCCTGGGGCTCTGTCTTGACACTCGAGGCGTCCAGGGAAGCAGCCTCGGGATGTCTTTCCCACAGGCTTCAGGTGCCTTCCCCACAGCCTCGAGGTGCCCCATACAGCCTTCAGGGGCCTTCTCCACAGCCTCCAGACATCCCCCACAGCCTGGAGGTGCCCCACATAGCCTGGAGGTGCCTTCCCCATAGCCTCCAGACATCCCCCACAGCCCAGAGGCTCCGCTCGCCCTGCTGCAAGAGAAGCGGCGGGCGCGCACTGGGGCGGCAGCCGTGCCTGGGCAGCGGTTCGCCGGACGGGCGCCCCGCGCACTCACCGGGTCCGGGCAGCGGCGCGGCGCCCTGCAGCGACAGCCTCTTCCAGCGGGAGCCGCCGCATGTGAAGATGACGGCGCGGATGAACTCGCGGCCGCACAGCTTCACGCCGTAGTCGCCCGCG
>NW_017729024.1:120099744-120107750 GCF_001723915.1 Gavialis gangeticus | reverse complement strand
CCCAGCCCCGCCGCTTTCCCGCCCTTTTTATACAGCCCCGCGCCTCAGGGGGGCTGCACCGCCCCAGCCCCGCCCGCTCGCCCCGCAAGTTTGGAGTCACAGCTCTCAGTGTGGCAGCGTCTCGGTCCGCCTTTAGCTTTAACTTTAAGGCTTCAGTGCTGCAACCGGCGCCATGCAAGCAACCCCTTGATTAAAGGGTCCAGATCAGTGGGGGCTGACCGAGCCCCTCAGCCCCGGCCCGCCCGGTACCACACGTCCCCTGTGTGCGCCGTCCTGGGGCCACGGGGGTTGGTTGTGACAGATACACCGCTCTGGTGTAAGGACAGAGGCAGGACCGGGGCTTTGGGTAGATCCGATCTCTCTTCTTAGATCACCTGAGGAGTTGGAAGAAAGTCCTTTGCAAACAACTTTCTTCCAGCTCTTCAGCTGGTCTAAGGAAAGATAAATCTAATAAAAGATCATCATAAAAGATAAAGCCACTCAGTCGTCTAATAAACGATCTCACATGAATACTGTATCCAGCTACCAACTGAGTGGCTGGGAAAACTTTTTTCTGGGTGCTCAGTTGGTTTAATAAAAGATGTCACATCCACCCAAAGAGCTTTGCCTGCCAAAATGCCCCATCATTTTTCAGGCAGCTCGTTGATGCCGCTTCTGCAAAGCTCAAGTCACTCTCCGGGCATCTTAACTGACTTCTGGGTTTGCTGCCAGCGCTTTCCCATGCCTGCTGGCCTCAAAATAGAGCAAGGTTTCAGCTTTGATGGCCCGGTTCTCACTCACTCACTGGCAAGTTATGCTGAGCAATATAAAATGAAGAAGAAGAAGACTTAGTTGCATATTTTTCAGTGTAGGATCAGGGCTGGATTAAGGCACAGGCAAACAAGGCACATGCTTAACTAGGGCCTTAAGTGAAGAAGGGGGCCAGTTGTGCTTATTGTACACATTATAATTACTGAGTGAAAAAAGTAATATAAATATACAATATTAAGTAGGGGCCCATGAGTTTGTTTTCCTAGGGCCCACTAAAGGGTTAATCTGGCCCTGTGTACCATAGTTTTTCAGCAAATACAGTCATTTTGAGTTTCCAATACAATAATTTAAAATTTAAGACCAGGCAATGCTGCTCAGCTCATTCAGCAGCTCTGCCCCCACAGTTGCCAGCCACTGCCACGAGGGAGCCCAGCTGGAGACAGCCTCCTTCCCTGCGCACATCCTTTATGCTGGCTACTTTCGGGAGGAGTTGCCCTGTCCCCCACCATACATACACCCTGCCCCCCAGTCTCAGCTTGTCACCCCTAGGCTGTCATTGCCTCCCACACAATCCCTCCACCGGGGGATGATGTTCCCCCTGTTCAGGATGCCGGCCCTTGTCCAGCCTGTTTTGAGATGCCCAGTGCTCCTCAAACAAGATACAGGGGAGTGCAGGTGCCTGGCTCCAGCTCTGGATTACACCTGGGGGAGTGATGGGGGAAGGACACTTGAAAGTTTGTAGTTACAGCTCTCAGTGTGCCAGCATCTTGGTCCACTTTTAGCTCTAACTTGAAGGCTTCAGTGTTGCAACCACTGTCATGCAAGCAGCCCCTTGATTAAAGAGTCTCGATCACTGGTGGCCAACCATTTTTTGGCAGGCAGGCATGGCACAAGTTGAGTCCCCCCTCTCTTGAGTGTCAGGCAGATCCCTATGCCTCCAGAGGAATATTGGATAGACATTGCGCCCTGGGATGCCAAAATGGAGGCAGAGAGGGCACGAGTCACCAGGCACTCCGAGTAGAGCAGGGGCAGGATGCTGTTGCGAGTGTGGTGTCACCACCAAAAGCCAAGCTAACCTTTCCCTGGTTCCAGTTGCCACTGTTTTATATGGTGAGCAAGGATCTGAAGTCCTGAATTAGGTGGCAGCTTGACAGGCAGGGAAGAGTTAACCTGGCTCTTAGTGGTGACAACTGATGCCTCTTGTAGCAAGGGAAGTTTAGGTTAGATATTAGGGGAAACTCTCATGAGGAGCACAGCAAAGCACTGGAACAGGCTACCCAGAGAGGTTGTAGAGTCTCCAGCCTTGGAGGTTTTAAAGACCCAGCTAGATAAAACCTTGGCTGGAATGATACCGGTAGGGGTGGTCCTGCTTTGAGTAGGGGGTTGGACTACGTGACCTCTTGAGGTCCTTTCAATCCTAATTTTCTATAATTCTCTCCCAGCAGTCTTAACCCCCTCGTCCCTTCTGATCCACTTGTCCCAGAGGCTAGAGTCCTCCACCTCCGTTCTGGCACCACCCATTACTGCGTGCTCCAGGCTCTCGTGCTATACACAGCAGCTGCCCAGGCCATTTGTGGCAGGTGTGCTGCAGGTTGGCCATCCCCTGGTCTTGATACATCCAATACAAATGCTGAGGGAGTGAGGGAAGAGATTTCAAGAAGCCTTCCCAATTTCACTAGGGTCCTGCACCAATCTTGGGTGATCGTGAATGCAGAAGGGATGCATTTGGCACCCCAAATGGACATGTGCTTTGCTAGGAAATTTTTGTTGAGTTAGCTAGAGTTCTGCTTTGACACATACTAAAGCCTGCCTCTGCACCTCAATCCTTAGTAGTGCTCTGTGTTGGCTAGCCATATTAGTAACCATTGAAGACTATGCCAGCAGCCAGTGAGCGAATGTTCTAACAGTAGTAAAGGCAATTTGTAAATATAAGGATGACATCAGGCTAAGCTGAAAATTATTTGGCATTGATAAATGCATAATTATACTGGATGGTGTTAAAACAGCATCATTTATTACCCTGCATGATGATAAGTCACATTCTTATAAAATGTGCATCATGAACAAAGCCCACTGAATAGATGTGTTGACTTGAATAGTGGGTTGTAATGAAAACATCACTATATAAATAACATACTTTTAAAACTACATTTCATCAGCAACAATAAATGGCAGTCTTTCAAAATCTGCCATGAATTCAGACCGGAGGCTAAATGGCGTTAGCTGTTCATCACACCAAAGAAAGCTGTTGAGAAATGTATGCAGAAAGAAAGAAATACCTTAAATATTTGTTTTGTTAGTTAACAGATGAAAGTAACAGTATACTTTGTACTAAATTATTGCATTAGAACTGGGTGAAGCAATAGGCATTAGTAGAAAAGTAAAATTACGTTTCAGCGTGAGAAGTATAGGGTATTATGTGACTGGTATATTGCTCTGGTTTGAGTAATGTTTTTTGGAAGTTGCTTACAGACTCCAAATTTAAATTGTTGCTCACAAAGCATGCAGACTTGTTTGCTATTCTAATGCTTGATTGTTTTCTGCAATAAACACCACCACCACTGATACTGCTACTGGACAAGAGGACTCAATAACTGAACACTGTTTTCAACTGGACACTTTTTATCCATATACTTCTGTTTAGCTGTACTTATTTAATCTTTATGGGTAAATAGCCAATCAGGGTGCATAGTACAAAAAGCAGCACCATAACTATATTTTTAAGGAAAAAAACGCAGTTTGCAAATACAATAAAATCAGGATTCTGTCTCCTTCCCCCTGTCCCCCCTTTCATTTGCTTGGTAATTTGGGTCTTGTAGTGTCCAGCTGCCCAAAGCACTGTAATTTATTTTCCTTTTCATAATTTTTAAGTTTGTCATTTATGTGTGTTCATAAAATGCATTTTTTTTGCTGTATGTTCCACTATTATGCATTTGTTCCATTATGACCATTAAAGAGGTGTCCATTTTCCCTGTAGAGTTTTATTTATGCAACATAGAAAGCACACAACTAAGGTGTGTTTGCTCTTATAATTTCTTTGCACACATTTCCAAGAAGAAAAACGTTAAAACAGTTTCAATTGCTCCATCCACACAAGCCAATAAAAAATGTTCATCATATTCCTTCTCTAACATTCATTACCTGCCAGCATCATGTTTACTGTTTTCAGTGAATGACTCCATCCTGTATGTCTAAAAAATGTATAGTAATGCAAAAAATACAATAACATAATAACAAAGAAACTAACCTCTGACCTCAGCAATGTCAACATGCTTGCTAAATAGCTATGCATTAGGGAATTGGGTGAATTATCCTTCCCGTAGGAAAGCATGAGGTCAGAGACAGTATGAAGACGGCAGCAAAAGACAAAAAGTGCTTTAATACAGCTGTGATAAAATAAAAACACAGTAATTAATTAAATATGGTAGGGACATAAGAACAAAAAAAGTTATAAAAAAGATGATGCCACTGGGCAACAGGCAGTAGTATGATTCACAGTTAGAGAAAGCCTAGCTAATTTCTATTTAAGCCTCGCTCTCACTGTCTTGCATCCTGGCAAAAGTCAGTTTGGTCAGCAAAAGTCATGAAAACAGAGAAATTCACATTACAAAGACAGTGTAAGAATACACTGTTGGATTTACATCTTATTGTCTTGCCAAGAGTTTTAGCTCACAGTCAGTTTGCAAGTAAAAATTCAGTTTGCCATCTCTGAAAACTGGTATCTGAACATCTGGCCACACTGAATAAATCATGGGGCTCATTCGTCACCAGTAGCAGTAAAGATGCTGGTAAAGAGGGAACAGACTTACATGGCCATCAGAAGTGAAAGCTGTTAAACTCTTCTTTCAGTCAGTGAAGTCTAATTCTGAATAGACACCAGAAAATATCATTAATAAATTCCAATTTAATCTAACAGATTTTTTGACCATAACTACAATTTAAACGTGCAAACTTGCTTTAACAGTTACTCCTTCACTTACTGTGCAGAGATCTTGATTCCCAAGTTCTTTTGATCAAAGTACACATTTCTCTGCCTATAGAATGTCACTTATAAAAGGGAAAGGAGACCGGAATAAAGAGCCAGATCTTCCAAGGTGATTTTGTTTTGCAGTCTTTTAACTCTTAGATGCCCTGCTGCCTTAAGGAGTCCTCATCTACAAGTTAATCACCCAACCTTCCTACATAATTGTGTGCCATAAAGTTTGTTACCTGAGGAATTACACAAGAGTAAGTTATTGAGGCTGGTGTTCTGGGGGCTGTTGTTCTGACTACCTAAGGAAAGAATTATTGCAGGTAATAAATCTTTTGTTGGACCAACTGCATCAGTACTTGTGTGGTTTTTGCACGTATCTTTTGGGAGTAGTGCTTTCCAAACTTTTCCTCAGCATGGCCTTATTTGTGGCCCCATTTCCTCAGCATGGCCTCTCACTCCCAACCCACAGTCCCTCACCCACCATGAGACCCCATCCGCTGATGTTACAACCCCATTTGGGATCGCAACCCACAATTTGGGAACTACTGTCCTGGAGAGACAAACTTAGGTGGCTTAGGGTTGTTGTAGCAGCAGAGCAGCAGCATTGAAGATGTTGCTATTGCTAGCACCTAAATGCTGGATTGTTTATTGAAGAGATACTGGAACCATGATGATCCAAAAATAGCATTCAAGAATTTGTATAAGTCTATCCCTATTATGTGGAATATCCCTGGTCCACATTAGTTTCACCTACATAAATCCTTGCCTCTTGTGTATTGCTTGTTCAGTTACTTAAATATTTTTGAGATCTTTGTTCTCCCAGCCCACCATTTCATATGTCCTATCTCATTCATCATACTTCATTCCTTATTTAGATGAAAAGTTTTGGCAAAACATTGTATTTGATGTTTCTACAGAGCTCAGAACAGTAGGCCCCAAGTTTGGATAAGGGCTTGGGTATTATCATAAAACTATGAGGGGAAAGACGACAAGCCCACCTACTATGGGTACATTTGTTTACAAAATTCAGAAACCCTTTTGCACTTATTTCTGTTGTGTGGCCTACTGAACTTAGATCTCACTGTCACAGGGCAAGTAGGCAGCTACCTCAGACAGACCTTAAAAATGGCCACATACCTAATACATCAAGTAGGCAAAACATGGGTTTTGCAACTGAAGCTTCTGTAAAAGCATCCAAGCCCTCCAAAGTGCTTTCCTAATAAGCAGAAAATAGATAATTTAGCAGAAAAAAAGTTCCCCATGGGCAAAACACAAGCATACATGAATACAAGAAAACTGTTTAAAATGCTGATCTCTGAGGTCACTGAAAGAACTACCATTTGCAGCCCCAATTTAAATGAGAATTTGTTAGAAATAAATTCTCTGACTAAAGGGAGTACACTGAATGGAAGGAAGAACACGAAGTCAGTGGTACTTCTGTTGTATTCAGTACATCTTGGAGGATTTCTGTCATCTGCTATATAATCAAGGCCTGATTTTTAAAATGATTATATAAATGTACAGTGTGGTCACTTGAAACTTCACACTCCAGAATTCAGATAATCCAACTTGAAAAGTCCAGGTGTCAGCCACTAGAAATAGATGGATATTTCTTTCATGTGTCAGGCCCATGACAACTGAGCCGTTCTGACTTCCTCCCAGTAAAGGGCAGAGTTGTGCAAATAGATATCATGCATTTTCTTCTAATTCCTTCTATCTAAAGATTTAAACCAATTAAAGAATACTGAATCTCACAATTTCCCTGAGCCACACGTAGTTTTAGAATAAGTACAGAACAGAAAGAGAACCACAGAATTTATCATTCAA
Organism: Gavialis gangeticus; assembly: GCF_001723915.1. Lineage (NCBI taxonomy): Eukaryota > Metazoa > Chordata > Crocodylia > Gavialidae > Gavialis > Gavialis gangeticus. Next base: position 120,101,200 of record NW_017729024.1, on the reverse strand, counting down.
GGTCACAGAAGCAAAGGGAAAGCATCTTAAACAGAACCCAGACCTTAGAATTCTGTACCTGTTTTAAACTCTAGACCACATTTCTGAAGTGCATGGTCAGAACTGGGTAAGGAAAGCAGGCTCTGCGGCAGCTCTGATTTATAAGAGCAAGGGTGGCCAATTTGAGGGACAGGTACCGTAAGTGGCACAGGTAGCTTCTGTATGTTGTGCACAGCCTGGGCAGGAGACAGGCAGCATAGTGCCAGACAGGGCAAGGAGCAAAAAAGAGATAAGCGGGTCAAGTAAGGGAAAGGGATTGGGAGCAGCACTCAGGAAGAGTGTGAAGCTGACTTGTAGCACATCCCCTGTAAAGGCTGCCACCACCATTGTGCTAGAACAAAGAGAGTCAGGAAACATTTAAAGCAAACGGTACTGCAGATATGAAGCAAGGTGCATTAGTAAATTGTTCCTAGTATGAACAGTTAAGCAGTACATATTCCCCAATAAATACCTTCCATTTCCTCAGGGACATTCACCTGTTTATTGGTTTGCCAGTCCTGCTTGCTTTCTTTAACCAACCTTTTGATCAAACTCCATAGCAAATAGCCCATCACAAACGCACAGTAGCATGCACTGTATGAATGGTTATTTGTGCAAGTATTTCCATTTGTTTGTAAGTTGTTGTTAAAAACTTCCCTCATCAAAATGGCAAGAAAAATTGCTGTCTTGTGAAATGACTTGATAAGGTAAATAGTGAATAAAGAGACAGAGACATACAAATGCAGAAACCTAGTGAATAAATGGTTTTCAGACAGAAAATAGAGAAAAATAAATGGATATCAGAGGTTAAATATCAAGGACAGAAAAATAGTGATTTATTATTATAAATTAAGACAGATACACTCTCTAATTCTTGGAGGAATAGGTAACCTAGAACTATAGAAGGAGAAACAGCTGGGAGCCATTATAGCTTAAAAGCACAGTGGATATACCGGAGTAAGGTAGGGAGGATATTTCTGATGGTTCATTATGTATGTATTGAGGCTTGACACCTTTAGCCATGCACATCTGAATGTGATTATTTTTAGTTATCTGCCCCACATGAGCTTCTGCATATGCATTGGCAACATGTTATATGTGGGTGAGTGGACCATATTATTGAGCAACAGGAGGCAACATGAAAGTATTGGTTAACTGTTAACTAACTTTGGGGATAGCCTCAGCTGGGAGCCCCCACCTCCAACCCAAAATAGCCAAGATGTGGCATACGATAAAACACTGCCATCCTATCATAATGGACAGCACATAACGTTTTTATGTACAGAACCTATTCTCTCACAGTGAATTGAAACCACCGTTGCTTTCAATCTGTTGCTGTGGTGAGCAAGACAGTGTATATATGTGAATTGGCAAGAGAGTTTCATAGTTTCTAGGGTCGGAAGGGACCTAAGCAGATCATCTAGTCCGACCCCCTGCC
>NW_017729024.1:120055428-120094744 GCF_001723915.1 Gavialis gangeticus | reverse complement strand
AACCTCCTCTTAAAAACCCCCAGGGTGGGAGCCTGCACCACCTCACTTGGAAGCTGGTTCCAGACTCTAGCCGCCCTGACCGTGAAGTAGCGTCTCCTGATGTCCAACTTAAACCTTCCCTCCGCCAGCTTGTGACCATTGTTCCTGGTCACTCCTTGCGGCGCTCGGGGGAACAGGGACTCCCCCAGCGCCTGCTGATCCCCCCCTAACCAGTTTATAAACAGGCCAGAGTGGTTGATTCAATATGGACATTAACAAATGCCATTAAGGAATGCTTCACTGAGTTTTAAACAGATGTGAAGTGTCAAGCTCAGCATTCTTTAAATATAAAATACTTAAAAAATATTTAAAAAAAGATTACAGATCTTAAATTTGTCTCTCAACATAGTGATTGTTTTGATTACTTCAGTGATCTTTAAAATATCCACTTCGAATTTTGGGCTTCACCTAAGGTTTGAAGCTACTTAGAATGTTTATAATTTATAATACCACACAACTTAGAGTAATACACAAAATCATCATATTTTAAAAGCTAGAAGCTTGGTCTCAACTCAGAATGTGAGTTGTTCTCTCAAGCTTGATATTAATACTAGATTATATTCCAAGCAAAAATAATTTTAGGCGATTTACTACATATTATATAAAAAGAAAAAGTTTACCATCAAAATAAGGATTATGTGAAAAATTTTCAAATATATATTTAAAAACTGTATTTATCAGCCTTATGGTTGCTCTCAATGTACTTCATGGCAGTATGTGGCCCATTAAAAAAACCCAACAAAAAACAAACTGAATTCAGTTCAACAGTGTTTGAAAAACCCATTAGAACTTATACTAGTAGAAAACAACTTTTCTAGCTGCTCAGCCATGAATTTAATATTTCCTTCCTTAGTAACAGGCTGACAAGTTTGTGTGACTACAGTTTAATAGTAAAAAAAAGTGATTATTAAAACCACCAAGTACATGAAGTTCTCATAGGCTTCAGCTGTAGTTCTAGGTGTTAGCAAGACTGAAAACTCAGGGTACTTATTTATACAGATGTCTAAATACAGAGATGACTTGTAGATACCTAAATTCAGAAAATAGGGAACACTGTTTATACCCATTTCTTAACCTCTTACTGTAGAGTGAAAGAGGTACTTTTTATTAGTGTATACATTTGACTGCATTAGTACTGAAAAGTAGGAATTCAATGTTTAATGTTAGGAGATGAACAAAAAGCAACTAATTACAGACATTTGCAAAAATACAGAAAACATGATAAAACCATTGCCTTAGAAAATAGCCATTAAAGTAGTTTTATTTTATAAAAGCTGATTACATTCTCTGAAACTTTTAATAATCTGACACGTTAAATCAAACATGATTATAAAACAAACAAACAATTTTGTGCTTTGAATACTTGATTTGTTATAAATACTCCTATTTCTCAACAAAGAACTTGCTCTGAGCCCTTCTGGCTTTTTCCAGGCCTTCAAAAGTGATGGGTCCTTTTGGCAATTCTAGGAGAGTACTATCCGTGTCAAGTATTTTCTCTGCTTCACCTTAAATTTAAGAAAAAAAGAAAGATATGAGATGGAAGTGCATCTAATAACCCACTGTTGTAAAAGCAATAAAAAAGGTGAAAAACTGAATATGGTTAATCTTGTTTGAGGGAGATTAAATAAAGAACATATTAGTTCAAATTAGTAACGTACAAGGATGGTTCAGAAACTAACAGCAATTTTCAAATAAAACCAATTTTGTGTACAATGATCGTTCACTGGGCCACAACCCTTCTACACATTCATAAGTGAGGGGTTCATTTGGGGCCAGCCCACAAGTTTTTGGGGCCCCCTGCATAAAGTAGTTTTGGGGTCCTCTGATATGAAGAAGCTGGTGGCGGCAGTGGGGAGGGGGTGGTGAGCAGCCAAAAAAGCTGATGCGGCAGCCCTGGGTTTATTTAGGAATGCCACCAGTGTTCTCTACTGCTATCATAGACAATGCATGGGCATTTGCCATTAGTTACTGAAACATTACTTTCCATTTTAAGACCCTATTTTCAGCTACTTCTAACTCTGCCAAACCAATCTGATGGGCCAAATGATACACCACGTGTCTTCCTCCTAAAATTTCAGTTGAAATTTTCCAAACAAGAAATTCAACCAGGGACAAAGAGCCAAAAACTTAGAAAGTACTGATGGCATGGCAAAGAGTTGGGGGTGGGGTAAGAAAGGGATACCAAGAGAGGTAAGAATAGGATTTGCTGGCCAAGGAGTCTGGAATGAGAAAACCAAGTGAAGGCTAGGATTGACTGGGCAAAAATAATGGTCAGGTATCTGAACAGAGATTAGATAGGAAGGGAGTACAGAAAGGGTAAAGCTTAGCAATGGAATAGGCAGAAGAGCCTATGCCCACTTATTCACAAACCCTTGAATGGATACCAAGATTCCTATGTTTTACCATTCCCCTGTTGTCAGCAAATATCTGTGCAGTGCACTGGCAAACTGTCTAATTTCTTTTTAGTGTAGGCCCTCTTTTTAGTGTAGGTCCTCTCTTGGCTCTAGTGGTGTCTTCCAGTACCACTAAGGAACTATCCAGATATCAGTATGATGCCTATGATTATTATTTTTCCCAGTTTGTTTTTTTGAAAACCCAGGACATTAGATACATTATAAAAAAAAATTATTATGACTTAAAAGTCAATAAGTGAAAACATTAAGAAATGACTGTAGAACGATAATCTATTCCCCCATGAGTTTATGCAATGTTACATTATTTAATTACTTGATCGCATACTATTTTCTTCATAGACTTTCTGCCTCATTCACATTTTCATTTACTCTAGTTGTGGTCCAAATTAGGGGTGCACTAATAAAGATTTTCTTGGCCAATACTGATAGCTGATTATTAACCTGCCATATATACCAATCCGATAGCTGATTTACAGGCATGCAGCCAGGCAGTGTGGCTAGCATCACCCTGCAAGTAAGCCTGTGGGGGAGGGAAGGGGTGTGGAGGGGAACAGATTGAGGCCCCCACAGGGAGGGAGGGAGTGGGGTAGGGGCAGGAGCTACCCAGCCAGGGGCCATGGGGGGGTGGTCATATGCCCCTCCCCCCCGGCTTTGTGCACAGGGCGGAGGCAGGTTGCCTGCTGTGGGCTTGGGGCCAGTGCTCTATAAAAGCCTGTAGATACGTAGTAATTCCATGTTAAATGACAGGGTTTCAAGAACGTGCAATAAACAAACTAACTAACATGAGGTCACACATAAGACAATAAACAGAAAACAAAAGAGCAAATAGCTGCTCGTAACTCAACACTGCCCACACTTGAACTGAGGAAGGTAGGGAGGGGGCCTATGGGGGAAAAAATAGCATGTGATCATATAATGAAATGCTATCAGAATACCAGACATACAAAGCGGAAGAATTAAGGCTGCATTTCTTCAGACTCGAGTTCTGGACTCAACAATAATCATGTTCTTTTTGACATATTTGATTGCGCATAAACTATGTACAATGCAACTTATAACTGAGTGTTTTGCATTTGAAAAATTAGCTGAATCTATTTCCTTCAGATTAGTCCTTAGCCAGATAGTTATCTGAACTGATCATTTAACAGGTTTAAAGACTGCTTATCCTAAAAAAAAATCATTCTGGAGTCTAGGTCTGAATAGCTCATTAATAACTTTCCTTTTAGTGTAAAAACAAACAAATAAAAAAAAAACCAAGGCCAAGCATATGCCATGTTAATGCTAGCTGTGCACATCTCTTTCAACTTTTGATTGCGTTATCACCAGGTATTTTTTGTAAGAAACACAGGAGTCAGGATAATTAATTGGAAAAAGAGTAGCAGCCCATCTCACACATGCATAGATTGATATTGGTTTTGGAATTTTAAAACCAAAGAAGGATACAACTCAGTCAACCTGTGTCTACTTTAAGAAAAGTAGTCAATAAATACTCTTATTTTATTTTGATTCCCTCTCCCCAAGATCTTTAATTTTTACTTGAGGCAGCCTGAATTGGAAGAGAGAGCTGTTAGTATCAAATACTCACAGCTGAGAAAAATGGAAGAGAAGGAAACTAATTTCTTACTTTGAGGGAGACAGAAATGGGAGTAAAGAAATGAGCAAAAGGCAACTGCCCATGAAGGCAAAAGGAGTCATATTCCCAGACTGTTCAAAAAAGGGCCTGGCATGGTCAATGCAGTCTTGAACAAAGATAGTCTGAAGGGTACAAGGCTTTGTTACGTCTCACATTTCCACACACATACCTTTCATTCTTTGCAGAAGAGTCCCATATCCCATATCATACTGGTAGGCAAGTATAAAGCTTAAAGGAACTACTGGAAGTAAAAGTCCTGGCTTCTTCTTTTTCATTGCTCTGTTCATAGATAAGAATGAAAAAAATCTTCTTTTAGAAGTTTTGTAGACTGCTAATGCTCTTACAAAAGAGCCATTTAGCTGGGTTACAGATGGAATGAATTACATTTCATATACAATTTGAAGCATATTTATTTTCAAAAAGTACATTCACTTTAAGGCCTTTCAGGCTTCCGAGCAGCTGAAAGTGTTGCTAACTGGCCCAGCAGGTATGTTAGTTAGGCCCTATTCCTCCTTCCCTCCACCCCCACGCTTGCTGCTGCCCAGGAGACCTGGGGTATTCCCTGCTCCTTGCACACATGGCGGGAAGGGAGAGGGGGAAAGTGTGTGGCGGGATATCCCCACTTCTGCCCACCATCTTGCTGCTGCTGGGGAGACCTCAGGGGTACTGGGGGATGGCTTCTTAGTAGAGGCATCTAGTTCCTTCAGTGGTGCTGCTGACCAGAGGGAGCTCCCCAACTGGTCAGCAGCAGCAGCACAAGCTGTTATGCCTTTTTTCCTCCTTCAAACAGCCTGCCCTATGCAGGCTGGTGCAACGTCTTCATCATGCTGCTACAACTGGAATAATAAAAGCTATGCTGCAACTGAATAATGTCTAGATCCACCCTCAGTCTTTCAATGACAATTTTGATACTGAGATTAGGTAGAATCGAGTCAGGAGAGAGACTGGTCTAGGGTAACAGGGTTCAAATGTTGTTAGGTAGGAGTTCTTAATTCTAATCCTAGCTCTGGAAATAATTCACTGCATAGTGCTGTGCAAGTCACTTCTCCTGTGGCTCCATCTCTTCCAATAAAACAGGGATAAATACTACTACTACCACCCATTTCAAAGCAGAACAGTGAGGGTTACACTAACAGGCTATTCAATTCTTTGTTCTATCCAAATGCTGAAATTATTATAAGAATCCAGCTCTACTATGGAGATATGTAGCAGTTTTTGTTCTACAGTTCTAACAATAATAAGACTTATTTTGACTATTAGAAGTCATCAAACATGACTCAAACGTCTTCACTGCCAGTCATCTATTCTAGCTGACTGTAAATGAGCTAGTGCAGGTCCTGGAAGTAGTTTAGCTGTGGCAGCACTGAAATCTGCATGGGCTGACATACCCTGCTGGGAAGTACGCAGATGTCTGTGCTGTACAGCTAGACTGCCTTCAGTATTCATGCTACCTTAGCTACCTTGGTACTATGACAGTCTGCAGTGGTGTCATAGCCTAGCCAAAGACACCCAGGAAAAGCTAGAAATAAAGATAGCACTTAATTAACCTCCAAACAGAAATAAGCCCTTCACAAAGCAACTACGTATAAACAATCAAGAGAAAGGATTCAGTATTGTGGAAACACCACTACAAAATAATTCACATGGAATTTTCTGATAGATAATGAACTTACCCAGTGGTTAAACCAACAGCAGCTAGTCCAAAAAATAGCCCAAAGTACTTGAGGAATTCCCGTGTCCAAGCAATCTGCATAGCCATTTGCCTCTCCCTCATTTGACTCTGCATCAGTATCTGTCTTTCCAGCTGAGAGTGGGGAGAGAGAAAAGAGGAATTTAATTTAATTTAAATCATGAATTGATTTGAAAGTTTAAGTAGTCCTTTCATTCAGCATTGGGTCTTCATCTCTTTCGAGGTAAGGGTGAGAGATACTTTAACAATAATTTGTATTATTAAAAAGGAAAGTTGTTACCAGTATACCTAGGGTAAAGGACTGTTGCACTTAGAATTTTCACTAAGAAATTATGTTTACTGCTAGTGAGGAAGGAAAAAAATGAAATAAAACCAAGCAGTATGTAGAATACCTGCCCTGTGTTTTGGAAACCACCTAAAAGGTCCCAGCTTCTCAGCTGCAGCCAGGATTCTGTAAAGGCTCCAAGCTCTTTGTGCTCTCTCCATGCTGGTCCCAGGCTAACCAGACATTACAACAGTTCAGCTGCTGCTCCACTTTATGCAGGACAACTATGGCTATGGCCCACAGAGATTTGCTGTTAGGAGCTGGCATTGCCAGTTCTGTGCCCTCTTGGGGAATCCTAATTTGTCTACACGTGCTCCCTGTTGAGAGTAAATCAGCTCCCATCGGGAATAGGTCAGTACAGAACTGCACCATCCCTATACTCTGGCCCCTGCAGCTAGTCCAGGGGCTGGCAGGGACCATAGAGGCTGATTTCCATGCATGTGGGGCGAGGACAGCTCTGCTAGCTGCAGCAGCAGTTGTCTCCTGGCCCCGTGCACATTGGGTAGGGTCCTGATGTGCAGGGGACCAAGACACAGCTGCCATTGCAGAGCTCTCCTGGCTCCCAGCAGGCTCAGTGGGCTCCCAGTGGGCTCAGTGGGGCTTCCCCACACAACCAGGGGCTGGCTCAGAGCTGCCCCAGTAGTAGACAGCTCTGGGCTATGTGGGGATTTCTCCAAGCAGCTTGGGGCTGGCTAGGGAATCTCCCACTTCTGGGGCAGCTCCTAGCTACCTCTGGGCTACACAAGGACCCCGTCTCGGCACTACTCAACTCCCAGCTCCTGGCGGAAGCCAGGAAATAAGTAGTACCAGGACTCAGGAAGTTCTTGGTCCCTTGTGGCCCCCTAGTGTTGGGGCTGACCAGAAGCAAATTTGTTTCTGGTCAGCATCTACACGTGCACAAACTGTGCAGCATCTACTGTGCAGTTAGTTTAATACATGTATTTACTGCACAGTAGACTAATTTACTGCACAGTAAATGTGAGCACATGTAGATGGTGATGCTTTACTGTGAAGCAGATTATTCTACTGCACAGTAAAGCATCTCATGTAGACACACCCACTGTGCAGTTTATTCTCTTTTCAGTACAGAATCCTGTAAATATAAAAAAAAGTACAAAGCCCTTTTGTCTATAAGCAGATACAACCAGTTTTCCAATAACATGGAAAGCAAAGTATCACTAGGCAGCTAACAAATTAGGAATGTATTTTTTCCCATTATATTTGCAGTTGGTATGGAAGATTAGAATTCCTTATTTGCCATTTCAAACAGAATGCCTTCTGCAAAAGAAAAACATTTCTAAGAACTTATAACAGCAGCAAAAAAAGAACAGAGCTAAGAGAAAAAGAATAGTAATTCCCATATTATACATGTTCAGAGGCAGATCTAGGATTTCAACAACAACAACAAAAAAGGGAGCAGAGGGCAGGGTAAGAGATATGACCAGCATAGTAGGACTTGCTGCAGCCTCTATCCCCACCAAGAACCCTCACCCCTCCAGTGCTCAGCAGCAAATCCCCTCCCTTCCTCCAGCAGGGCTTGCCCAAGGTTGCCTTATGGGTATAGAAGGGGGGGGGGGGGGGGAAGGGAGGGGAGGGGAACAGGACGTATACCTGCTGACCCAGAGGCAATGGAAACCTCAGGGCAGCTCATGTCTTGTACCAGCTGAGGCTTTGATGAGCAACTGTACAGGGTGCCAGGCCTGGCCAAAAGATGGCTATGAGCTGTTCCCTCTTCCAGCACCTGCTCCCTGCCTCTGGGGGTCCCTGGCTGGCCTGCATCAAGCATTAGACAGGGGGACTGTCTGCTGCCGCCACCATCCCTGGCCTAGCCCAGCACTCTGTGCAGCTGCTCCATGTAGCTAGAGTCCTCTGGCTGGCAGGGAAACCTAGGAGTCAGGGAGGTTGGGGGAGCCAAGTGCAGGGACCTGGTCACTGCCATCAAGTCCAACATTCTGTGCAGCTGCTCCCAGCAGCCTCTGGCTGCAGCACAACAGGAGTGACCCCAAGTCTTATGCAAATGAAGTTGTTTAATACCTTATAACAACTTTTTAAAAAGTTTTCCACACACTTAAACATCAGCTGCTACTGATTTAGCCTGAACAATTTAAAACTTAACTGACTACTTTTTCAGACTGGGCTAAGGTTGACGTCTTATTTGTAGACTGCTTAGGTACTTCATAGAATTAGTTTTTAGACAAAACAATAAGAAGGGCTATATATTATCAAATGTAATTGTACAGAATAGGAAAACAACATTCATCTTAGTCTCACAAAACTGCTTCATTTGAGTCTCTTCATCTGGATCTCTAATCTCCAAATATAGCTATTATAAATATCATCAATATTATAAATATGAGCAGCAACCACTAATTTCCTAACATGCATAATTTTCAGGTCACTTGAGTTTCAGAAGAGGTAATTATGTAGCATCTCACAAGACACTTAAGAAAATATCAAAATAATTATATTTCATTTAGACACCCAAGAGACATTGGCAAAGTCTAAGGTAAAAACAATACTGCTTGTTAATTAGTCCCACTGTGGTTCTTAATATACCAGATGTTTAGTAAATTGTTGAGGGTTGAAGTGACCAAGACAAAAATAATGATAGGCAATATCAATGTAATGACTTCTAGTTCCCTGCCATTTGCTTACGTGGGTAGTTTGCACACAGGTGCGACAAGGACAATGGTGCTTTTTGTTTGCTTGTTATATATCTATATATCTATATATAAATAAAACCTTTCAAGGCAGTTTAGAACATCACAGAATGGAGGTAGAAACAACACTACCATAATTAAGCCTCATCAGAAAATCATAAGCAGGCAGAGGCTGTTAGCCATGTTACTCTGAAGTCAGGCAAAAGGCAGGGTGGGGATGCATCTTAGAGATCATGCTGTGGTTACCTGGAAGGAGGTTTCTAAAGGATGCTGATAAAGAAAAGCAAGTAAAAATTCACCTAATGTTAACTGAATTCCTTATACTGGTTCAGTTTGACTTCATCGTATACAGGCAACACCTGAATAAGTTATGGGGGCCAGACTATATGGTCCTTAACTCTGGCACAAAAAACCCAACATAACAAACAAAAAAATACTCAGTAAAATCAATAGAAACTTTGACTGAGAAAGGATCTCTGAGAGTAATGCGTGTACCCCTTAGACAGAAATAAATACCAAAAAAAATATGAATGTGAAGATACAAATTTGTATTTTCACATTCATTTCCATCTAAAGGGCCTTATCCAAAGCCCAGTGAAGCCAGATTCCTGTTGGATTCAGGACAGACTGGTTTACAGACCACAAGTTTTCAAAAAGAAAAACACATACACACACTTTTTCCTTTTGAAAACTTGTGGTCTGTAAACGAGTCTGTCCTAAATCCAACAAGAATCTGTGAGATACAATACATATTTGACCAGATGTCATAGATATACAAACACACATACTAACAAAAGGAAATTTGCCATCTTCCAAGACAAGCCATGCACATTTAAAGATACTGTCAACTTCCTAAGGCCTAGAACATCTTTTTTACATGCTTGTAAAAAAGGTTAAATTTCAGTTTCTTTTAAATTGCAAGTTAGTCATTTTCACACATTTACTTGATGACTTCTAAAAATAGATTATTTCATTCTCACTGATACATTTCACCATACTTCAGAGTTCATAAAGGGTTTGCCTTGCATCAACAGCTATGAACAACATAACAAGAAAGATTTAAAATGCTTAATGAAAGCCAGCTGAACAGATGTCCACTATGAAAACAATTAAAAGGACTTGGAAACAGCAGCTGAAAAAGATAGAGACATTTGCCCAAATTTGTCTTTGATATAACTTCATTAACTTCAATTACCATTTACCAGTAATGAATGCAGGCCATTACGCATTATTTTCTCAGTAAATATTATTTGCATTATGTAGCTCTGTATTAGGCAAAAGAACTAGTAGAATATATATCAGCACTGTATGCGCCACATTTTTGTACACTAGTATCTCTGAATGAGTCCAGTCTTGTGACAAGCTATTCTAACTCCAGAAGTTCTCACCATCATTTTTACAAGCCACAAGTTTGTTTAGTTATTCCGTGAACTTTCGCTATTCATACACAGAAGCCATGCAACGGCAACATTACAGCAGTAAGAAAGTCCTGCCTATGAGAGTAAAATCGAAGGAACAATCTATTAGGACCTAGAGCAGCCAAAGAAAGGAGTCTTTCCAGGACAAATTCAGGGTTATTTTGACTTCAGTCTTCCCCTTAAAAGGGAAAACACAGGATAAGCAAAGCCAGAATTGTCCCAGAATGCATAGCTCCCTCAACTAATCTCAAAACATATTCCTAAATGAACACAATACAACATACAATAAATAGATAAAATGAGCCAGAGTGCGAGCTACTTGTCCAACCAAGGTCTAACAATTAGTCAGCATCAGAGTTGGAAGCCAGAGAATCTCAGTTCTTAATCCTAACTATTCTCACCACCACCAAAATTCACAGCTTTTCTTAAAAGTTAGTTTGATTTAACCAAGTCAAAAATACCTCCAAAAACCACTGGCAGCATTAAAAATAGTGTTTTGGAAATTTATGTTATTTTAATCAAAGATCTGTAAGTTCTTCCTATTTTAATGACTTCTATTGGAATTTTTTAGTGTAAAGGTATTTCATTGCATATTTTTCTGCTACAGAAATGGTGAGGAACAAAACACAAATGCATCCAATTTCCCCTTCTAGTAGTTCAGGCTCTTATGGATGCCTTCAATCAGCATCTCATAGCAAGCACAAAAAGGCAGCACTAAGGGGAAAAAAAGAAAAGAGTCAGCATGGTTAATAATCAAGGTCTAGGATATTATTCAAGTTAAACAGATATTCTTCAGGAAATAAAAAACAAACCCTAGCATAAAGCCAATGTGATGGCTTATCTATACTACAGAGCCACTGCTAGCATAGTCCAGGAGTAAAGATACATAATAAACTGACATAACGATCTTTTCTATTGGCATAATTACAACAGCCACTGGAGTGCCATGAGCCAGCCAGATACAGCCACACTGTCGGCACAGCTGTGAACCAGATCTGCGATTCTTCACTGTGTTCCTTGGCCCTGGCAATACTGAAGGTTTGTAAACTAGCCAGTGAACATATACAGCTGCAAACAATTGTGCAGGACCTCCCAGGTGCTCCAGCAGGGGGGCTAACCATTCTGGCAAGCATGCCAGAAGTTAGCTCCACAGCCCAGAACCCTTTTCTCTGCCTGATCTGCTGCACTGCTTTCTGTTCCCTCCTCTGTGGCCCCTGCCCAGTCTCTTGCTCTGCCCTCTGCTTCCTTACCTCATCTGCTGCCACACTGCCTGGCCCTCCCTAATCATTTGTGCATCTCGCACACAGGCTGCCCATGCCACTTGTAGCACTCATGCTGCAAGATGGGCACCTCTGCTCCATCTGATAGCCAAGGCTTTTATTGCAAAGGGCACTGCTTCTCCAATCAGCTCCCCAAAACAACTCATGAGCACCAGGAGAGAGAAGCGGCAGCACTTTTTTAAATTAAAAGCCAAAAAATATCAGTCGAGTGGCTCTTTGTTAAACTTGGCAATTCTCTGAGCATTAAAGTATCCCCTCTTTTCTCCCCCCCGCCAAATTTAGGTTTTACTGCATCTACACTGTGGATTTTGACACAGCTCTATTGGGTTTCCATGTTTTTAGATGCACACAGTTAGCTGACAGAACCGTGCTGGCAACATTTTGTAGCACAGATCAAGACCATAAACTTTGGTAGATAAAAATATCAGAGGGAAGTTAGAAAAAACAAAGAAGGAATCAGGAGGGAAAAAAGTAATCCAATCAACCAAAAACAGATTCTTTAAAGTAGATCAGAGGCAGGAAGCCTGCAAGAGAACTAGTGAGTCTGCAGGACTCCAAGAGATTAAAAGGACAACAATTATCAATAGAGACATTACATGTTGAAGAAATAGCTACTAAAGACCATGCTTTTATTATAAAATAAAATAGGAGTTGCTGTTAGAGATAGAGGTTCAGAGTGCTGATGCTGAGACAAATCTCTCAAGCAACCAGTCATAAAGAGTTTCTATCAAAAGATTCCTGAAGCAGCACCTTCTCCATAGGAGAAGCTGGTGCATAGCCTTTGGGGAGAGAGAATCAGGCCAAAACTGGCTCAGTGACTAGCAAAGATATGCAGGTGGATTTTCTTTCTTTTTAAGGATCTAATGCAGGGGTGGGCGATTACTTTGGCTGGAGGGCTGCTTAATGAGTTTTGGTGAGCCGCATGGGTAGCCCTGCCCCTTGACAGATGCCCCGCCCCCTGGTCACCATCCTGTGACCGGAAGTCCTGCCCCCGAACCCCTGACCTCTGCTACTACACATCCCTCCCCTTGCTCCTGGGAGTACTCTTTTTGGGAGGGGAGGGTTGCCATCTTGGAACCAGGAAAAAAACAAACAAACAAACAAAAAAACAACAACAACAACAAAACCCAAATCACGTACTAAAAGTCAAACATCTACCATAACATATTTTAATTTTATTACAAAAAATCTGTCATGATTTGTGTTTGCATAGTTATGTAGAAATGATTGCATAACAACTCAAAGATGAAGTCTTACTCTTGTAAAGAGAGAGAGAGAGAGAAAGAGAGTGTGGGCATAGGGTATGTGGGAGGGTGGAGAGGTGTGGGGACCCCCACGTCTCCCCCCTCCCCATGGTTACAGCCCCTGGTGCTGGCAGCATAACAGCAGGCAGCGGACACTTGGGGTGCTCGTGGCCCACAGGTGCTGGGGGCAGGGAGCACAGCCAGGTCAACCCACCTCTATTGCACAAGGTTCCTCGTGGCATGTGTGCAGCTCCCAGCACTCACGCGCAACCAAGGGAAGCCCTGCATAATGGAGCCAAATGCCTTCCCTGCTCCATGCTGTGCAGGCCCTGGGACTCCACAGGGAAGCAGGGGGCAGGGCTCCCCTTCACTTCCAGGAGAGTCCCAGAACCTGGACAGCAAGGCGAAGGGAACGCAGCCAGCTCCATCGCACCAGGCTTCCCCCAGTTGTATCCGAGTGCCGGGCGCTGCACGTGCGCTGCAGGGAGCCCCACGTGATAGAGGCAGGTTGGCCTGGCTGTGTTCCTTGCTCTCACGTGCAGTGCTGGCTGGAGCTGTGTACCGCCAGGGGGCAGTGCCTGTGTGAGTCATAACACTTGCCACCAGCAGCAGGGACCAGGAACGATAGGGGTGGCAGGGGGGAAGTGTGGGGACCCCCCCAACCCCCTCACACTCGCACCCTGCCCACCCAAGCTACACACTCCTGCTGCCCCCCAGGGGGTAGGCTCCATGCTTCTGCCAGCCATGCTCCCACCCAGCTGCAGCTCCCCCTCCCCCCCACCACTTCCCTACATACTGCCTGGTGCGAGTGCTGCAGCAGGGAGACAGAAAGGAGCCATCGGATGCCAGGGAAGCTGAGCAGGTCCCCCCGCAGCTGCAACACTGGTAGCCACAGCCCTGCCCAGAACTGTGTGCCAACTGAGCCGGGCCCTTCCATCTACGAGGGTAGGAGCAAGGCGTGTGAGCAGGGTGAGGTACAATTAGTTGATGGGTATCTTCTGTTCAGTAAGTAGCTTTATGCTTTATTTACAGTCTATACCAACCCTGAAGTAAAGAAAGAATTATTAACATAATAGTTCTCCAGTGCAGTCCTCACAAACACCAATTCATCTTGATAAAACCTTCTGAAATGAAGGCATGGCATTATTGCCATTTTAAATGCCAAACTGAGGCAAAAGTTTCCACTAAAATGAGACATGTAGAATTTGCTCTCTTTCGCCGTGTGCTTAGTGTTACATAGTGTATGCAGCCTTTTAAACATCCGTACACAGCTCCCATTGACTTCACCTAAATTTGTGAATGCTAAGCACTTCTGCAAATCACCCCCAAGCCTCTCAAGTTGGGGAGCCAGACAATAGTAAACACATAATTAGTTACTATTCCAAAGTAACTCAGCATCATACATCACCCTCTATGGCAAAGGAAGCACAGGATGCAGTTCTTTAGAGTACTATTCTACCATCACAACTACGAGACCCTCCTTCCTTCCCCTGCAGTCCCCAGTCTCATTCACTACACCTTCCAACTTCTGTCAATGAAGCAGGTGTTCGAAAGGCTTCAGCAGCTTTTAGTACTTCCACTTAGTACTGTAACAAAGGGTGGGGGGGAGGGGGGGGGAGTGGGTTGACTGCCCCGGGCACCAAAGCGAAGGGGCACCAACAGGCACTGCCCAGTTGGGGCAGGGTGCAAGATGGAGACGCGAGGTGTGTGTGTGGGTGTGTGGGTGGGTGTGTGATGCACAGGGACTCCCACGGTTGTATGCACTCCTGGGAAAGCATGGGGGGGGCATGTTCCCCCTGGATCTGTGTGGGGTGAAGGCGGGCTGTGGGCTTGTCCCAGGCGCTAAACTTCCTTGCTACGGTACTGCTTCTACTGCGTGACCCAGGATCATCCCCCAAACAAATCCATGCTGTACAATGGATCAGGCAGCAGTCCTCTGGAAAAAATAAATGGTGGATTTTGTCATTAGAGACCATGACATAATGCATGTGCATACAGATGTAGGAGTAAGGTTGTCCTGGCAATCTTGCTAAATTCTAACATTTCAGGACTTAAGAGCACTTAACCTTGCAGTCTTAAATCTTTATAATGCCCTTTTAATGGAGCCTGTGAGTTGTTTCCAAAGTTTCTTTAAAAAGGTAAAAATCAAAAAAGAAACTCCATCATGGAACCTCATGTTGAAACTAATGGTCCTTCAGCAGGATTGAGACCTTTTAATCAGCCCCACAGACCTCAACCACCTCACAGTTTGTGCTCCCCGTTCCTCCTCTTCCAGTAGTTCCATCAGAATCTGCTCCACCCCCAGTTCCAGTCAGACAAGATTCGTTTTCTTTTCCCTGGTCTGGCTTTCACCTTATCAGCTTGACCAAAATCTAAATTGTAGCTCTTGGCCCTGAAGTGAGGCTAGGAAGAAAGGGTTAGTATTGTATGGCCAGACATCTTTCTTCCGTGAGGACTGGGAGAGCTGCAACACTGGTTTCTATTTCCAAGGATATCAGAGTTAGAGTAATGCAAATAAAAAAAAAAAAAGTTATGCACAGGCAAGTCCTTAGTTGACTGTGTTATGAACTTCTCCTAAAATTATACTGGCCCTTATGTCCCTGCAAAAAAAAGGGAAGAGAACTCTGTAACATACAAGGTCCCCCCTTCCATCTTTATCTTTCCTCTTTATTTCTCCAATTCATTTTTACGATCTAAATTATGTCCTAAGTATATAGCATTACATTTTACCATCTAGCTGTTTTCAGGAAATAACTTACAGAACTCCAAAGTGCTGAAAAGATCTCCACTAAAAACAGCTTTATCTCCACTGAAAGAGGTCTTCCTTGCACACTTGAACTACTTTCCGTAAAGGAGGTACTTTAAGTTAAGCTTGAATTAGTTTTTTTAGGTCACATTTCTACAAAACAAAATTATAGCTCCAATTCTTCTTTCACTGCATTTTTTCAAAGCGACTTAATTGAAATCACTGCACTTATTCCTAGTATAACATGCAAGTAACCCCAGAATCACAATGAACAACAACAGCTAATGGAGAATAATTCTGTCCCATGCATACAACTATGAAATATCTGAGAAAAACCACCACTTTTGTAAATGGCTGTGCTCACATATACAAAGGAGCCATGCACATAATGAGCACACTTGGAAAATTCCATAAAACAGTGAAACTGCTGATCGTCAGAACAAGATAGATATCTAAAACATTTACTAAAAGTGAATAGTAAAATCTTGATTCAAGTTTTTCAGATCATAGCATCTTTAATTTTGAAAACAGCAACTTGCAAATTAAAAAACAAGTATTAATAGCAAATAAAATTGAACACTTCATAACACTTCCAAAGGACCCAATAAAGTGACTTTTTCCACTGGGATACTGATTTGCATAGCAGCTTGTACTCTGGATGAGGGAAAGAACCTCTATCCAAGTCAACCATTTGAAGGTTGAAACATGCCAGCTGTTTACTGTAAAAGGGAAATCAAATCTGACAAAAATGAAACATGACAGATGGGGGAGGAACAGGGGTGGAGGGGGAAGAGGTCACTGCCTATGAAACTGATAATGTTAATAAATTAGGAAGTGGTAACCATCCTTATCATTGCCATCGATTATTCCTCAGTCTGTCAGTGATGTCAAACCACTGTTTGTACCTATATTTTATTGATTAAAATCTTGTGGGAGGAAATTCTCACCTGTAGTAAAATTTAATTAACTCTGACAACTTACAAAGAATACATGGTTGTCTGCTGGTTGACCGGCTTCAATAACACTGGTAGTAAGGCTAGAAGTTACCAAAAATTCAGAACGAGTCTTTTCTACTGTGGTGCTTGAATATTTATTTGGTATGGGAAAGGACAAAGCTCACTGGCTTTGTGCAAATCTTGTACTCCACATTTATAGACAGCCTAAAAGCAATATTTGTCAAAGGCATTTGAGCCTTATATGAACCACTTTTGGGAGTAGTAAGGGAGGCGGCAAGAATATACACCAAGGACTGCTAGTCCCTAGAAGCAGCAGAAGGCAAGAGTCAAAGCAGAATGAGCCCTCAGCTTGTGCAAGTTCTTCTGTACAAATACAGGCTCCTAGCAGTTCTGAATGTCACAAAGTCCTTCTGGGACAGCAGTCACCGTATGCGTCAAGTTTTATTTTCAACCTGATGATATTCCTGCAAGAAAAACCATTTCATGCCATTTCCCCCAGACGAACGGGTAACGCACAGGGATGACTGGAGGGCAGCCAATGCTGTAGTGATGCAGAGGCACCAATAATTTCTTATGGGTAGCAGTAGAATAAGATAACAGCCTTATCAAGATGTGTTAAGGAAGACACAGATTGATTAGACTCCCTCGCAAGAAATTAGTGGTGAAACACATACATACATCCACACTTCAAGTTCCCTTTTTAGAAGAAAGTTTAAGCTTTTAAAACGTGAAGATCTAGTTAGGCATTACCTCTATGCTCCCTTCAAAAAGGATTCATTCAATTCTGTCAGGGGGATACTCCACTGCACCTGTTTGTAAGTCAGTGTAGGGCAAACTGAGATGGAGGCCTAACTTTAATTTATGTACACTGTGTATATGATTTACATTAGCATCACCCCAGTTACCCACATGAACACTGGACTTTGCATGTGTACATCTCCAAATGCATACAGAAATTGTGCCCTTATGGAATCCTTTCATCTACAAGAGACTGTGGGAAAAATAGAAATGCAGGAATAAAGGGTGCTGAACATGGGGATTGAACCCAGTGTCTTTGGATTGGCAGCCCAATACTCTACCGCACCACATTTCATGAATTTTTTAAAAGTGCTGGGCCTTGCTGACTTTCTGAAGACACAGAAGAAGTTTGTAGCAGGGCAGGTAATAGAGCAGGGGTGGGCAAAATACAGCCCGCAGGTCAGATCAGGCCCGCGAGGCCATTCTATCTGGCCTGCGGGGGCCCTAAAAAAAAGTTTAGAAAATTAATATTTCTCTGCCCTTGGTTCCTGTAAAAAAATGATAGGAACCAAGGACAGTAGGACCCAGGGGAAGCCCAGCGGACTCCAACAACAGCAGGGCCCACCCAGCCTCGCTCCCGCCTCCCCCAGCCTTGCCCCCCCCCAGCCAGGGGTTTCTGGGCTGGGAGCACGTGGCTGCCCCAGCGCGGCAAGCTCAGGTAAGTGGGTGGCAGGGGTTCTAGGAAGCCAGGCCAGCTCCCCCCTCTCCCTCCTGGTGCAGCCCAGCCCAGCCCAGCCCAGCTCCACGGACCCCTGCCAGCCTGCGCCCTGTTCTGGGCCCCACCAGTGCTGGCCTTGGGACATTGGTCCCAAGACATTATTCCCAAGTTGGTGACCAGGGGGTGGGGCACCTGTCAAAGGGCAGGGCTACCCATGTGGCCCTCGACAGCCTGCCAAAACTGGGTAAGAGGCCCTCTGCTCAAAATAATTGCCCACCCCTGTAATAGAGCCTGGATGTATAAAATAGGTTATTATGAGCTGTTTGTAAACAATAACTTTAAGGAAACAAATGGAAAACATCAAGAGCTATCCACTTCCGTATATAAACTGGAAAGAAATAAAAAGAAAGAACAGGATTATAACCTGCCACAGAACTTAACTGCAACGCTAACAGTTTAGTAGCAGAAACTGGGATTTCAGACCAAGTAGCAGTAGTAGTAGTAGTAATAATAATAATAATAATAATAAAAAAAACCAAATAGACAAACAGGTGTAGGTAAGTTTTTATACTGCATTTCTTCAAAGTTTACTGGAAGAAAGATGTTGGCAGATAAACTGTCAGATAAATTGTCACATAAAGCAGCTAGTTATTAGAACTGCACTACAAAATGATGCTCCCTATAAAGCTGCTTTTTTAAAACCACAAAGTTCATCACATAACCAAAATAAAACAGGTGCCATTTGGATACTAATCAAACTTGCAACTCTTCAGTGAAGAAATTTTCTTAGAAGCAACATGAATATCAACAAAGTTATTTAAAAAAAATAAAAACAGATAAAAAGCATATGCTATACATTTGCAATGACAGACTCTTACAGCTCGACTGTGTATAAGGTGAAATTTCCATGCAACAGCTTCATTTTGGTGCTGTGTCATCTAGATGAACAGCAAAGAACATGCAGTACAAGCCATATGGACGTATGATGGGGAACGAGAATGAACTTCTACAAACTTTGCATCCTCTAGACAGGCTGGTCTAACGGTTGAAGCAAGTCATAGCGCAAGCTGGAGAATTCCCTGGATGTTATAAAATTTAAGGTAGATTCCCCATAGTATAACATCCAATGGTACTGCCCCTTCCCAGCCTCTTTCCAAGGCTTGCAAGTTGGATCATGCATAGTAGCTTGCATCTGGTTCTTATGCTGTAACAAGAGAACTCGACACCAGTCAGCTGTACGTCTTCTATAGCTACTATATCAGGGGCAGGCAATTATTTCCGGAGGAGGGACGCTTACTGAGTTTTGACAAGTTTTCCCTGCCTGTCATGTGGCCCTTGCATGACAGTTAGCTAGGGGCAGATAAATATTAATTTTCTAAATGTTTTAGGGGCCCCATGGACCGGATAGAACGGCCTGCAGCCTGCATTTTGCCCACCCCTGTATGCTTCTGGAGTGATTCTTAAACAGGTATACTCAGGTCCTTTACCATATCTAGCCCACAGTCTGCAGTTTTCCATTACAATTAATAAACCTCTAAGCCATTTTCTTGCACAGTTAGGTCTCATATCATAATCATGGCAACTTATGGACAAAAAGAAATTTCTCAAGAACATGTTCACAAAGGCAAGAGACAGTGAAAGGTGGGAGTTGGCCATTGGCTTGATCTAGGTCACAGAGCCATTTGATCCTGCCCACAGATGTGGGGCTTCAGCAGCATTCAGCATGGTGGGGGCTTCAGCTGTGGATGCTCTCTCCATACCACTGTGAGGGAAAAAGGCGTATCAGCAGGCCAGTTCTAGCACCTGCCTACCTCTGACCCAAACTGGGTCACTTCAGCCCACAGCCCAAAAAGGTTGCCAAGCTCTGGTTTAAGGGTAAAAGAGAAAGTTCACTATGCCTCAACAGTCTTCTTTAGAATTACATCTCCCTCTGCATCTTGAACCTCACTGGGTATTCTTGCTGTATACTTCATGAGGCCTACACAGAGAGACATTCATTTGAGCCTTTTGTTGGCATTCAGTCCCCACCTCAGATCTCGAGGACCTCAGGAAGGGACACATATTCACCTAAGCTTTAGATCTGCACACAAAAGCAGAGCAGTAGAGAAAGTACAATACTTTGTATCAATTTATATAGAGTTAACACTAAAGTATACTGCTAAAGATTAATTTAAGAAAAGTATAAAATCTTTTGGATCTCCACACAATTAGCAGTGTTAAGAAAAGTAAGAGAGTCATAGCAATCTGTAAAAGACAGAAAAACACAGTTGAAACTTTAGTACCAAGAACTGTAAAAGGCTACCTCTACCAGCTGACAAAGTATACGATTGATTTGTGAAATACTATTTTTTTTTCACTATTCTGTTCAAGTATACAATATTCCCTGTGAAGCTGCTCTTTGGAGCTAAAGAATCAGAGCTATGAAGCAGAAATAAGAATCAGGAAAGCAGCTATTGTATAGCGAAATAATCAACCTTCTATGAAAGGTTATCAGAATGACTGCACACTGTATCATGCGCTATTTTGGTCAATGATCAAGTCCCCAACTTAGAGCAAGACACCAGTTTCTGAAGTGACATTTCAACATAATTTTAGGGCACGTGTGCCTGATGCCTCCTCCAACATGTGCTAATTAACATGCATCTGAGAAAACTTGATTAATCAAGTAGCATAAGTAGCATGCTCCAGCAACCTCAGGTGTCACGTGTATTCAGCATCCCCACACTTCAAAATGGCAGCAGGGGCACTCTAAAGCTTGTACAACGAGCTTTAGTTAGCTAAAGTAACCTTCCGCCATTTTTAAGCACGGGGATGCTGAATACAAGAGATGCTGTGGGCACCTTAATTAGAGCAGCTCCTGAAAGTGCCCTCCCCAACCCAAAGCGCATGTAAAGATGCCCTCAGAATTCTAATTTTTTTTTGTTATTAGTCAAGTACAATTCTCTTCAGTAGCTCATGAATTTTTGTAACCAAATTAAAAATAGCTGTAAGATTTTTCCAACTAGTTTTTTGGTTTTAAATCCCCACTATTAAAGAATCTCGTCTCATAAAACCCTTAAAAACATAGGATAACAATTTTCAATATGCTCTCACTTTCATCTTTCAGATATTAAAGAAAAGGTGTAGTGGAAGAATAATTAAAACAGCTAGTACATGCAACTCCTGAAGGAGCAGCAAAGTTAAAGGCAAGTCACTAGGGTTGCGCGAAACAGCACCGTTTCATTTCAACTTGCGTTTTGAGGTTGACGGGACAGTGTTTCATTTTGATTCAAAACTGCTGTTCTGTTTTGTTTCATTGAAACAGTGATGCTGTTTTGAGGCTGTTTCGACATTTCGCCCACAGGCTATAATGGGGAAGCTCAAAACAGCCTCTTATCTGGCAGGCAGATTGGGGCCTGTCTCCAGGAGGGCTGCGCCAGTCCTCCTGGGGTTGCGGGACCTCATCTGCCTGCCAGATGAGGGAAGGATGCTGCTTGGGACCAGGGAGTTGGGGAAGTGCTGAGATCAGTCAGAGAAGGGAACTGGGGCTGAGCTGAGTGCTACCAATCGGGGATATGAACACAGCCCAGCTGGGCTGAGTGGTCACGCCAGGAAGGGGAACTCAGCCCACCTGGGCTGAGTTGCCTTCCCAACATGATCATGGGGCTGGGAGGAAAACTGAGCCATCTAGCTCAGTTCCCTTGTCCAGTGTGATTGCAGCGCTGGGGAGGGGAACTGAGCCAGGGCTCAGTTCCCTTCCCCTGTGCTGTGATCAGCTTCCCACAGCCCAGCTGCAGGAAGTGGGGAGAGCAAAGGCTGCGCTCCCCGCCTGGCTGAGCCTGGAGCCGCTGGGAGCGCAGCCCTCGTTCTCCCCTGTCTCCCACCACCTGGCTGCTTTGAAACTTGAAATGTTTTGACAGTTTCAAAATGTTTTTGACTAGCCTCATTTTGTTTCAAGGCTGTTTCAAAGCCCTTTGTTTCGATTTCGCTGTTTTGAGCTCAAAATGAGTTGAAACAGTGTCGAAATGAAACAGCTGGTGAAATTTTGCACAGCCCTGTGAGTCACTGGACCTTGAAGGGGGCCCTCAAGAAAACTGACAATGCTGTAGGAAGCAGCTTTGGTGGTTTATCAGGTTGCAACATTCAAGTCAGTAATCCATGAAGTTCTAAATATTAAGGCTGTGCAAAGCTTCGGTTGCTGATTTGATTCGGTGGAGATTTGGCCCAATTCGGTGGCCAAATCTCTGAATCAAATCAGGAGACCCTTTAATCTCTCCAAGTTAAATTGGAACCCTCTGACTCAATTCAGAGAGATTCGATGATTTGGCCATAAATGCTTTAAATGTTTTTTCTAGATACCACAAGGTACCAGGTGGATCGTGATCTGAACAACCAATTCAACTTGCACCAAACTGTGATTAGGGCTGTGCGAAACACCATCATTTTATTTCAACGTCCATTTCGAAGGGACGGTGTTTTGTTTTATCATTTCATTTCAAAACACTGTCCCATTCTGTTTTGTCGAATCTGTTTCACTGTTTCAATGAGTTTTGACATTCTACCCATAGGCTATAATGGGGAATCATGAAAATGCCTAAAATGCTGTCATTTCTTGCCTGATTTGGATGAAACTTGCAGGGATGGTAGCCCCTTCTGAGGGCACGAAGCCCGCCAAGTTTCAAGGAGATGGGTGCAGGGGTTTCTGGGAAACTGCACCTCAAACTCTTCAAAACCCAACTCCTGACACTTGCCAGCAGCAGCAGCCTCCTCTCATCTGGCGCGCAGATCTGGAAACCTGCACCCTCGGGAGGAGTCCAGCACAGCTCAGCAGCCCTTCCAGGGGTATAAGCCTCCAGATCTGCGCCCCAGATGAGAGAAGGCTTCCGCTGCTGTGTGGGACAGGCAGCAGCAGCAATTTTTTCTGGTGCTGGGTGTAGCCCATGCCCAGCGCTGGTCCTAGGTGACAGGGCAGCCTCCTCTCATCTGGGGCACAGATCCGGGGACTCGTACCCCTGGGAGGGCTGCCAGGCTGTGCTGGACTCCTCGGGGGGGGGGGGGGGGGGCAAGCCCCCAGATCTACATGCTGGATGAAAGGAGGCTGCCGCTGCTGCCTAGGACCAGTGCTGAAGCCAAGTAAACCTGGTTTCAAAACTCAAAATGTTTTAAGCGCCCTCATTTAATTTCAAAGCTGTTTTGAAGTCTCTTTTCATTTTGATTTAGCTGTTTTGAGCTCAAAACACATCAAAACAGCTTTGAAACGAAACACTTGGTGAAATTTTGCACAGCCCTAATTAATGGTAACCCTAACTTTTATTCACTCTCTTATTTGTTATCTTCTGTATTATCCCCATTTTGCACTCCCACTGTATGCCAGTTGGTAGTTGATACATTTTTGCTGACCAAATAGGCCCATCAACTCTATCACTGCCAACTATGGTCCTTTGGCAACTGCCCTACCCCAAATGAAAGCGAGAACCTGGTCTCATCCAGCTCTGTAACACAGCTAACATAGGTATTCGGTGTAGAAAGTATGCAGCCAAAAGTATTTTTACAGTGATCAGTCTTTGTTCTATTTCATCTGCTTTTGCCATTTTTAAACACACAAAAAGCAATTAAAATTTCTTCCATCTCTCTTCAAGAAATAATAAATCCATCAGTTCACAATGATCAGACAGATCCAGCATACAATACTCCCAACAAGAATAACTTTTTTTAGTAATACAGATTGTTCCAATCCTCCACTGTTGTATCATTCATCTTGTTAGATTTTATTTGGTACACACAAACTAATAAGGATATGGGATACTTACAAGAGAACATTTATTTCCTGAATTAACGGACAGATCACCTAGAGGGCAAAACATTTTTTTGTTACTCTAAGAAAAATACATTAGAAATGCCATAAATCCTACGAGTATCTTGTCAGATATAAAACAAATGTAGTGATTTCCACTCTCAGAGGAAAGAGGAGAGTGCAGTGAGAAAGAACACTGATGTTTTATCACATATAGTAGAAAGACAACCGTTGATTTAATTATGTTTTATTGTGCTAAAGTGAGAAATGGTAAAAATCTTCAGACCAATTCTGAGGGGGAAGCTTAAGAAAGAAAACAAATGATAAGGTTGGGGATTTTGAAAACCCAGGGACAATAACTCAAAGCCCAATGCTGTTACAAAAATTTAAATTTCACACATTGTCGGGGGAGGAGGATGAGGATTTTTATATTCTAATGCAAGTATAGAAGACCCTGAGGTGTAAACAATGTCATCATAGGAACATTTTGATCAGACTCAAAAGAAATCAATAGAAAGCCTATGTTAAATTAACACTTAGTGAAGTGTGCATCAAACTCCCTCTTTGGTGATCAGCCAAAGTGATGAGGCATGAAAGAGTTTTTACTATACTGAAGTTCACTGGCATTTTACTGTTAAACATTTTTCTGTCAAGTCCCAAGATTACACACCTGTCCCATTTTCTTGATCACAGGGTGAATGATCAGTAGAGAGATGACTTTAAAGGCATGGAAAAAGTCATTTAAAAAAAAGCAAGGGATTAAGCAATACAAGTTAAAAAAAAGTATTTTACTTGCAAATAATTGTTTTTTCTCCCCTCATATTAGCCCTTTAGTTTGATATGGTCAGTACTGTCCCTCTATTAGTGAATACTTGAACTAAACACAAACAATATTGGTAATATTCTGTAATTACCTATTAAACTATTTTGGCTTAGTAAACTAAATATTTTGTCCTCCCATTAGTTCGGTTCTCCTTTTCTGTCCTGGTTAGGTTATTCTGAAGTTAGTTGTAAACTCACCTACATAGGTAAGAAAAAAGAGGGTTCCAAGAGCAATAAACCACCACCAACATCCCCCCCCACCGCCTTCCCCACAATACAAAACCTTTCTTAATTGAAAGCTAACCTTGAGAAGTCAGTAGTCTGCCTGGGCAGATAAAGAAAAAATGTAAACATTTCTCTCAAGGCTCTCAGTAGCTGCAGCATTAAAGTTATACAAGTTTTCTATAAATCTCAAACACTGTGGGTTTCATGACTCAATTAAGACGTCAAAAAGGGCATTATTAAAAACCACCATTTAGAAGAGCCAAAAATATTTAGACTTGTGATGAAAACAACTTTGGAAATGGGCTGTTATAAAATTAGGCTTGTATTTTTCAAGTTAATCCAAAATCCAGTGACCATACATCTAAAACAGAAAACATGCTAACAACGAAAGTAAACTCAAGTTCCTAAAAACATACGAGCCTCTTTATAAAGCCATCTGGTGGACAATTAGATTCTCATTACACTCATTCTAATAAGAAATAAATCTAATTAATTGCTCCTGTTAGGAAATGCAGGTTTCTTTCTTTTTGCTAGGACATCAAACTAATGGTTTGTTTTGTGTAATTTTTTTAAGCAGACTGAGAAGCAAATAGGTACAGTTATAGTAAAAGTAACTGGAGTTACTAAGCCATGCAATCCTTACTCATACCAATACTTCCACTGGAGTTGATAGGCATTTTTACACAGGCTCCAGCAGTGGGCGCTTTAAATTAGAGTGGCTCCGAGGGCAGCTTTAATTAAAGCACCCAGAGCAGCTTGTGCATCAGCGTCCCCACGGTTCAAAGTGGTGATGGGAGCACTTTATCTAAAGCTCACACAAGCTTTAGTTAAAAGGATCCCCACTGCCATTTTGAAGCGTGGGCACGCTGATGCATTATACCCAGAGGCTGTCTAGTCTGACACGCTGTAATTACAGCACAGAGCAACCTCCCAGCTTGCGTACAGGCACCCAATAAGACTACTTATGGAAGTAAGGTCTACCATAGCACAACAAGACTACTGTGAGGAACACCACACAGCAGTTAACCAGTACATATTGACAAGTTTTACTTGTGCACTTGTGGGGCAATTTCTAAATCTGGGCCTCAGAGTAGCAGTAAAGCTATTTCCCAGCTACAAAATTGAAGCCATATGCCGTACTCACAAAGCCAGTTATACAATTCCCAAAGTAATTGTACTGTAAAGCACAGTGTAATGAACCTCAGCCCAACTGAAAAGGTTTCACCTCCACACCCTTTTTAAAATGATCAGGCTCTCATCCCTGGGGCTACTAGAAAAGGGCCCCACTCATAAGACCAAAGCAGACAGTAGCAAACCGACTGGGCATGAGACTGCTGTGCTATACTCCTCAAACTTCAGCTCTGCCAGCCTCACCTGGGTTCCCGACTCTAGTTCCCCAATCCTAGATCCTTGCTTCTGGACCCTGCCCTTGCCAAAAAGGTAACCTACCCAACTGCCCACACCCTGGCCCCCGTGACAGTCTTCCATTTATTGCAATTTTAAAACAAACAAAAACCCAAGTAAACTATCAGGCATGTGCGTGTGTGTGACTATGCACATACATGTGGCCTGAGGAAGGGGAGGGGACAGGGACAGGAGCTGAAAGTATGGAGGAAGAGTACTAGACACTAAACTTGAAAATAAAGCCAGAAGACTGTGTCCCTGCTGAATTAACTATACCAGAATCCTGCTACAGCATTACAACTTTTGTGTCGCTATAAATCAAAGAAATTAAGAGAAAAGTAGGGCTAGAAAGGGCTTTAAGTATTTGTCCAGTTCATTGCTCTACAAATACATCAGGCTTGTCAAAGATATGGCCCGTGGAACCTCATCATCTGGCCCGCAGTGCTGCCTGTGGGTCTGAAAGTGGATCTACATGCAGCAACACTGGACCTGAGCCTGGCCCCATGAGCTGCGTGCGGCACATGAGGCTGTTCCAGGGCATTCACCACATGCAGCACCCAAACTAAACTGGCTCCACACACTGGTTCTGGTGCACAGGACTGATCTGCGGGCCCCATCTGGCCTGAGGAGCAGACCCACACGGCCCAAGTTTGATAGCCCTGAACTACAACTAGACTCTCACAATAAAGGTTTGTCTAATTTGTTCCACTGCCTCTCTAAATAATCTGTTCCAGTGTTGTACTACCCTTGTGGTTGAAAAAAAATATTTAAAATTTAGCCTAAATATCTCTTGCTGCAAAGCAAGCTAATTACTTTTTAAATATGCCTTCGTCAGGGAACACAAAGAACTACATTACTATTGTCTATATTAAGAATTTACAAAAAAACCACACACACAAAACCATACATATTTCAGGTGTATTGCTCTGTTTCCTTTCAGGTTTTTCTTTTCTAAGAAAAGAAAACCCAATTTTTTATTCTTAGAGAAAATTATCTAAACCACATTATTTTTGATGTTTTCTGCTGGACACACTCTCCTACTTGTCTACATTTTTCTTGAAGTATGATGCCTCCAGTGGACACATTATACCAGCCAAAGCCTCAGAAGTGCCACAAAAAATGGAATACGAACAGCCATGCAACACACCCGGCAACATGTCCCAGAATTGCATTTGCCTTTTTTTTAAAAAACAGTATTGCATCACTGCCTCTGTCAACTTGCAGCCCACTGTAAACCACGGGGATCTTTTCTACACATCTACTCTCTAGCCCAGGGGTAGGCAATGTTTTCTGGCCGAAGTGCTGAAAAAACCACAACATCTACTTCGGAAGGTGCTGGAGTGCCACAGAGCCCAGAGTAGCTGTTTGCAGCCTCCCAGCTGCAGTTGGCCCACGGAGCCCGGTCTGTTTGCAGCAGGGCTTGCAGCCTCCCAGCTGCCTACTGGGAGCAGCCTGGGCTCTGTGGCTAGCAACAGCTGCTTAGAGCCTGGGCTGGCAGTGGTGTGCCAAGCAAAATGGCCTTGTGTGCCATACTCGGCACACGTGCCGGGCCTGCTCTAGCCAGTTAAATTCTCCCACTTCACATTTTGATTTTGGCTTTTCTTTCCTTAGTATAGTTCTTTGCACTTGTTTTTACTTTTAATCTTACTCATTTCAAACCATTTTTCCCCATCCGAGTCATCTGAATACTAATCCCTTTCTACAGTCTACCACACTAATTTACACAGCGTGTTATGATCAGATTCATTTCCTGAAAAAACCATCATCTCTGGATGTAACCTTTATAGTTTTCTGATCCTCTTCCATTACTTGTAATGTTGGGCCTGATGTGTTTTTTTAACTATTCGAAATAGACATGTATTGCATTGACATGATCATAAAGCATGGCTTATTTGAAAATTAGCTAAGGGGAACTGATTTTTTGTTTCTCCAAATTTAAGAACAAATTGTTGAATATGAGGAGAAAAATACCTCATTCTTTTCTCTTATTGCTGTTCAATGCAAGCTTCTTTAGGAAACAAAACCTTGGCAGAAGATGCAATATAATTATGTTATGTTTTGCCTGAAACCAAGAGAGTGTTGATTGTTAGGAAGGGAATTTAAAAAAAAAGTAAAATTGCATTAATCTATGCCCCCACTCAGCATTCAATACATTCTGCAGCATGAACTTTTTGCCAGGCATTTTTATATGGCACCAAATCAAAGTCTAATAAATAAATTAATGTCTGCCTGCATAACTCAAGTTACAGCAAAACAATACTGCAAGGCACATTATTATGAGAACTCAAGCTTCAAAACTATTTACACATACACAGTACTACACTCGACAGCACCATTATTTCATACTGAAGCATATACATAAGTCATGTAATAGTTACAGCTGGACTTTAAATTTACAGCTCTTCTCCACAGGCAGCAGCTGGAGAAGATAAATGCTACATAAAAAAGTACAGAATAGAGTGCCCAAGAGTCATTAAAAAAAAAAGTAAAACTTCCCCCCCCCCATTATAGTTCATCTTAATCATAAGGCTCTAAGCTATCTATCACTGCATACATCGAGCCTGAATGACTCAAATTTCTTAGTGGCATATCACTTAACTTACCAGTTGTGATGAAGGGGGAAATATTTTTTTCCCTAAATGAACATCATGTGCAACTGTTCAATTCTATATTGATGGATGTGTAAATGTTTATTTAAGTAAACAGAGGCTGCAGAAGTTGTTAAAAAGCCAAGCAAGAAAAGGTAAAATAATGATGTGGGCAAGTTCCTTAATTCTAAAAGTTCCTTAAACCTTCATTAGCCCCTTCTTCAGTTCTCCAATATAGTCTTTGAAATCATCTCTCTCTCTAATGTCACACATTTAACCATCATGGAAGAATGTACATGTAAAGGTGGCCAAAGAGTAACAAGGCCCCTACCCCGTTACTAGAGGGACTGGGGTGTTTGGGGCTCTCCTTTACTACTGTACTCTTCCCTTCTAGTTCCCTCTTGGGCAACTCCCTATGCTTACCTCTCACATACACATCTACCCTCCCTCCCCAGCTATCTCTCTCTTCACACATGTATCCTACCATCTGCATGAGGCATGGGCTTTATCACAACTCATCAGCAGGCTGACAGGACAGACACAAGGCCGCCAGGCGTAGGTGCAGGCAGCCCTGGAGAACTCCGTGCAGAAGTCCATGCTCACGCTACGTGAGCGCAGCTCCAGACCAGAGAGCAAGGGCGGACACAGGAGTGCTGGGAGAAGATGGGGGATGGGAAGCAGAAGCAGAGCAAGCAGGCTCAGACAGCAGTCAAACAGAATATTAGGACAGTACTGCACCGAGGAGCCAAATAAGTTTCAGGACTTATTTTCTCTTTTTGGATTTGAGGAGAGTGGCCCAGGGTGAGGCCAACCCACGTTAGGGTATTATTTTGGTTTTGAGTTGAGCTGATGCCTAGGACAGGTGGTCCTCGACCCTGTGAACCTGGCTGTGGCTAAGGCGGCGGCCATGGAAAGGGGACGCACAAGCAGCACTCCAAACTTTCAATGCACACAAGACACAGAGTAGAGACTGAGGGATTGACTGTGAGCTCAGTTGATAAGAGCTGGCTAAGATGGAGGAGAAATGAGAGACTGCCTGTAAGTTTGGCTGAGAGGGGCCAAGGTGTGTCACTGTGGTGGTCCTGGATAGTGGGCCCAGAGCTGACCGGATGCAGTGAGAGTAAACTTGGGTGGGGCCACAGTGACTCCATGCCTGAGAAGCCTTTCCGCTTTGTGAGGCCGAATGCCTGTCGCAGTTTATATTCCATCAAAGCATGGCACGCAAAGTCGCTGATGGGAAAGGGTTGACTGAAGGAAACAAAAATTCACAAGGACAAGTACACCATGCCCCATCCCAGAAACGTGTATGCAAAGGTTTAGGTTTACTAGGTAGTAATTTCTGAGAACCAAACTTTGAGCTTCTCAATGTTTGTTTAATAGGTGAAAATACACAGAGTCAGAACTGTAAGGTGAGCAAACGAACTGTATCTAATTAAGCAGATTCTTAAAAGCTACTACTCGTCAAGTTTCCCACTCTGATTTCCCTTTTGCCACTATGCCTAGGGACAGACATTACACATAAGCTAGTTTAAGTGATCAGAAACTGGTTTAAACCTGTGACAGAACAGACGTTCAGTGCACATAAACTAGTTTCAAAATGGCTGAAACCGGTTTGAGATAAGCCTGGTTGAATGTAGTATCAGACTTAACTGATTTGGCTCAAACTGGTTTATGGAACTTCTGTCCCAAATCCCTTCCTTGTTTAAGTTAAACCAGAGTCCCCCAGCATCCCAACATAATCTGCAGCCCTGGGCTTGGCTGTGCTCTCCGCTCCAGTGGGGCAGGGCTGACCACACACCTCTGCTCCCAGCCCCTCTAAAGTGAAGTGGACAGGGAAGAGGTTAATCCCCACTCCCCCACCCAGCACAGATCCCAGCAGGGTCTGCCAGGCAGGAGCGCAGCAACACCCCCTCTTCCCCCCCTCCCCCCGGTCAGGCATTTCTTTGCTCACTGCTCCAGCAGTGGGGGCATGGCCAACCCTGGCAGTAGCCTCAAGTGAAATGGCCAGGCCCCCTTCCTGTCCCACCTGCACAGATTCATACCAGGGTCAGCCTGGTGCTACCCCCTTGGTGCTGCAGTGGTGGAAGCACAGCTAGAGGATGGCTGGCATGGCTTCCTTGGGCAAAGGGGCAGGGAAGGGGTTATTTCCCCCCTCCCTCCAACATCTGGCAAAGGGGGTAGGAAGGGAGCTTATTCCATTACTCGCCCAGTGTAGAGAGTGATCGGCAGAGGCAGTGGTCAGGGCTGGCAGACCCCGACTGCGCTCCCCCAGGGGCAGAGGAGGGAATAAACCCCCTCCCTGCCCCACCTGTCTCAAAGGACCACACTAGCTGTCCTCTGGCCATGTCCTCACCCCTTCAGCAGCAAGGGAGGAGCACCAGCACCAAGCAGACTCCAACTCAGGCCGATGCCAGTTCACTTGGGCAACTTCCAGGGCTGGCCCACCCCCTTCCCCCCCACCCTCCCAGCACAGCTTTCCTGCAGCCAAGGGCTCCCTGGCTTCTGACCTGAGCCACTGCAGGCATGTGCTTGCATTCCCTGGGTTAAAAGTGAATATCTATTCACTTGCAAATTGGTTCAATTTAGGCAGGTTAGACTAATCTGTGAAGAGTGAATCAATTCAGGCTCCGGCTTTTTGAATGTCTGCCCACTTGCCTATATAACAACTTCTCCCCCAATTTGCTCATGCTCAATGTTCATCTCCCCTGTTCAATGCTTGCTTATATTTATTTCTTTCCTATGATGCTTTATGTTTAATCCAAGGTGAAACACTGTAGCTGGATAATCTAGAAGAGGGACCTACAGGCCCTCCCCTCCCAATATGCTTAGATGATATTATCATCAGTACTACAGAAAAAATGCAAATACATTATCTACAATACATAATAGGTAGATGCCTAATAAAATAGGAAGATAGCATCATACTGAACAGAAGTAGGAAAAGGGCTGTGACAAAGATATGAAGTCATCATGAATTCAGCCCTCATTATTAATGGTACTCCAAGTTAATGCAAAAAAAAGTAATATAAATTATTATTCTCAGTGACTCAGTGGTGTTACCATTAAAGAAATGATTCAACACAACACATCATGAATTTCCAGAACAACATTACTTTTTATTAAATAAAAAAAGTAATTTCTTAGTTTTAGACTCATCTAAAAACATCCTTGGATTTCAACAACTGGTACTAGTTAAATAAAAACAGTATCTTATAAACCAGAAGCCACCAGTTACTGCACAATCTGGGTTATGAGTTTTGCTGCAATATTTATTAAAAACACAAAATTATCTGTATAGACAAAGAACATATCCCTCAGATCTGTATTTGTTCCATTAGCAAAATAGACTGATATTTTAGAAGTTTCTCTAATATTGCTGCAACATTATTAAAAGTTTCGTTCATACTAGCTACAGATCTGTCATAGAACTGGAGAAGTAGGGCAGGAAAGGAACCCCAGAGGTCATCTAGTTCAGCGGTTCTCAACCTTTTTTGTACAACGACCCATTTGTAAATATTGATGGCCAGTCCTGACCCAGCAAGTAACAAATAATAAGTTGAAAACAGCCCCCTGGCTCTGCTGGTGCCCCTCACTACCACAGCCCCTCAACCCGCACAGCCCTAATGGTGCCCCACACCCCCAACCCACTGCCCCCCATTCCTAGGCCACAGCCCCCCGATGTGCAGGGGAGGTGGTGGGGGTGTGGGGCATTGGAGGACACATGCACCCCCAGATTTGTGTGCCCACAGCAGGCAGAGGGCTGCAACCTGGCCCAACTGGCATGGGCAAGAACTGCCTCCATGACCCAGTTCCTGTGGCAGGATGGAAAAGAGAGATGGTGAGACTCATTGCTGCTACCACCGGGACCCCCACAACACCTGCAGCGTGAGGAGAATGGATGGAAGGTGCATGGGGTGGGGCACGCTGCCTTCACCTCCTCCCGCTGCCAGCTGCTCACACATTGGCCTGTGGCTCTATCCTGCTGCCATGGTCTGGCTGCCACTGCCACTCCTCTCAGGCTGTGGCTCTACCCCAAAGGGGGAATGGGATGGCAAACAGTACAGGAAACCAGAGGAGAGCAGCGGCAGCCAGGCCATGGTGCCAGGGTACAGCCGTGGCCCAGTTCATGTGCAGCTGGCAGCAAGAGGAGGTAAAGGAAGCATGATCCCCCTCCCTGTCCTCTACTCCTCATACTACTAGTAGTGCAAGTGGCACAGGGGGCCCAGTGGTGGCAGCAACAAGTCTCACCACCTTGCTCCACTACAGAGGTAGCTCCTGCCTGTGCCAGTCCGCCCAAGCTACAGCCCTGTGCCTGCTGTGGGCACACAAATCGGGGAAGGGGGTAAGGGGGTGTGCACGCATACCCCGACATCTGCAGTTTCCCACACTTTTCTCTATTAAAGAAGAATCCACGTTTAAAAGTTTGTTCATGACCCTTTCATATATTCTTGCAACCCATGGGTTGAGAAACACCGATCTAATCCAACCTTCTGCCTGAGGCAGAATCATTCCTATCCAAACCATCCTATACAAATCCAGAATCTAAACTCTTTGTAAAACTACCATCAGCCCTGACTCAGTAAAAGACAACACCCTAGCCTGCTATAGGTAAAGCAAAAGAACCAAAGCAGATGCTGATAAACGAATGCCACTGAAGAAGAATAAGAGGACCCTCATAAACTCACTTAAGACAACAATATTTCACTTTGGTAATGTTTAACGAGTAGCACATACTCACTAATCCCCCAGGCTGGCCTCACTTCAAAGTATTACCGCCAAAGTCTCTACACACACTATTCTGGGATCCTCACAAAGAAGTCAGGTAGTACGGATAGAGCTTTTGGGCTTGGAGAACAAAAGGACTTCAAGGAATTTAGCCACAAAAAAGTGGCTCTGCCTGAATGCAAATAAAAGCAGCTGATGAAAAGAGCCTTGGGCACTGGTACAGCAAAGCTCCACTAGACCTTGGTCCAGCTTTATAATGGTATTTAGGTCCCTTGAAGGCTTTACAAAAGCACCTGGGTGTCTAACTAGCTTTGGTGTGATAGTAAATCCCATTGGTAGATAAACATTTTTTAAAATCCTGGTCAATTGAACAAATTCTCCATGTCAGCCAAAGCTCTCACTCTGTCCCAAGAAAGATAACTACTGGACTCAGTAATCAAGCTCTTAGTATTTAATTTGGTTCCAACTGCTCAGCAATGCAAACTCTACTAAAATGCACTAACCCAGCTTCTTCTCTCAGTTGCAATGTTTTAATGGAGTTACTCCCAATTTAAAAGTCAATGGATTTACCCTACAATAAATAAGGACATATCCGATTCTAATAATCAGAATCTGTACAGTGTTCAGTAAGACTAGGAGCAAAAACAAGACCCCTGTGCCTACTTGAACCTGGAAATTAAAAGGAGTGGACAGCGTAGGTGTGTGTCCAATGGGCCTTGAGAGAATGGGGCCTACCTCTTAACGGCTTGAATGCCTGATAGGGCATACACAGGTACACATCCAAGCCATCTACACTGCCTCATTTGTGGACTTGATCATGTCTAGAGGAGGCAATGCACATAACTCAGCAGCAGTTTTCACTCAGGAGGCTACCATGCATTGCTAAAACATTAAACTGCAAACTGTTTCTATTGCATTTTGACACTGCAAGTTGAGTAACTTCTTCCTCCTCTTTTCCCACCTTTTATATTCAAATCACTCTCACCCCTTTATATACTGTCCTTTGACAGCATCCGATTAAATTAACTTGTGTTCACAAAAGCTTGTGCTCTACTTCTATGTTATTTAGTTAATTTACTAGGCCCCCTCTACAAGTTACAGGTATTGGGCAATTAACTGGTACAATCACTTTGAGACCAGCTACACATGCAAAGTAGCTATCACACAATAAAAAGCTCCAACCAGCTATAAAGTTAGCCCTCAAACATGTGTACTAACTTTATAGCTGGTTGCTATCAAGCTTTAAATTTTCATGTGGAGCAGGGTCTCTCCTGTGGCTAGGAGCTCCTTGCCCAGCTGGGACTGAGTCCTGTAACTGCTAGGGACTCTGGGATCTGGCATTACCCCACAGCTGCCTTTAACTGCGTATCCACCCTGCTTTCTGATTGTCAAGTGACTACCGTATGTCAACTGTTGAAGCAACTAACAGGTATATCTGAAGGGATCATATACAGGGTTACCAACATCCTGTGGGTCATACTGGTCATCTCTAGAGCCAAATACACAAAACACGCCTGGATATTGTTATGCCAGTCTTTATCAGTCAGATTTTCTAGAACCTGGTAAATAAATAAGCAACTTAATTATCAAAACTCATGGAAGAGGCGATATCTTTTATTAGGCAACTAGATATTCACAAACAAATTATTTTATTTGCAAGCTTTGGGCCACACTTACCCTTCATCAGGCATTAGAGCGCACAGAATATAAAAGAATGTAAAAACTCTTACAATCTCTGCTTTCTCCTATGCCTGATGAAGGGTAAGTGTATCTGAAACTTTTCAAATAAAATAATTTGTTTGCAAATATCTGGTTGCCTAATAAGAGAGATCACCTCTTCCATGAGTTTTGATTCCTTTTACCTCTAGCCCAATAAGGCTGCAACCTGGATACCCAGCTTAATTACTGTACTTTTGACTGGAAAAAAAAAAAAAAATGTATCGAAGTAATTCAGGGTCCCCTGGTATCCCTCAACCCAGGCAAAAAATTGTGGGGGGAGGGGGGATTCTCCATTTTTGGCTACTCAAATATGTTACACAGCATTATGTGAACAGTGAATTTGAGTTTCCTTTATAGTCTCTGTTCTCCCTGTTTACGTGGGGTTTTGTGGGGTGGATCACAACAACAACTAAAACAAATCGAGAGAGAGACAGAGAGAGAAAGATTTCGGGGGCTAAGAGAGGTAAAAGTAAAAGATGCAAAACCTGGTGATGGAACTCTAAGTTAGGTAGTGCTCAAACTTATTTTTAAAGTGGCTCAGTTTCAAACCCTTTCAAAACTGTGTGAATGCAGTAGCCCATTTCCTACTCTTGCCAGTGATTTAACCCTAATTCGTCATACAATGGACTGTGTGGCAGAAGTCTACATATATAAATCATGGTTTCTTGAAAATTCAAATGTATTCAACTCACTTGTTAAATCTAAGTGCTGATGAGTAACAACTGTTTAAGGTAGTCTGAGAGCAATTAATATGTATGACACAGTGTTCTTTATGTCATAATGCACATAGACCGTTTCAGCTTTTAGAACTGAAATTAAACTGAGGAGAAAGAAATACCATGCTCCCTTCTGAATGTTTTGTGCACATAATTGCTATAAGGGACCAGCAATCTTACTGAAATTGAGGTAAAAAGCCTGTGCTTTCATCTTTATTTTCCCATGTGTCTGCTGCTCATTTGATAAATCTGAATTTGAAGGTAAACTAAAATAGAGGAATCTTTAAAAAAAGTAAACCAGGGACACTGAGGAAAAGCACAGGTACGTTAGGAAAGCCTGGAGAGGCTAAGCTACTAAGGCCATATACAGATATTACAATTCTACCAGAAGAACTGCCACTTTCCTGATAGAAGCCACATGCATACAGACACTCATCACATTTCTCCAGCAGGAAAAATGCCTCCTGCGAAAGAAAGATCATTTTCTTCCATCAAGGAAGATTTTTCTTGTGGGAGAGTTTCTCCAGTAGGGAAGAACATCTGTTCACTTCCACACCATTCAAATCCTCCCAGGGACTGGGAGGATTTGAGCAGTGGGGAAAGGTTCCCTGTGCTTTCCCCAGACCAGCTTAGGGAATGAGCGAGGTATTTGCCCCGCTGCGCTCTCCAGTTTGCTCCAAGAGACTGAAAGCAGAGTGGAAAAGACTGCTCTCAGTCTGGGGAAGGGGCAGGGAGTCTTTCCTTGCTGCCCCATGCCCCGCAGGGACTGGGAGGAGTAGAGCAGCCCCATTTCTCCCTATACTGTCCCCTGGCTGGAATCATTCCATTGGTGAACTCATGGAGAGGAAGGAAGAGGGGACAGCTACAGGTTGAATGCCTCTACCGCTCCCTCTTCCAGCAAGATTTCTAGGAAATTCACTCAGAAATCTAGAAAAGACGCCTGTTCAGAGCCTAAAGCTCTGTGGCTCAGTACCTCTTAAAACAGATTAAATAAGGCACTCGTGTATAACTACATGAATGGTGATAACAGATTTTTATTTTAGCTACAAACAAACTGCAGAAATCTATTATATATGCTCCAAGACCTGGAACAGTTCTACAATAACCAAAAAACCCTATCGAATTTAAAGCATTGAACAAAAATTTTGCTACAAGATCTTCAGCTAAAACACATTTGTTGTTTGTTCACAGCTTCATATGGTGACCTTTCCAGGAGCAGGGATGTGATAAAATACAATCGTCAACAGTACCATACTGGGAACGGTTTTCACAAAATTTACAATGGATATTTAGCTGTGGAGCCACATTATCAAGGCACAAGACAAACAGCAAGTCCTTCAGAACAAGGCAGCTTGATAAGCCCATCTCTATTGTTTTTCAAACAGCAACAGTACAACACTTTATGAAGCCCCAATCCTCTGTTGCAATGGAACACCCCTAGCCTTGAAAAGAAAGTGGAGGACAGGAGGCTTCATGTCATGTCTCCACTCATATTTGGGGGTTACCAGATGCTGGTCTGGATCCCTACTGCAAACTAGGGAAGTCCTAATCCGTGGCAAGTCTTTGACAAACAGAGGTTGAAATGTAGTTACCAGCTCCCTCCACCCTCTCCCACTGACATTTGCAAACTATACATTGTGGTTAAGTAATTTATTATCAGTATTGAAAAGAAGTCTGTTTTCTTCACTGCTATCCATTTACTCTACTGGCAAATTTATTTGTTTTTTTATTGCTGTAAAGGACTTCACTGAATAAGGCACTATATTCAATGGAATGAGCATGTAGCTTTGACAGCTGTCACTAACCACACTTCTTACCCACCTCCCTTTTGGAACAAATCCCATTTCAGAACTTCAGCTTCATGCTATCACCTCG
The DNA here is from genome assembly GCF_001723915.1 of Gavialis gangeticus. Taxonomy (NCBI): domain Eukaryota; kingdom Metazoa; phylum Chordata; order Crocodylia; family Gavialidae; genus Gavialis; species Gavialis gangeticus. The sequence goes on along the minus strand of NW_017729024.1, from coordinate 120,057,036 downwards.
CTTTGGATGGAGTCAGGCTTTAGGACTGCAATCCCCTGCATACAGATTACAACTATCTCAGCAGGTCTGGCTTGAGTTTGGCAGTGCAGTTCTACTCCCTTCAGAAGGTGTAATAACTATTTTGGGTTACCAAACACCGAAGTAGTATTTTATTTAGAACGAAAGCAATTCAGCAGCTAAAAGAATAAGGACCTATGTATGGGTCTGTCAGACTCAGAGGCCACAGTTACTTTCAGACACGCCCAGGAGATGTGCCTGTGCGCCATCTCAGTTTGTTCTCACCAGAATCAGCACCCTCCCCTCACACCTTCTGAATATTTAGGGTATATTTACACTGCTTTTGCAGAGTCTGGGAGCACAGCAGAGAAGCATGATCTGCCCACTCATTCCCAAGTGCAATAGGGTCTGGAAGTTAGGTAACTTAACTGTTTTAAGGTGGCCCTGCTCCGTAGGTTTTTGTTTCAGGTGCATTTGGCCTAACCTTTAATTCTTGACATGTGCACCAAATGGGAAGAAGTGGACAATGATGCTTCTTAGTAGCACTTCCAGGCCTAACATGGAGATTGTGTAGAGCAGGGGTAGGCCACTTCCTCCAGCCACCAGCTGGAATGACTCACCCCAGGTCAGAGGTGAGTGGGTGGGCAGATGCTAGGAACCTGACACAGCTGGCACTTGGCCCTGCAGCAGCATGGGAAGAGCACCCACAGCCGAATTCCACTACCACTGAAAGCTGCTGGAGCCCCACCTCTGTGGCTGGAACCGGTCCAAGGGCTGCAAGTTACCAATCCCTGGTGTAGAGATTAAAATGATGCTAAGAGCATGTCTAGCTTCCCAGCTTTGGCACAACAGGTATGTAACTTCTGGGTGAGCCCTGACGTAGGCTCTTTCCCATCACCAATAGCTGCTTTTAAAATTAACTCAACACATTCATGCTGAAAAGTCTAATAATCCAGTATAACTACACAGTCATTTGACCTCCCTGACCAGGGCCCAGAGTACTAATGTTATAGCAGGGCTGTCCGTTTCCTAAGCAGCTTGGAGCCAAACACCCTGCGGGCCACACCGCAAGAGCCATAAGCCTACAGGCTGCCCTGGGGTGGCCTACAAGCCTCATGGCCATATGCCCCATGGATGATACCCTCCCCTGCCACACCCCACATTGTGCAGGAGCTTCCCCCAGCCTGCTGCACCACAAGAGCCTCGCACATTATGCAGACCCTCCCCCCACACTGCACTGCATGTCTGCATGGCCCCAAACTCGCACTCAGCTCTAAGCTGTGCTGCACTGCACTGCACTCCTCCACCCCCTGGGTCAGGAGTAGGCAGCAAAAGCGAGAAGAGGGAAGGGGAGCCTGGGAACTCCAACTGGTGTTACAGCCAGTGTGGTAGCTGGGCAGGAGCCTGGAGGCTGCAACTATACCCCTCACAGGTTGCATATGCTCCATGGGCCACCAGTCAGATAGCCGTGAGTTATGAAGTCAGTATGCTTATATTACTGCAGACAAATGTGACATCCACTGCAACAGTCCCTGCCCTGAAGAACTTACATCAACTAATTGATTTCAATATCTTTCAGGCAGAGAGAGAGAGAGAGAGAGAGAGAGAGAG
>NW_017729024.1:120052616-120055397 GCF_001723915.1 Gavialis gangeticus | reverse complement strand
GGGAAAATATACTGCCTGCACCGATGGAGACATCTGCAACAATTCTCCATGAACTCTCCTGGTTCAGATCAAGTTATTAATCAGCTCTTTTCAAAACAGTGCTACATCAATACTGTTGGTAGGTCTAGCATTTCAGAAAAGCAATGAAGGGTGACTTTCCTCATTGGTACACAGTACCCCCAGATACTACTAGTCATAGAACACACCAAGCTACTGTTTGGAGCAGTGGTCTCCAACCTTTTTAAGTAGAAGATCACCTTTGATATTTAAAAGCAACCCAGGATCTACGGGTACCACCACCTCTCCTCCCCCTGCCCAGCAGGCAAGTCTGTACAGAGGGAAGTGGGGGGGAGGACAGATCAAGGCAGAGGGAGAAAAAAATTGCGTGAGGATGTGCCTCCCCAGCCGGCAAGTCCTACACAGCCAGGGCCCCACTCCATTCACCTGCTTCTGCGGCACTGTCCCCCACTGCAGGGGCCTTGATCTAGCCCCCACCTCTTCCCTCCCCAATGGGCTGACCTGCTGGACTGGGGTGCACATGTGCACTCAGCTCCCTCACCCCCAGTCCCCCACTCCAGCCTCAGACTGACTTCAAGAAGCTCCAATATCTACCACAAGAGGCTCCAAGATCTACCGGTGGATCTCAATCCACTGGTTGGTGACCATTGGTTTAGAGTAGTGGTTCTCAACTGTTTTTGTACCAGGATCCATTTGTAAACATTGATAGACAGTCTTGACCCAGTGCCCCTCACTCCCAACCCCCATCCCCCTGGTCCCCCACACCCTCAGTGTGTGGGGCAGGGGGTGGGTGGGTGTGGGGAAAAGGGGCCTCCCCAAGCAGCCCCTTGCAGGCTGGAACTCTGCCACCTTGCAAGGGAAAAGCCATGGTTTCCAATTGGATTCTCCTTTAAAGGAGAATCCATTGTTAAATTTTGTTGATTTATTTTTAAAGTTTGTCCACAACCCTTTCATATATTCTTGTGATCCACTTTTGGATTGCAATCCATGGGTTGAGAAACACTGGTTTAGAGCTGCAAAGAACTAAAAAGGTTAGCAGCACTGCTGAGCCACACCCATGTTTAACACTAAAAATGTACTGATGCTCTTTGACTCTTACTGGGCATATACAATACGCTCATTAGTAAAAGGCTTCCTAGATATTAAAGGCAGCCAAAAATTTTCCAGAGGAAGATAAGGAAAGTGGCTGTGCTCCCTCCTAAGTTTAAAAACACCTGTGGATATCGGTTGTTACAGCACTTCATATAGTTGCAAAATGATGAAGAGTCTTCTAAGCTTGTCTGTTTGCGTTTTGCTTTCCACACATTTTTCTGCATTCCATTTCCTGACTCAGAACATAAGCAAAAGAAAAAAAAAAATATATTCCATAAAATAAAGATTCGAGGAACTGGGGGTATTTGAAGCTCTTATAAGAAAATAAGCTAAAAACCTGCTCCAACTCTTTCCAGTCACAATCCCATCAACTAGTTAGTGTCTAAGTGATGACCCTGACCTACCTTCTGACCAATTATAGACTAACACACATTATCAGCTCCATCTTCAGACTATATAAAATTTCCATCAAAAGATGCAGTAAACCAGCTATACTTCCCTTTTCAGGAACATCATCTATTACACTCTCCTATTATAAGATAACAGTATCTAGGACAGAAAAAATGGAAATGCAAGCGTACATGTAAAATGTGGACTTGCATTTACAGTTTTAGAGCACTGGGGGGCGTAAAGTGATTTGGTCCAGCATATACAAGAGAAGTCTGTAAATTACTCATTGCCTTTAGAGCAGCAATTCTCAGCCAGGGTATAAGGACATCCCAAAGAACCACAAGATCCTTTGGAGGGTGGCACAGGAAGTGTTAGGAAATAGGCAGGCTCAGGCTCTCCTGGCTGTTCTCTTGCTCCTACTGCCTGGCTCTTCAACAAGGAGGCAAGCACTGGAATAAACTAAACTAGTTTGTAAATGCAGTGCCGCCCAATTCTTCAAGTTATGAAGGGGCACGCTGAGTCTGAAAAGGTTAAGAACCACTGCTTTAGGCAGATTACAGCTAATCTAAAACTTTTCTACAATAAAAACGCATGGCTTTCTCTCTTCATGCTCTCCTTCTCATAGCATTTCCAGTGCTGTGATGATCTCCAAACACAGTTCTTTAGTGCTCAGCTAAAGGGTGCAATTCCGTCCAACCAAAACATGAAAACTAGCGTCTATTTGAGCCAACATGAGGTTCCTCAATTAACGCTTAACAAGCCTTTAATTGCAAAACAGCCCATGTGCCATTTTCCAAAAGATGAAGAACGTCAAATTTAACCCCCTGCAAACACAGAAGCCCAAGAAGCATTCAGTGGCAGACCAGGCAGCCACGCCAGGGGTAATTTCATCCCACTACATGTGGAGGTCATGGACCCAGAGCCGGTCCATCACCGGCTGCCTTCCCTACTCCTGCTACTCAAACCCCTCCCGGAAAGGGATGAGGGGCTGGAGAACCAACCAGGGGCCTCAGGCTACCCACCCTTTTGTCTTCAAGGAACTGGCAAGGGAGAGAAGGAGGGACATAGGCTGGGATGGCCATTACCTGTGGGATCACCACACATGAAAAATTATTTTTTTTGAGAAGATACTGGGGGACGGAGAGAACTAGAATGCATATTTAATGTAGATACAATTAATTAATATTTCTAGCCCAGGATTGTTAGCTTCCCCAGGCTGCAGGAGTAACCTGGAGCTAGTCCCACGGCTCCTCCAAGCCCGTGAACCCTCCCCCCCCCCCC
>NW_017729024.1:120047950-120052606 GCF_001723915.1 Gavialis gangeticus | reverse complement strand
CCCCAGCCCCGGAACCCCCCCCCCCCCCCCCATCTGCCACGTCCCGCCTTTGCTCCGCGTGCCACAAGCAGCACGGGTCCCTTATTGGCTGGGAGACAAATGACGTCAGCGCCGCCTCTAACCCCCAACCCCGTGCAACTCCCAGGCCCAGCTACCTGAAGCCGCGAGTTGACGAGCGCGAGCTCCTGCTGGTTCTTCAGCGCGTCGCTCATGGATTTGGAGAAGATAAAGCCCATGGCGACCTACGGGCCCCAACACACACCGGTCGCTGCTACCGGAAGCCTGTTTCCCGCCCCGCGGGTATCCGCACTCTACGGGAAAGGTGTCGGTTGGCCTGGAGCTTACTCGTCGGGGGCGGAGAGGTTACCCCTACCGAGCGGCCGATCAAAACCTCGCCCTGGGTTCCTCTCCCAGAGCTGTCCGCAGGGCACAAAAGCCATAAGGTAGCCGCAGCCAACGTCGTTACGTAGAAGCTAAGCCATGGCCCCGCCCCCTAACCTGTACGGCGCGCGCAGGCGCCCTCCGGGGACGAGCGACTCTTCCACCCCCCCCCCCCCCCCGTGGGGGGCCCCGCGGGCCCCCCCGGGGGCCCCCCCCTTTTCCCCCCCCCCCCCCCCGTGGGGGGCCCCGCGGGCCCCCCCGGGGGCCCCCCCCTTTTCCCCCCCCCCCCCCCCGTGGGGGGCCCCGCGGGCCCCCCCGGGGGCCCCCCCCTTTTCCCCCCCCCCCCCCCCGTGGGGGGCCCCGCGGGCCCCCCCGGGGGCCCCCCCCTTTTCCCCCCCCCCCCCCCCGGGGCGCGAGGCCAGTCCTGGGTTCCGCTCTACCCTGCGCATGCGCGCGGTGGCTCGTTACAACTCTCGGTCTGCCCTGGGCCTTCAGCCTGGTTTTAACTCCTTCGCCGGACTCGGGGGGGGGCCAGGGGAAGGGGGCGCAGGGAACCAAAGAGGAAAAAAGGCTTTGAATATATCTATCCATCTATCTATCTATATATAGATATAAATAAAATAATGTCATATTGAATATATTATATGATATATAATATCATATACTCATAGAGCACAAGCTTTCCTGAGCTGATGAAGTGTTTCAGCTCAGGAAAGCTTATGTTGTATATCTCTACTTTGTTTAGTCTATTGCTATATATACATAAGTGTACAACACAAATATGTATGTGTGTGTATGTACATATGTGTGTATATATGTACACGTAAGGCCCCTCTAGATGTGCAGGTAAAGGCATGGTGGGATCACATGCATCATGCACACAATCATGCTTCCTGCCATACCACATGTTCATGACAAGAGGTATGATTGTGGGATCATGAATTAGATCCTATCACGCTTTATTGCTGGTGCAGGGGGAGCCTGGGATCACAACTGCAGGCTCCCCCTGCAGAGACAAGTAGATGGGAGCCCCGTTAACTGAGGGCATGCTGTGCGGTCCTGCAACACTGCACAAGTGATGCTGGCGATCACAAGTGATGCAAATTCCTAGGCCCAGGAGTGCTTGGAGTACCTCCACTGCTAAAGACCACGTTAGTTGTGGTTCCACAACTGCAGGGGCAGGTACTAACACGGCTGGGAGCACACGTCACCTGTGAGCTCACAGGTTCGGATGCACATGGGCCCTTGGATGGGAGCCCCAATCAGCTGGCAGGTGTCCCAGCTACAGGGGCCCCTGGATACCTGTTCAATTAGTGATGTCATAGGAAGGAGCCACACAGTTATTACACATATTTTGGGGAACAATTTTGGGGCTTTATTGTCCTTTCATCATGCCATTAATTGACTGAACATATACATCCATTTACACATTACACTTTTAGTTAATCGTGTCTTAAGTTGTCACCTGGCCACGTGTTCAGTCAATTAATGGCATGATGAAAAGAGAAAAAAGCCCCAAAATTGTCCCCCAAAATATGTGTAATAACTGTGTAGCTCCTTCCTATGACTTCACTAATTGAACAGATATCCAGGGACCCCTGTAGCTCTTCTACTTGACTTCAGATTAACATGGGTAATTATGTCTTATTAGCTACCCTATCAGCCAGTTTTCAATAATTCATTTATTGGTATGTCTAAGAGAAAAAACAATTATTTATTACATGTGTTATTTTCATATTTGGTACACACAGTGGGAGCATCTACATGTGCAATTACATTTCAGGGTTTATTGCTCTAGAGTTTTTTTGTGCACAGCACATAAAACCTGGTTGGAGCAGCCAAAGCTGGCAGGGGACCCAGGAGGTCAGCCTGCCAGCCCAGGGCTACTCCAACTGGGCTCCACATTCAGCAGCCCTAGGGGGGGGCTGGCTGAGGCACAAGGGTGCTTCAGTATGGGGCTAGCCAGCAGGCAGCCTCCGCACTGAAGCATCCTTGTGCCTCAGACACCACCCCTATCACTGGACATGAAATCAGACCTGGGCTGGCTGCTCTCCCCAGCTCAACATGCTGCAGAGCAGCTGGCTGGGGCATGAGGGTGCTTCAGTGCTAAAGCTGCATGCCAACTAGCCCCACACTGAAGCCCCGTGTCCCAGCCAGTTGGGACAGTGTCTATAGGTGCACTTCTGCACACAAAAAAATTCTCCAGCAGGGTAGTCCTTGTAGTTTACAAGACTATATTACATGTCACATAAGGCACAGACTCAATTTTAGCTCTATGGATACTGAAGATCTTGATACAGAACTATGTAATAGTAGTTCAAATTACTACTACCACAAAGGAATAGCATTAGAAAAGATTACGAAAGCATTAGAAGACAGGAGTCAAAAGTTTCAAGCTCTTGGCTACCAAAAGTTAAGATTCTAAATCCATATTGAAGTCACTCCTTTTAAAAAATGCTGAGCATAGTTCCCATAAACTTCAGTGGGATTTGTGAATGGTCATCACTTCTGAAAATCAGGACACTTATATTTAGACTTCTGACTTAAAAGTTTTAGGAACCTAACTTTTGGCATTCAGTTTCTTTCTTTCTTTTAAAGTTAACTCATAAATTATTGCTACAATACCCAGGCATTTAAATGTTTTAGAGATATAAATAAAGCACGTAACATTTTTTACATCCCAATCCATTTTCTTTGGCGTTATTGAGAGATTTTCTGTTAGTATGAGTTAAAATAGGCATAATGAGGGCAGAGAAAAAATTGCCTGTTTGTGTTTGTTTCCATGCAGCAAACTTTCCTGATCTATCATCTGACATGTTTATGAATCAAAACTATTATATTTATCTGAATTTATAGCCACAAGGCAAGCTAATATCCAATATAAACATGAAAAACATGCATGCGTGTTGTCATTTAACATCCTACTTCTTCCAGTTGTCTGAAAAAGGGTACTTAATTTGATTGAACATGTTTTTAAGCATATTTTCTTTTAAACTAAAGAATATTATTGCATTACTATTTCATGATGCATTTCAATCAGCTTCACACAGTTCATCTGTATATAATTAGAAGATGAATTTATTCGTTTTTAAAAATGTTGGTTCTAAGAGCTTGTATAAGTTAAAACATACAAAAACAAGTTCCAGTTCTGTCATGAGTTCCACAGTTATTCTGAGCATATTAATTGTCCCAAATAACTCATAAATAACCTTATAGGTAAGCATAATTTAATTCTTAATTATAATTTAATAGTTTAATTCTCCACATGAGAGCAGTTCTTTTGACTCAAGTTAGACTGCTCATAAACATAAAACTTTGCAGGACCAGGGCCCTCAGTTCTGATCTTTTATACATTTGAACAAGGGTCTTCAGTTCTGGTCTATATACACATTACCCACATAACTTCCCAGTGGTCCCACTGAAGGAATGAGATTGTTCATTTCAACAAATACATGCATGTGTGTCAGCAAAATTTGACCCTTAGCTTCTTATCTAACAAATGGACCATCACTAAAGGGAGGTCCTTAGTTTGTTCACTTCAGTAGGATTTGGAATGAGCAAAAAGGTTTACATCTTCAAGGATCTCTTTACAGGATCCAACCTTAAATGGTAGTTAAAATACAACATATAATAGCAATAACTAAGGGAGCAGAAATAGAGGAAAGGAGGGATGTGGGTCCCAACATAAGACAATATTTAGAGAACCCTAACAGAATGCATATCATTACTGCATTAAATCTAGCATAATATATCTTCCATAGAAGGGTACATGGCAGGTGCTCATATCTGATGGCAATGGGTAGCAATATAAAACTCTAAAATTGATAGAAGATGGAAAGACTGTAAAGCAGAGCTGCAAGAGATACAGGCAGAGTGAGAAGGAGGAAGAGAAAGAAAAGGTGTAAGTAAAAATCAGGGAGAGAGAAAAGGTGCAAGTAAAAAGAAAGGAAATAAGAGTGGAAAGCATGGGAACACAGAGCTGAAAGCAAATGTTAATGGCATGACGGTGATGGGATACACACAGCTGACAACACAGTCACTTAGTTGCAAATGGAAGCATTCAGAGTCCAAATATATCATGCAGAGGAAAGGTACATGTCTGGCTGGAAAAGGATTTAAAAAAATGTGTAATTACAATGGAGAGTTACATAGCATTGCTGAAAGGGAGAGAATGTCTGCAATATGCTCTTTGCACACAAGATGGCGCTTCTCTCCACATAAACAACTTTCATTGATTTCATAGACATTACAGCTGGAAGGGACCTCAGAAGATCA
>NW_017729024.1:120040400-120046495 GCF_001723915.1 Gavialis gangeticus | reverse complement strand
GCATATTTAGACCCATAATTCGTTATATGCAAGGTAAATTCTCTCTTATGTGATCAGCATAGATGCCCTCCCCACCCAAGCAGGTAAGTCTGGGGGGGAAGGGGAAAGGGCCGTGGCTCCACTTACCTCAGCCCCAGCTGTAGTGGCCCTGGCAGCAGCTGGCGCCAGCTGCCTGCAGCTGCTGGGCTGCACCATGCTCTGCCTGTCCCCCCCACACCTGGGCCCTGCTTGTCTGTGCTCACCTCTGCTCCTGGGCTGTGCCATGAACTGGTGAAGTCAACTGGTGTCAGCTGCTCCTGTGGCTTCTCCAGCACGGGCTGGGGTGAGTGCCACTCTGTTCCCTCTGCTTTGCTCCCTTGTGCAGCCCCAGGAGTGGCACCCCACCCCCTGCCCCTTCCCTAGTCCCAGTCTCCCTCCTTCCTTCCCTCCCTCATCGCCATGGGAACCTGTCCCTATTTGTTACATTATAAAGTGTGTTTGCCTTATGCAAATTCAATTGATGCACCATTCTCTGGGAACGCATGTACCGCATAAATCGAGAGAAACCTGTAAATGGTGTAGTGAAAGTTTAGAAGTGTGAAGATACTCTAAATGCAGAATCATGATTCGGTAATTTCTTCAGGAAGTAGCTTCTTGGTTTCATTTGTCTTGTTCTAAAGGCTTTTTAAATGATTGGATTTTTTTTTTCCTTTATGGAACACAGAAACTGGTTTATATTTTGAAATGACACCTTTTTGTGCTTGATAGGTGAATGAAGGAAAATGCAGCCTCAGAATAACCGTGTATCTACCATGTATCAATGAAGTCACACTACTCTTCAGACAGCACACATGCACTGGGCTAGTGTCCAAAACGTGCCCTGTTTCCGGGCGTTGATTTCATTCTCAATTTTAAAATAAGTAAATGTAAGTCTAGAACACTGTCAGTAACTTGCTGATTCTGGGGACTTCCCTGCAGGGTAGCTTTATCTCATTTTCAGTAAGCAAATCAGAAACCCTTTATGCCATGGGTCACAGCTAGTGACACTTCCTTCAACTACCTGCCAACACATGACACCATGAGTCGGCAAACCTCCCCATGTATTTGACCATGAGTTTTTCACTTGAAACTGTGGTGCAGTTAGTTTAATGGCAGGGACAACCAGAAACTAAGAATGCAGCCAAGGCATCAGTTGTGATGTTTATGTATGAAATAAAAGCCTAATATAAAATAGGACTATCATTTTATCATGTTCTTTTAGGGTTAATTTCCAAATATTTATTTAATGTATAGTCTAAAAAAGTCTTTCATTTGTTCTTAAATGTATTTGAACTTGTTTTAGGGATATTTGCTCATGGCTAAAGATGTCTTTTTGCTGAAATTAAATAGCCAGAATTCTCCCTGATAATACTTCATTGACATCAGCAGAATTACACCTCGTGTGAGTTTCTACAGTGATACATAACTGGTATAAATTACATGCTAGGATAGATTTCTCCTAACTATGTCTATGTAAGAAATACATTTATACAGATTTGATGTTTACTGGGTGAATAAAATTAGTTTCATATAGACATCAGGAAGAAGGATATGTAGAACGAGAAGCAACTATTAGGAGTGTCTAAAAAACAGCACTCCTTTTAATACATAGTGGTATAAAAGTGAATGAATGGGTATTTCAACATAGTTGAGAGTTAGGGTGTAAAAAACAAGCTGACTTTGTAAAGCTGATGTGGCTAACAAACTAATTAACAAGGTGAATAACCATGCTACAACCTAAAGGCTCCTTTGTTAAGAAGGCATTTTAAAGGCAACATTGCCGTTCATATTTGCCAAAGACTTTAATTGTATATCACTCTCTCTAGGTGATTTATACTTCTGTTCAATTGTTTTGTGTGACTCTTAAAATCTCCTTTGCATTTTTAATGTTGAAGGATAAATGATCATTTAAATCTTCACAGTGTCACAGCTAATATATAATAGAACTTAAAAAAGCAGAAGGTTTTGAACAAGAAAAATGACCAATAATGAGAATATTTAGTCATCTCTTTTGTCTGTCCTAGCATAGTAAAACATTTGAGCTCTTCCTTTAGGTCAACAGTTTGTAGTAAAAAAAAATCCCACTAAAATATTCCTAACTGAATCTGCCAGGAATAAGAGTTTTATTTTTTTTATTTTGGAATGAGTATTAGGGAAGTTTTTTTCTGTACATTTACTGACAGAGCTACAAGCATCATCTTAATGACCAGCAAGGGCATAGTTGTACATTTTTAATGTTTTTTTCTCTGTAGAATTGTTCTTGTTAGTATTCAACACCATGGAAAAGGAAAGAGAAATAAATGAAGGTTCACTTCATCTGAAAATCCCATATTCAAGCAGAATAAATACAAATCTGCCATATTTTGTTTTCTTACTATTGATAAAATGTTTTCTGTTTGCATTAAGGGAAGTTCCAAAGAGATCAAACACTATCCCCTAGCACAGGTGTCGGCAACCCCTGGTGTGCATGCCAGAGCATGTAACATGATTTTGCTTGGTACGCCAACTCTTTTCAGAAAAGTAGTTTCGAACTTGAGGTTTTACCACAATAAACCTCCATACTGGGTGGTAGGAGTCTGCCCAGAACCCGGGCCAGCTGTGGCAGGCAGCTGGCTATAAGCAGCAGCACTGGGGTTCATAGAGCCCAGGGCTAGCTTATTGCTGGAAGTGGGTGCATGTGCACATTGGGACGGATAACAGGGAAGGTGCTGCGGCTGTGCTGCCACAAGAAGGATTGGGCCCCTCGTGGCAATCCCACCATCGTTTGAGGTGCGTGTGTAGTCCCCCCGGCCACAAGTTGGGCTGGGGTTCTGTAGACCCCAGTGCAGCCACTTGCAGCCTCCCTGCTGCCTGCACATTGAAGTGACATCCCAACATGCTTAACAGAGTAAAAAGAAAATGGAACAACAGCATGGAAAAAAATTCCATCTATGTTTCTCTGTTTGTAGTATGTGAAGTTTTATTTTTTGTCACCAGGTGGTTAGTTTAGGTGTTTTTGAAAATTTGATATTTACTGTAAAAAAAAAAAATTATCATTATTAACCATAATAATATGCAGTCCATCCAGCCAAGTACCTCCCACACCCTCCCGCCCGTTTTGTTTGCCTGACATGCCAACATCTTGCAAATAGATATTGCAGGGTTTTGGTACTCTCCCCAAAAATGTTGTCAATCCCTGCTCTAGATCAATGGGGACGAATTTTTGTCAGGAGTGCCACAAATAGCCCTGTACCCTCCCCGAGTGTCATGCCAGTCCCCTTCCTCTGTCTGATCTTCTGCTCTGCTTTCTTCTCCCCACTCTGTGCCCCACACATAATCTTTTGCTCTGTTTTTTGCTTCTTACCCAGTGCTCCCTGCCTGATCTCCTGCTCTGCCTTCTGCTTCCTGCTCTATCTGCTACTGTGCTGCTTGGCCCCTCCTTGAACTGCCTTGTGCTACACACACAGGCTGTCTGTGCTGCATGTGGTACTCATGCTACAGCCGTAGTCACCAACTAGTCGATCCCGGGAGGAGGGGGGCAGTAGATCCTGGGGTGCCCTTTACTTACAAAAAGTGATCTTCACCATAAAAAGGTTAGAGACCACTGTGCTACAGGTTGGTCACCTCTGCTAAACCAGTTAACAACCGTGAAACTTAACACTAGTGAAAAATGATCAAGGTTCCTTTTAATGATGGGAATGTCTTGGCAAATACTGTTTTCACAAAACAGTTTCATGAAACAATACTGAAGGAAGTTTGCCAGAACTTCGTTCCTCTCCAGATGGTATGTTGCCTGATTAGAAACACCATAGTAATCTCTAATTTTTTGACAAGTGTACAAGACTGGTAAATGTTTAAGACTTATCTGTATAATTAAATATGTCATTAAAAATACCACGCTTCCATTTTTTAAAATTATTTTAGTGTGTTGTAGTGATCATTGAAAGAATAACAACTCTAGAGAGTTACTGAGCTTGCTACAAGTGTGCAATGTTTTTGATCATGTTGGATTTTTCCTTGGGCTGTCAAGACATTAGGCTTAGTCGGGAGACACCTGCAATTTGATGTTCATCCCCATTCACTCACTGTATTTCACTGTATAGGGAAACTTTGTGTTGAACTTTTTTCATGTTGTAAAAATAATTTTAAACATGCCCTGGCCAATGAATATGCTGAAAGGAGGGACACTGAACATTCCACGTGCCACTGCATTTCAGGTGTTGTCAGCTGGTCAGGGGAAATGATTATTCTCCTCTATTCAGCACTGGTGAGGCAGCATCTAGAGTACTGTGTTCAGTTTTGGGCCCCTATAAAAGGAAAGGATGTGGACAAATTGGAGAGATTCCAGCGGAGGGCAGTGAAAATGGTTTGGGGGCTGGGGCACATGATTTATCAGGAGAGGCTGAAGGAACTGGGCTTATTTATTTTGGAGAACAGAAGACTGAGAGGGAATTTAATAGCAGCTTTCAAATACCTGAAGGGAGGTTTGAAGGAGGACAGAGCTAGACTGTTCTCAGTGGTGGTAGATGACAGAACAAGGAGCAACAGTCTCAAGTTGCAGCAGAGGAAGTTTAGGTTAGATATTAGGAAGAATTTTCTCACCAGCAGGGTAGTAAAGCACTGGGACAGGTTACCCAGAGAGGTTGTGGAATCTCCATCCTCGGAGGTTTTCAAGATCCAGCTAGACAAAAGCCTTGGCTGAGATCATGTAGTTGGGGATGGCTCTGCTTTGAGTATGGGGTTGGAGTAGAAGCCCTCCTGAGGTCCCTTCCAACCCTAATTTTCTATGATTCTATGAGAAGCATCAAAATCAGGACTGCAGTTCAGAAGGGCCAGGGCATATTTTCTCTGGTCAGTGCTTTTGCTTATGGGTTTCCTCTGGGTACTCAGATGACTCTTTTCTGTCTTTAGACTGGCTTCAGGATAGCAAAAGCATCATGTCGCAGGGGGACGACACAATATGGCCCCGGAGGGGAAAAGGGGTGCCTCGGGACCCAAGATAAGGCGGGAGAGAGAGAGAAGGGAAGGAAGAAAACCACGACTGCCTTACCTGCAGCCGACGGCGCGGTAACAGCAGAAGCGGTGGCGGGACCCATGCGGCTGATTAGCTGCATCTTTTTAAAACTGCGGCCAGCTGCGATCGATAATGATCGGAGCCAGCGCGGGACGATAAAGGACGCCCTGAGGGAAGAAGCAGGGGAGAAGAGGTGGAGACCAGCCGGGAGGGGAGCCAAACCTGGCTCCTGGTCCGGAGGCGAGGGAGAAGACAGCAGCCGTCTGCGAGGCTGGAACAGATCCCCCAGCTGTGGGACAGAGAGCGCCGAGGGAAAAGTGGCGGATGCCCAGGTTTGCGGTGGTGGAGCCAGGCACGAGGGTCTGGGGATAGAGTCCGGGACTGAGAGATGCCCTGAAGAGAGAGGGATGGAGGAAGACCCGGCAGGTCAGGAGGGAGCGGCACGGGTCAGGAGGTCACCCCAGAGCCCATCCCGGCAGGGAACCATTATTCAAGCAACGGGAGGGACTGCAAAGTCTTGGAGTCAGGTGGGAACACTCAGCGTGGGGCCAAGCGAAGAGGGGCACCAGAGTGCCAAGGAGCAGTCCTGAGTAATTGTTAAGAAAACACAGCACCCAGCCAGAGGGGTGCTGCAGGGGAAATTAAGGAGAGGTTTCTCCCCAGACAGGGAGTCTGGACTTTGATTTTGTAAGCCCGAGACTTGCGGGCGTTGTTTTCCTTCTTTTGGGAGTTTGGAGCGGAGTCGCCCCAGCCAGAAGGTCCAGGAGGGGAACCTCAGAGAGATTCCTGACCCACAGAGCCTAGAGTCAAGCCAAACTGACGGAGTCGCCACCCAATATCTCTTGGCACCGCAAGGCGAGGGACGGGCCCTGGGAATCGTAAGCAACTCGGCGTGGCTGGGTCTTAGGGCAAGGTGTAGGGGAGGGCAGAGCCTCACAGAAGATCAGCGGCCCTGAGAGTCCCAACCCCAGATAAAGTGAAGTAATCGGCCTCTCCACTGAACATTCCAGCAAAGTCATGGCAGGTGAGATAGGGGCGGAGACTACCATAAAAATCACATCCAGAAGAGTCCATTCCCGGGATG
>NW_017729024.1:120033253-120035400 GCF_001723915.1 Gavialis gangeticus | reverse complement strand
TAGGGGCGGAGACTACCATAAAAATCACATCCAGAAGAGTCCATTCCCGGGATGAAGCGGCCAGCAGGCCCATCAGCCAGAGGCCAAGCAGTGCGAGACCTCATGCTTGAGGCCCGCTGGTTGCACATCAATTTTCCTGGGTGATATAATGACCTAAGAAGAATATACCTTCTTTTGCCTTACCTGTACCTTAATGGCTGCAGCTTGAGCAACCACTACACTCTGCTACACAGCACCTCCCTAGAGATTTTCTGAAGGAATTATAGGTTTTGCACCTCAATACCACAGTCCAATCCAGGCCTAAGAGTGGACACTTGACCTCAGATCATTTTATCATGCTTCCAAATTTATTCCTTTTCACTGCAGTTGTGATATTAGATCATTCCTTTAAAATTCACAAGAGATGTGTTACAAAAAAACAGTTTGTGTGAAGATGACTTAAGTTCCTTATGTTCCCCAACTTCCTATGCATTTTTGGCCATAATCAATCATCTAATTGCTGACGCTGACTTCTACTTCACTTCCACTTCCCAGTTTACAATGACATTTTTATTCTTTCTGCATCTCTTAAACTGTTCTCAGTCCCTTTTACTGGAAAAAAACTAAAGCTTAGCAAGGAGCTGCTTTTAAATTGTTATTAATATGTAAAGCTGACTCTAGCAAAAGGCTGACATGTAAAGCTTATACCTATTAGGCCCCTAAGCTTCTTACTAAGTACTTTGTGATTAACATCAAACTCAAGATCCCACTCTTCTTCCTCTTTAATTATCTACTTAGGTCTTCCTCTCAGTGCTCCTCATTTGATTTTTCCCCCTGCTGTAACATAATAATAATTACTTAAATTTGATATCCATGCACTACAAAGTTCCTATCTGACCCTAAGGGCATGGGGTGGGGTTCAGCTCCAGAGCTTTAATTCAGCCCATGCTATAAAAGAAGAAAAAAAGCGGGGGTAGGCTCTAGATTTTGAATATGGCACTGGATCTAAATCCCCTGAGGCTTGCAGGTATTTAGATCAAGAGTGTTTGTCCAAACTCTAATTTCCATTTTTTCCCTGAATTAAATACCTCAGATTGGAGTACTTTGCTTGCAGAGATATTAGGTGAAGCTTTTCCACAAAAAACAGAAGGACATGTTGTCAATCATCCCTTCTTTTCCGTCAAAAAGACCCAAGGAATAAATGCCCCCCAGTACAAACCACTTTCCCCAGGAAAATATTTTTATACATCAAAAAAGGAAAAAGCCAGACATTGAGTTCATAGAGTTATAGAAAGGTGAGGTCGAAAGGTGTCAACTTACTCAATCCTCTGCTCAAAGCAGGATCATCCTTATGTACACTGTTCTTGAGAAGCATTTGGTAACTAGCTCTTAAAAACTTCCAAGGATGGAAATTCTGCAACCTCTCCAGGTGGCCTGTTCCATCCTTAATCACTCTTGCAGTGAAAAGGTTCCTCCCAATATCCAAAGAAAATTTTCCTAGCTGCAATTTAAGACTGTCATTCCTTGTCCTGTCCCCAGCAGTCAGAGAACAGTTTATCACAGGAGTAGGTACCCCCTTCCACTACCAATAGCCCACCAAAACTTCTGAAGTGGCCCCTGTGAGCAGCTGGAATGGGGCTGCAGGTGGGCAGGAGGGTGGGGAGCAGCATCTGGGAGTGGGATGGGAGGGCAGGGCCAAGGCCAGAGCCAGGACCAGGGCTGGGATTGGGATGAGACTACCTGGGACCAGCGCAGGCAAGGTGCACAGCCTGGTAGCTGGGATGGGGCTGTCAGTGGGCAGGGAGCTGCGTCTAGGAGTGGGATGGGTGGCGCTGGGTCCAGGATCTTGGGGTGGTGGCAGCACAGGGACTTGGGGCAGAGCCATGATCTGCTCCCTGCACATTCCTGCCCATGGAACTGGCGCCTGTTGCAGGGGGATGTGGCCAGTGGATCACGGCTCTGGCCCAGCCTCATGCTGGCAGTGCCCTGAGAACCTGATCCTGATCCCCAATCCCACCTGCCTGTCCTGCTCCCAGATGTGATTCCCCGCCTACCTGCAGCCCCATCCCAGCTGCCCAGCCACAAGCCCAGCCCATGCAGGTCCTGCCTCTGGCAGTGGGTGCAAGGCAGATGGGCCTGTGGCAGAAAGCCACCTTGGTTTCTCCCCA
>NW_017729024.1:120031232-120033242 GCF_001723915.1 Gavialis gangeticus | reverse complement strand
TGTGTTCCTGAGGTGGGATCTCTGCACCCGCCACAGGGCCAGGGTGCCTGGGCAGCCGAGCCAGGTCTGGCAGCAACAGCCAGAGGGAGCCACCACTGGCACTGCTGGGAAATGGAGTCATGTGCCATGGCCCAGGCTGTTTCCCATACCTGGGCCAGGCAGGGCTAAGGGGCCCACTGTGGGCTGGACAAAATGCCTTGGTAGGCCAGATCCAGCCCGTGGGCCATATTTTGCTTACCCATGATCTTTTACCATCCCGTTAATAACTACCTTTCAGATATTTGAAAGCCATTATCAAATTCCCCCCTAATCTTCTCTTGTTTAGGCTTAAGTAGCTGCATGTCTTTCAGTCTCTCCTTGGAAGTCATGTTTCCCAGACCTCTAATAATTTTTGTAGCTCTTCAATGCACTCTTTCTAATTTGTCCACATCTTTTTGGAGTACTGTGCCCAAAACTGGATACTGTACCAGTTGAAGCTTCACCAGTGCTGAACAGAGTAGGATACTCACATCCCTTTATTTGAAAATACTGCTTTTATTAATACACCACAATATGTTATTGACCTTTACTACTAGAGCACACTGTCATTTTATATCCAGCTTACCATCCCCTGTAAACCCTGGGTCCTCTTCTGTAGTACTACAGCCTAGCCAGTCATTCCTCAGTCTGTATTTATGGGTGCAATTTTTTCATCCCAACTGTAGGAGTTTGCATTTGTCCTTACTGAATTTCATCTGACTGATTTAGGACCATTTCTCCAGTTTATCAAAGTCATTCTGAATCATAACCCTACCCTCTAAAGTGGCTGCAACTCCATCCAAGTTGGTGTCACCTGCAAATTTGCTAAGAGTACACTCAATCCTACCCTCTATATCAGGTGTGGGCAAAATATGGCCCATGGGCTGGATCTGGCCAAGGGTAGCCATCTAGCATGTGGCAGGTTCTTTGGCCCTGCCCAGGCCAGGTGGACTGTGCAGCCAGTCCTGCCACCCCCAGGTATGTGACAGAGCAGAGGCAGCATGGTGGCTGGACTCAACTTCCAGGACCCCTGTGGGCAAGGTGCCCTTTGCTGGGGGGTGGAGCTGGAATAGTGCCGTGGGAAGGTAGTGTCCATTGCAGGGCCATGCAGGGAGCAGACTGAGGTTCTGCCCTGGGCACACATTGTCATCACACCAGGATCCTAGTGCCTGCCCTGGCCCACCCATCCCAATCCCAGACACCACTTCCCACTTGCCCATGGCCCCATCCCATCTGCCTAGCCAAGCATGCCCTGCCCACAGGGGTCCCGGGCTGGTTTCCATTGAGATCCCACCAACCTGCCCACTCCATCTAGTGCTCCTGGTGGTGGGTGCAGGGTAGACAGGCCAGGGCCAAGATATGATCAATTACCCCCCTATGCTGGGCCAGATCAGCACTCTTTAAGTGTCCCTCCAGCCCAAATAATTGCTCATCCCTGCTTTATATCATTCTAACAAGGCCCCTGCCCCATTACTGAAAAAGGAGAGCAAACCCCAGGGCCTCCCGGCCAGCCAAGCCCCTAGGTACAGACTTAAAGGTAGAAAAGATTTGACTAATGCTTACTACAGAGCCAGTGGTGCCAGCAGCATCAGGGGCTAGAGACTTGCATAGAAACATTGCAGGTCCCAGCAGCAAGGAGCTACCCTGAGGGTGCTCCAGCAAGCCAAATATGAAAGTACCTGTGGCAGCTCAGGGAGGCAGATGACCAGCAGTGAGCAGGGTCAGGGAGTTGTATAAAAAAGGGCCCTGAGCCAGAGGAGAGCAGTCTGCCCCTGGAAGCCAAAGGGAAAGGAGCCCTACAGCAGACTGCTTGCTGACAAAAGCCAAAGAGAGGTCCTGCTAATCCAGGGAGAGACCAGTAAAAAGCTGAGGACTGCCTGAAAAGGAGACTCCGTCCAGACAGGGCATTTTAGATAGCCAGTGTGCTGGGGAGTTAAGTTGGAGCCAGCAGGTTAATGTTTCAGTTTGCATTTTATTCTGTGGTTTGCGGAT
>NW_017729024.1:120028032-120031221 GCF_001723915.1 Gavialis gangeticus | reverse complement strand
TAATGTTTCAGTTTGCATTTTATTCTGTGGTTTGCGGATGGAACTGTGAGGGGTGGTCTGGAGGTCCCATTAGTGCCCCAGGGGCACATGATCACCCTAAGCCCTGCTGGGGAGCAGGCTCAAGGCATACCAAGAGAGTGGCAGAGTGTGCCTGGGGCAGAGCAGTGTTTGAAGCCAGGGGGCTGAGAGCTCAGAGCAGGGCAGTCTGGGCTCAGGAGGCCCAGAGTATGTAGAAGGGAAGTCTTCAATGTGAAACTGGTCTCCATTACATAAGATCTCTGGACACAAGATAAAAGGACAGTTATCAAACGTCTCATGAATTAGTCAGTCTTTACCCATGCTGTAAGAGCCAGCAACAGAATGTTTCTAGCTTACCATACTTCGTACTCATCCCTTGCTAGAAATGAAACTGAAATTGTTCCCCAAGTTTTCTGATCCATCAGTTCTGTTTTCATTAACTTTTTTTCTGCTAGGTTTTTAATTTGCAATAAAACCTCTGTAAAGAATACAAAACTAGGTTTGGGTATTTTCCCCCAAAATTTCAGAAAGGCCCACCAACTCTAAAAGGTAGGAACACCAGTGAACCCTATCTGGACTTCCACTTCTAGGTGTGGCCACAGTCAAAGGACCCCTCATTAGACTCAAGATTCCCCTTGTTAGACTCAAGGCACCCCTGGGAAAATGCCAGCTCTTGGTTTTCACTCATTTTGACTATAGAAAAATAAGAGCTATTCTTCTGTTACAAAGAATTCAGAAAGACCCTGAGAGGTCAGAATGTTTTGGACACTGTGGATTCCTATTGGAAACCTCTGGATTTATCTTGTGAATCACATTTGCAAACCTAATGGTGCTGACATTGTGTGGCACCCTGCATAGGGTTGCCAACCCTCCAGGATTGCCCTGGAGTCTCCAGGAATTAGAGATAAATCTCCAGGAGACTGCTGAGAGTCACCTGGGAGATAAATGATAGGGCATTCATTAAAATAAATATTTAATGTTGAATCTGATTCATACAGTTGCCCAATGGATTTTTAAAATGTAATAGTAATGTGCACTTGCCTTCCTAATGTAAAGTCATTAATGTCATTACATCATGTAATGAAACCTCCCAGAATAGATTCAAACAGAGTTGGCAACCCTAACCCTGCACCACCCTGGAAAGGATCTCAAGGCACCCCAGGGTATTTTAGAGAAAAGTTTTTCAAAAAACAACCCAGAAGCCAAATAAAGCTTTCAGAGGAGAAAATGTTCTTCCTAGCTCCAACAGGGTCTTGCAAAAACCCTGGAGCATGTATAGGATGACCAGACACCTTCCATGGAAAGATCAGGTTCCCTTGAAATGTCAACAGCAGGGTCCAAATTTTGGACTCCCAGAGCCATGCAGACATGTGGGCTCCGTGTCTGGGTTACACCTGTCCTCTGCTTTGATTCCTTCTCCACCCAAACTTTAAAACCACTGCCTGGAAGGGATCGTGGCATTTCTATTCAGGCAGTGCTAAGGAACCCAGTTAACTTCATGGCTCATTATACTCTAAAACCTGGTAATCGCTCTCCACTCACAGGTGTCAGTGACTCTGTCTCCTTTTTAGTAGTCCTGATGTTCCATTAATTAAACTATCTTTTCAACGTTGCTGTCTGTTAGCCACTCCTGGAAATACCTCTTTTCTATTTCACAGCCCTGCAGACTGTTTTTAGCTCTAGCTAAAAACGTGAACTCAGGTCTGGTAAACTCAGGCATGGAAATGGCCAACAGTGAATGTAAGAACATAATTGCCATTTACTGGGTCAGACCATAGACCCATCCTGTCCAGTCTCCTGTGTCAGACGGAGGCAGGGCATGGAGGCTGAAAGGGTGATTGAACTGGGTACGAATAGGGTTTTTCCCCCCCTATTCCTCTTTCACTAGCAGCCTCCAGCATATATAGTCCAGAAAGTTCTGATTCAGAGTCTGTTTCCCTAACTCCTGTGCTCAGCAGGGTGGTATCATTGGCAATCCCTTGATTTGGGCAGTCTCTACCATGGCTTCTTGATGGGTAGTGGCGGATTAAGGTTTACTGGGGCTCTGGGCAAACAGAAAATTGGAGGCCCCCCACATCCCAGTACATTCCTCCTGTGCAGCTGGACCCCAGGTCCCGACTCCAGCCCCTTCCCCAATCACTTATACTAGTTTATGCGTAATTTCTGTCCTGAGCTCTAGTTTCCATACAGAAAGGTGCATGTTGTGCTGTACATGAGCAGGCATCACACCATCTACACCCCCTTTCCTTCAAGTCCTAGATCCCCTCATGGCTGGGCCTGAACAGCTGTGTGTGTGTGGTGTTTTGTATGTGAAGAGTACCCAGAGCAAAGGGTAGTTGCATCACACAGGGAAACAGTGACTTCAACCATGTGACGTGCCCGGTGCCAGGCAGAGGGCTGCTGTTCACTGTTAAAGCTTACAAGGCAGTTCTTCATAGTGTCTTGGGCACCGCAACTGAAGGAGAAGGGAACCTAAGGAGATGAGTTTTGTGCTGTCTGTAAAATGCCTAGTTTTTCTTATCAGAGCTTGTGGCAGAGGTGGTATCTTATATTAGACCAACAAGATATTTGCAAAAAAAGTCCTTATTTGCAAGCTTTTGGGCACAAGCACCCTTCTGCAGGCATAGGAAGGAGCAAAGCTTGTAAAAGTTCTCCAAGGCAGGAATGAAAATAGTGTTTCTTCTGGAATACAGAAATGAAAAGAGTTTTGATAGTCTTACAGAACGGAGAAATGAAGAGCTGTTCTCACAGCACCAAGCCCTGCGAGAAAAGACGAGCCGCGCGGCGCTCCACCCTGTGCTGCCAGCAGCACCCTGCGGAGAAGACTAAACGCTTTTCTCAGTGTCGGGCGCAGCGGCGCCCAGGTCGGTCGTGCAGCAAATGCCTCGCGAGGCGGCAGCTCGGCGGCCCCGGTTGTGGCGGCGGCCGCAGGCACGGCCGTGCCGGGATGTGACGGCGCCGGAGGAGGTCATGGAGGGCGGCGAGGCTGGGAGCACTTCCCCGAGAGCCCTGTCGGAGCAGCCCTGAGGCACGTCCCGTTCCCGGCACCGCGGGGCCGCTTGACTCAGGCTGGAATCCCCTGCGCGGCCGCGGAGGCAAGTCCCAGGCCTGCCCCTGCCCCTGCCCCGGCGCGTACCGGACCGGGCGGGGGCGGGGCGGGGCCGGGCATGG
>NW_017729024.1:120025494-120027868 GCF_001723915.1 Gavialis gangeticus | reverse complement strand
GGCTCAGTCGGGCCACAGCGCGGCCGGCGGGGTAGCAGCGCGGCGCCAGGCCAGGTAGGAGAGCAGCGCCTCGCCGGGGCCTTTGGGGGCGCCGGGGCTGGACGGGACCTTGCTCCGGGCAGTGGCGGCGCCGGCCGACCCGGCCTAGGGTGGAGATACGGCAGCTTCCCTGGGCAGCGCGGCTTCCTCACCATCCCCCGGTCGCCCGCCTGCTCCGGGGGCTCCTTGTCATCCTCCTTATCTCCCGCCTGCTCTGATCCCCGAGCACCCTCCCACCTGCTTCGGGAGCCCCTTGCCATCCTCCTTATCTCCCACCTGCTCTGACGCTGTAGCATCCCCCTGGTCTCCTACCTGCTCCAGGAGCTGGTCCCCATCCTCCTCATCTCCCACCTGCTCTGATCCCAGAGCACCTGCAGCATCCCTCTGGTCTCCCGCCTATCCATCCCCAGCCTCTTCATGTGTGGACAGAGGTGTGGGGAGCTTACACTTGTGTAGCCATGTGGGACCCACAGGGTTAGGTAGGGAGAGGTAAAGGGCTGAAGCAGGCAATCCCCTGCTTGCATTTTTAGCACCCCCCAACCCACCCCCCAGAACAGAAGAGGGAAGGCCAAGCCTAAACCTGGGGCCAGAGCCAGACACAGGTGAACCAGGCAGCCACCTGGGGCCCAGACAGAAAGGGGGCCTGAAAATGGTAATTTTTTAATGATTATCATCATTTCTGGCAAAGTGGGGGCCCCAATACTAAAAGTTTGCCTGGGGCCACCAGCAGTCTAGGTACAGTGCTGACAGGCACAGGGGGTGGGTTGGGGGGTACCTCTGATTCCATCAGGACTCATGATGCAGCCAGCTGGGGGCCTTTGCCCCAGTTCAGGAACTTGTGTCAGCAGTTGTGTAATGCTGATTGCACCATTGTAAGTAATTTGAAGTATGTAAGGTACATGTAATATGATGTAATGTAAGTATGTAAATGTAAGTAATTTGAAAAGCTTAATGAAGAATCAAGGAAGCTTTTGTGTTTGTACAGAAATGAAAGGCACAGGATGCTGGGACCCAGTGCACAGTGGTGTGTGACTTGGAAGTGTCATAAAACGAAGGCCTCTGCCTCTCCCCCACCCCCACTAGTGTATCCACTACTAAACTGATCCTTGTAGCAGCCTGAGGCACACATGCCACAAGTGGCACGGGCAGCCTCTGTATTTGGTACATGGCAGATTGAGGGGGGAACGACACAAGTAGCACAGTGGCAGATAGGGTAAGGAGCAGAAAGCAGGGCAGCAGATTGGGCAGGGGACAGGGATCAGAGTGGCATTTGGGAAGGACGTAGGGCTAATTTGTGGCATGCCTGCCAAAAAAGTTGACCCTCACTGCACTAAGTATTTCTCGTGGAGGGGAGATCTTGGTGTTTCAAGTGAGATTCCTCTCAGGGAGATTCTGCAAGACAGACTTTGGTTCCTTATTCAGGGTTCCCAGTTCCTTAATTCAAAGGGACACTGAAAAAAAAAAAAATCTTCCAAGGAAGTGCATTTTAATAAAATCCCCTCACAAAGTACTGAATATTATAAATAAATATAGGAACTCTAAGACCTGAGGAAGGATACTTTGTTCCTGAAAGCCTAAGATGTCTCCCAACTTTAGAGGGTCTAATAAAAAGTATCACCTAGAAAAATCCTTGCCTCGTGTATTTCCTGAACCATCACAACTACAGGATCACTCCCAACACTACCATAAATAAATATGTACAATTTGTAAAATTATCTTATATTAAAAAATACATTTTTCAGAGATGCCAAAGTCATCCCAATCCCACACTGCAATTGTTTCTTGACTTGAATAAGTAGCTAAAAGGCAGGGCAGAGTGGTACCTTATAGACTGACTAATTCAGAGGCATAAGCTTTCATAGACAACAGCTGACTTCATCATAGCATATACAAAGCAAGCTGTTGCTTATGAGAGATTATTCTTCTGAGTTAGTCTGCCCTCTTTCTCCCTGACTTCAGACCAACATAGCTAGGTCTCTGAGTAACTGAGAGGTTAAGGATATATAAACAACAGCAATCTTTCTTGGGCCACTATGACAGATTATTCATAGTCTATTCTGAAATAACTGGCATGTGCCACTCCCAGGCCAAATCTTTATATTTTTGCAAAATGCTTCTACATCTGACATTTCTATCATACAATTTGCAAATGCTCATTGTGGGAGGATCTGGCTTAAACTGATTGTAAAGGACAACGTATTTCCTAGTGATATCCCTGTGACATAACTGGATCCTGCTGTTAAAAACAAACAAACAAACAAATAGATTTTTAAGGAATTTTGCACAAGTAAGGAATGCAGAACTAAGCTTTTAAATTGTCACAGCCTTGAAGGCA
>NW_017729024.1:120008636-120020494 GCF_001723915.1 Gavialis gangeticus | reverse complement strand
CCTAGTGATATCCCTGTGACATAACTGGATCCTGCTGTTAAAAACAAACAAACAAACAAATAGATTTTTAAGGAATTTTGCACAAGTAAGGAATGCAGAACTAAGCTTTTAAATTGTCACAGCCTTGAAGGCAAAAATGTTTTCACCTGTAATTCAGCAATTCTGCACGTGTAGATTTTTTTATTTTTGCCAAGAACCCTCTCCATCTATAGCAATGATAACTTTGAAAGATTTCATAAAGGACTGCGTTTCCTAAATGTTGATTAAAAATACCATGGGTCTTTTGTTCAGAAATATCATGAGGCAAAAGGACTAAGATATCTGTGTCTGGGAAATGTATTACTAAACACAGAACTCTGGTAAAGGTCACACATTTAGTGTATGTGGGTTGTATGAATAAAATATTTAATTTTCTTGAAAAGGAAAGTTTAGGCTGGGATTTTCCCAGGAGTTAGGGTGAATGTTGAACATAGAACTTTCCACAGAACAGTCTTTATGGCTGTAAGGAGCTGTAACTGTCAGTAGCAGGAAAACAACCCACTTCAATGCAAAAGCAGTTAACAAAAGGAAATTAAACTCATGACTACGGGGTTATACGTGTTCCATGACACAAAGGCTTTCTCTACCCTTCCCCACTCCCTCACAACTTCCACTGCTTTCTAATCAGTAACTGTTAGGAAATATCAAAAAAGAGAGGGTGTATGCAAAATAACCAGGAAGAGTTACCATTGAAAAAAATAAGAGCAAATTGTTTTGTCTCATGTCAAATACAGAAACAGCCCTGGGAGCAGGGACTCCATCTCCCAGGTGTATGCCCCGATCACTAGGTTACAGAGTCAGGCACCTAGAGACAGGTAGTTGTTCTTTGTGTAATACATATTCAAAGAAATAAACATGGGGAAGCAAAACGTGCCTACCCACCATATGTCTATGTAGGACTTCTCTGAAATGGTATCTCTCAGGAGGATGTTTTTCTTAAGACCTTGTTAATTGCTTGCAGCAGAGAGGGTAAAAATTTTATACTGCTTGCAACTCTCTCAACTATATGCATGTTTCTGAGAATAAGGGGGCATATTTTGCCTTTAAGTTCACGCAACTCCCTCAGGAATCTGCAGAGATGTACATGCAGCATCTAGCACGTTTTAGGGAAAACAGACTTCATGTGTTACTCCTGATCTCAGATAAAGAATGCCATATATTAGTAGAAGCAACTCACATAGGCAGTGCTGTCTCCTGTTTAGTCTCACACAAATCTACCCACTCAGCCACAGAGGTACTTTCAGATTACTCAGTGCTTATATGTGTACATTCAAATGGCTTTTAACTTGTTTGACCTTCTTATGCTCCCACCCTTCATTGTAACAAAGTTTAATTTCACCTCTTTTGTTCCATGACATTTATGCTGATGTGAAATAGGGTAGGTGAGGAGCAGAGAGATACTTTCAGCAGTGTTTAAGGTATCAAATCACATTTAAAAGTGGTTTACAAGAACTGCTGCACACCTAAAAGCTAATGAACATTAAGAAATTTTGGCAGATGTTGACTTGCAGGGTATTTGGGATTAAAGTTAGTCCCAAATCCCTGGAGCCCTGCCATGTGCCCCTGTGGTCACTGTGGGAGCTGCAACCTCCAGCCACATGGCTGCCAGCCCTTGGCACCCATGTAGAAGCCAGAGCCAGCTGCCAGCATCTAGCAGCCATCTGGGAAACTGACCCCTGGCCAGCCCCTTCCTTGCAGAGGAGCTGCATGCCCACCACAGGGAAAGCATGTGGCAGCTTGCCTACCCTGCCTCCGCACCAGGGCTGCTCCAGCCTCTGCCAGTGATGCTTAGTTCCATGCTGCTCCAGCCCAGCCCCTACCAATGACAACCAGCACCCTATGCTGCTGCTGGCCATGGTGCTGGCCCTGCTGGCTCCAAGCCCCAGGACACCTGCCAGCGGTGCTTAAACCTTGATGTCCTCCCCACAAGAAGTGTCAGTGAGAACATACATCTGTTCCTAAATAGGAAATAGCCTAGTGTTCATAGCATTCAGCTGGGATGTGTACGATACCCAGAGAAGGATTTGAACCTGGGGCTACTACATCTCAGGTGAGTGCTCATACACTTAGACCATATACATATATGCATTGCAAGTATTACTATGACATTGTTCCCTCTGTTGGGGCTTCAGCCTCCCTGGCCTCCACCACTTCAATTTTGCTAGGTCTTCTAGCTTAGGCCCACTGTGCCTGACCTGGCTTTGAGGCACTATCTCCAATCTATCACTTTTGGTCAGCATGCACCTGACCCCTGCCTGCTGGGCCTCTGCCCCCTTTGTGGCTGCACCCCTTGGGTGCTTGGCCCCTCGCCTTGTCTGGCTGCTGTCTTGAACTCTGTCCACTCCAGGCTCAAGAACTGCTCAGTCCTTAGGCCTGCCCCTGGAAGGGCTCAAAGCTACCATTGTGCCTCTTGGGCACTAATAGGATCTCCATAAACCTCCCCTACAGCCCCAACTCAAACTGCCAATATAAAAAGTAATGTAAACATAAGCCCCCAGGCTATAACATATATAAACCCTGGCGGCAGCGCTACCCACGGCCACAGCCAAATTTTGGGGATCCGGGGGTGCCAATAGGTCTTGGTCTACTCCCACTCTGTCTACAGGCTGAGAGCACCACTCATGGGAGTGCTCTGCTGTGGTCCTCTCTGCACCCGACCACACACACACAATAACTATTTACAATAATTTATTATTTACAATAAGAACTGAGAGATTGACAAATTCAACATCCCATAAATAACAAACAAAATATTTTCAATAAGCTCAATAATAATCTACACCAGCAGATAAAGCAAATACTTATAATTATGTTATCAACTTTAACACTCAGGCAACTCAGGTGTGGCTGCTCTGGAGACCAGGGTTTCTTCCCTTTTCCAGTCTTTCCTGGGTGCCTGCCTGAGTCCCTCACACCATTCCCCAGACACTTCCCAAGGCCGCTAGCTCCCCTGTGTTTGGCACCTGGAGTGTCACTTCTCAGCTGTACTTTATTGAGCTCTCTGCTGGAGCTCCCCCACAGCCACAATTCCCTGCTGCTTTCTCCAGCTCTCCCAGAAAACCTCCTCTAGCAACCCCCATCCCTGATTCCCTCCAGTGAGAGTGGGGAGGGGAACCCATTTACACAACCCCTGCTCCTTCAGTAAAGAATACCAGGCAATCCTGGGTGCACATTAGCTGGTGGCTCCTCTGCCCTCAGTAGCAGCTCACTCTGTCAATTGTTCTGCCAGTCATCCTCTCAGAAGCAACTATCCTGGCAACAGCCCGCTCAGGAGCAGCCCTTCTCCCTACAGCTTCAGCTCCCATCTCCTTACCTAGTCTTCCCTGTTTGTTCCAGGGCTTCCTGCCCTGAAGTTACAGCTGTCCAATCACGTGCATGCATTCTGTGTGCACAGCCTGCTGCAAATCCTCCTCCCAAGACTGGAAACACCCTGACTGAGCTTGCCAGCTCTGAGGAAACCCTTCAGCACCTTTACACATGCATCACAACAGTGAAAGCAGCCCTCTGCCCATTTAAGAGAGCAAACCTTCCTTTACCCTTGAGCTGTCATTCCTCCCAGCCTGGCTGCTTGTGAGCTCCCTGAGCCTCAGTGTTTCTGCAGGCAGCAAAGCAATCCGAGCAGTGTCCCTGAGCAAGGTATCCAGGTTGTAGATGTATTGGCCTAGAGGCAAAAGGAATCAAAACTTGTGGAGGAGATGATATCTTTTATTAGACCAACCAGATATTTGCAAACAAATTATTTTATTTATTTGCAAGCTTTCAGGCGCACACACCCTTCATCAGGCATAGGAGAGAGAAAAGATTGTAAAAGTTCTAGATAGAAATGAAAATTCATATTTCTCCTGGACAGGAGCTTCTAACTCTGCAGCTAGCAGGGCTGGACTGGCTTTCCAGCCCAAGCCCCAAGCCTACCTACTGCCTGGGCTGGGTACAGGTGCTTGCTAATTGTCTCATTCACTTGTTGCCCAGGCAGCCTGACCCTGGTGCATCCTGCCCAGCCTGCAGAACTCCCTTGTTGGGCTGCTTCTTCTCTTAAAGAAACAGACAGCCCCCAGGCTCTGTTACAGATGCCTTAGATTGTCTCTGCCTAGCCTATAGATCAGGCCTCCTTTTCTTATAAGCTCTAGCTTCCTTGATTTCTCTTGATCCTTAGCACTTTCATGCTGGAGCCCTGTGTGGGAGGAAACAAGGAGTTTGATTCCAAGGAATCCAAGCCTTTGACTGCACAATACTTTTGAAGCTCAGACATGTATTATCCCCATCATAATGGGTTGCTTAAATATCTTCTTAATCTGGACCTACAACTAGAGTGCCAAATGTTAAACAAGTTAATGGTAAAATTCTCAAACCAGGCATAATTATATTCATTAGGAGGTTGGATATTTACCATGGATATCTAATTTTCATGCAAAGGCTGAAATTATTTTTAGAAGGTAGTTTAACACAATCCTTACCAATTTGCATAGCAGTTTATAATGATGTGAAATTCAGGGACCTAAAAGTATAAGAGCAGAATCTAGGGTTCTGTATTCATGCAGAACTCTCATTGAAGATGAAGGGAATTTTGCCCAGGTGACTAAGGACTGCCAGATTTTGCCCTAGAGTAGGTGCACTTAGAAAAGATGTCCCTTTTCAGATGAAGTAAGCTTGTGCAACTGAATTTATTAGTCCCCTATCTTCCCACATAAGACTTCTAAAACTCAACCAAACTTAGAGTACTTTTTGCTGTGAGAGATGAGAAAATGAACTTATGCTTTTAGTTATAGTGAAGAAAAAAGATGAGGCAAGCATATGTTATGCCTGACCTGGTTCATTTTTTTCCGTTTTGCAAGGCAGCCATCCTGCAAGCGTGCATTTGTAATTCCTGCTCGAAACTGTGATGTAGAATGTGGGCTACAGCAGCGTTTCTCAACCCGTGGGTCACAACCCAAAAGTGAAAGAGTTCTGAACAAACTTTAAAAATGAAAGGAGAAAAACGTGGGAAACCAGGGCTTTTCCCTTGCAGGCTGGCAGAGTTCCAGCCTGCCAGGGGCTGTTTGGGGGGTCCCCATGCCCCACATGCACCCCTTGCCTCATACACCCACCTCTGGCCTCACACACTGGGGGGGCTGAGGCCTGGGGCAGGGGGAAGCAGGTTGGGAGTGAGGGGCACTGGGTTGGGACTGGCCATTGATGTTTACAAATGGGTCCCGATACAAAAAAAGTTGAGAACCACTAGACTACAGGGCTTGTTTCCATAAGCTTGAAAGAGGGCTGAGTCAGCATGGTAGTACCTAAAATGAGAGAAAACTGTAATCAAGATAACAGTTCAAGCAGACAGCAAAGAGATCAGATGCCCCTGGGGGCAGTCCAAGCTTTATTTCAGAACACTGTTCCTAACTTTACCTTCTGGGTGGCTTAGAGTCTCACTGATTCTCTTTTTCAGCTTTTCCAAAGAGTAAGCAAAAACTTATACTTGAGATAAAATTTCTGCTTGGCAAGTGGAAGGGTAGGCTCCCTCCCACTTGCCAAGCAGTTAAACTAGTTTGAGTTTCTTCTGCTCAAGGAATTGCCAATTCACCTGCCCCTTTAGGTTTCAGATTGGGATTCCTAGGTCCCAGGATATATAATTCCTTGCTGTATCAGTACCTCCAGGTATCTCAGATTTGCCTCCCAGTTATAGCTCTTGTCATTTGAAAGATTATCCTCTCGAGACTTGACATTTCTGGTAAGTGCTGCAGGATGGAGCCAGTTGTAACTCCTCCCTTCAAACCAGCCAAACAACCCCTTTCAGATTATCCACTGATGTTATCTGCATCTCTTGTTGCAAAGAGGCATTCATTTAAGTATGTTTCCTTTGTGCCAAGAATAGAAGAATAAACACTTTGTCTGTATATAAAACTGCATGAAGGTAAAGATTTAAGGCAGGGCTGTTAAACTTGTCCTGTGCCTTGTGTCAGATCCAGATCATGGTGCTCCTCATGTGCTAGATCCATGAGGCAAGCAGGAGAAGTGGTGGGGCGGTCAGCAGTGGAGGCAGTAGCAGTGGGGTCAGTAGTTACAGCAGTAGTGGAGTGGAGCAAGCAGTCAGGGACCAAGGGGCAGCAGCCCTGAGCAGCTGCAGCGCTCTCTTGATACAGCCCTTGCTCACCCCCTGCTACCAGCAGCCATGTCCAGTAGGGCCTTGGTTTCTGTAGCAGGCTTTGCCTCTTGTTAGCCCCATCTCCAAATTTCTTGGCCTGCCAGGAGCCCTGTTAGCTGGATCTGACCTGCAGGCTGTACATTTGACACCTTTGATTTATGCAGTGCTGCATTGCTTGAAGCTTACTTTACAGCTGATCAGATGGGAGTTTTTTGATTTAAGTAATGTGTCTTAGATCTAGCTCCAATGCTAATTACCATTACAAAATCAGTATTGTGCATGGATTTATTGAGGTCCTTTTGATATATAGACATGAGTGATGTTAACAGTTAAGACATACACATATCAGCATCAAACTGGATAACTACACATGAATTCTGGAATCAGTCACAATGTGAATGAGTTTATCTGATTATAATGTTCATGCAGCCTCCACCAAATAGTTTATACAAATGATTTTCATCCTGTGGGTTGTTTGTAAAGTATTCATTTTGGCCAGCCTCTGTTTCTTGCAACAGAGTGGTCTATTCCCTTAAGAAGGGGCAGCTAACCCTGTTAAGAAATTTCAGCTGTGGGACATTCTGCTAGGGAGGGAAAGAAGGAGGGAGAGAAATCTAAAAGCAAAAGAGTAGGTTTTCCCTAATGTTTGAGTAGGACAGTGTTTTGGTTACTGTTGCTGGAAACAGGCATATGTCAGGAGGAATAAAGACTAAGCCACCTCCTGCAAAAGGCAGCAGGACAAGCAATCCTGTGTGAAGTACTGTAATGGGCTTCTCTGCTTATCTTCATTTCTGAGAATAGCAATTTGAAATGCTGGGGAAACTAAAAGTGAAAGGGTTCTGAGGTGGTATACCGCCAATAGCTAGCCATTGGGAAATATGTATCTGCTAAAAATAGCAGATGTTCAAATACAACCAAAATAAAAATCTGGTGACCAGACTTGGGAAACCAGACATGGGACCAGAACAGTAAATTTGTCACTTCCTCAGTAGTTACGTATGCACTTAGGCTACATTCACCATGTAGTGATATGCTGGATACCATACAATAATAAATAACCATGAATTTTGTCTCATTTTAGGTTCTTCTTACAAGATGGAAAATAAATTGTTTTTGTGTATATTGGTATCCTCT
This sequence comes from Gavialis gangeticus, assembly GCF_001723915.1. Classification (NCBI taxonomy): domain Eukaryota; kingdom Metazoa; phylum Chordata; order Crocodylia; family Gavialidae; genus Gavialis; species Gavialis gangeticus. The sequence goes on along the minus strand of NW_017729024.1, from coordinate 120,013,200 downwards.
TGGCATTTCCTAAATGGTAAGAAGCTAAAATGTTTAATTAGATTTTCTTTCTATGTGATGACACTGGCAGTTGTACCTCCTAAATTAGTTTTTCCGTAATCTGTAAGATAAGTGGTAGCCAACCTTTTTTGGCAGGCATGCCAAAATTTCAGCTTCCTCCAGGGAGGGAGGTGACCTTTTTGTGGTGGCCCTGCCCCCTGCTGCTGATTAGCCAAGGGGCCCACTGGCACCACTCCTTGCTGTTTATTGGCTGGGGAGGCGGCAGCTCCACCTGTCACCACTGATTGGCCATGGGGGTGGGGGGCGGGGGCTGCCCCTCACCAAGGGGATGTCCTATATTCTGAGGATGTGTCGGTGGCGACACTAGTGGTGACACCTGAGACCTCCTCTTGCAGCAACAACCTGTTCTCACTCTTTTACATTTGGCTGAAGGCTTGAGTCCATCCACCTCCATTCCATTGCCTTCCTTTACTGAGCACTTGGGCTTATGTGCCACACATAATATCTGCCCCTGCCACTTGTGGCCAGAGGCATAATGGGATACCTGAGCACCCTGGGCACCAGTGGAACATGTGGCAGCATCATTGGCTGTGCTGCCAGTGGCACGGCTCCTTTGAGGGTCAAAGCAGGATGCCCCAGTTGCCCTCCCTTTGTTACACTCCTGCTTGCGGCGTATGTGCCAAGGGTTGGCCATGCCTGTTCTGGGTCGGGGAGAGGGGGAGAAGATTCATTGCTTTATTCAGATGCAAATGTTAAGTGAAATGTGTGCTTGAATAGAGCTGGATTGAAATCTTTGGCAAGGATAGAATTTCTGTTTATCCACAAATCACCATGGACAGAGATAAGACCAGAAACCATATGCAGAACATTGCAAGTTTGTAGGCTCTAAATATCCAAGGAACTATGCTACATGTCTATAGTAATAGCTACAGAACTGCTGTCTGTTAAATCGTAACCCACATACAAACAGAGGATTGTCACAGTTTGCAGCAGCAGTGCAAACTTCCTCCATGCTGTTCTGAAATAGCAGCTCACTGTACACCCACACCTACTTTCTATGCGCAAAAATCCTTTGTGTGCACAGAGCAGATATCTGCGGGTGTAGACAACGAGTCAGTATTCGTTTGTATGAATTAGGTATGCATCAATCTACATACAACAATAGGAGAACCTACCCTTGAATATTACATTCACAATCAGAAAACAAAATTCACATCTGAATTCTGTTTTTCAGCTTTGTTCGTAGTCGACGTTCCCCAGACACTGTACGTTGTAGACTACGGGAGTAATGTGACCATGGAATGCAGGTTTCCAGTGAATGACCGCTTAGAGCTTAAAGATTTAAGTATCATTTGGGAGAAACAAGAACAAAACACAAAAGAGGTTTACAAACTTCATAAAGGGAATGAAGACTTTACAACCCAACACAGCGACTTCAGTGGAAGAATAAAATTGTTGCAAGAGAAACTGAAATTGGGACAGTCTTTGCTTCAGATTAGCAATGTAATGTTCACCGATGCAGGCAATTACCTCTGTCTCATTGGCTATAGAGGAGCTGATTACAAAAAGATCACCTTGAAAGTAAGGGGTAAGCATTTTACTGCAGATGTCTGTTTACTTACAAGTCTTCCTTCACTGACTTCAGCGGGGTGGCAACAGTGCCAAAGGGTGAAATTTTGTTCTTGATCACTAACTAGCATTTCCTAATTGTGTAAGATCACAGCTAACTACGTGCATTGTAAGCTCAAATACAGAGAAAAACTGCCTCCCACTCTTTCCTTCCTCACATATCCTTTATCTCAGCAGTTCTCTACTTCTTAGACTCAAAGTAACCCTTGAAAAATTCCAGCTCTTAATTTTCACTCAAAAATTAAGGTGACATATGGGAGGCAGAGGGGAAATATAGGCAATGTGTCAGGGTGGCATAAGGGGGCATGTGTCCATCCCAGATTTCTGTGCCCACAGCAGAGCATGGGACTGCAGCCTGGCTGGACTGATACAGGGCAGGAGCTCCCTCCTCAGCCCAGAGAGCAGGACCCGATGTAGCAGGGTGAAGCAGGGCAGGGAGGCTCGGTGCTGCTGCCGGGAGCAGTGCACCATCATGACCGCCAAAGTGAGGTGCCCTCTGCCCAAACAGCAGCAGCAGGAGGGCACAACTCCACACCCCCACCAACTGTGGCACTTTACCTTGGTGGCTATGGCAGTATAGCTGGCATGAGGTTCCCAATGGTGGCAGCATGGAGTTGTGTCCTCCTGCTGCTGCTGGGTGGGTGGGGGTGCCTCACCTTGGTGGACATGACAGTGTGGTGTTCCCTCCCAAACCAGATCCTGCCCTCTGGACCACAGAGGCAGCTCCTGTCTGGTGCCAATCTGGCTGGGCTGCAGCCCCATGCCCTGCTGTTGGCACAGATACTTGGCGGGGGGGCATGTGCCTCCCCATATACCCCGATGCATTGCCTATGGAATCACCTATGCCCAAACACCCCCAACCCCAAAAACACACCCCCTTCCCTGCACACTTGGGGGGAGGGGCAGGGGACAGTGAGTTGAGAGTGAGGAGCACCAGCAGGGCTATGGGGGTGGGGTTCTGTGGGTTGGAAGTAATGGGCACCAGCAGGGTGAGGGGGCTGCGGGTTGGGAATGATGGGTACCAGCAGGGCTTCGGGGTTAGGGGGCTGTGGGTTTGGAGTGAGGGGCAATGGTATGGGCAGGGGTAAGGCACTGGTATATCAGGGCTGCTTAGTGCTACAAAGCAACAGGGGGGTAAGCCACAGCTGGACCTAAATCCTGGTGAGTGAAGTGGGCAGGGGGAGCTCTGATTTTCCATGGTAAAAAACCCAAAATCAAACACCAAAATATATAGGTATTTAGAATTTATTTTATTATAGTAATTGAGGCACTGGTAGGCTTCCACATTGCTTTAAAATTGTAAATATATCAATAAAATGTTCGTGTTCAACTAATATATATACTGGAATTTCATTTTAATCAGGGTGGGAAATGCAGATTTGGGGAGTTTTCAATCAGAGAATTTTGGATTTTTTCATCGGAGGATTTTGGATTTTTTAACAGACAAAACCAGGATCCCTGATCATCTGTCAACCTCATTTTCATTCTGAGAAGCTATGAAATGCTTTTCACAAAACAATCAGGTATATATTGCAGGCAGGGCCTTGTAGCAATACACAAATAATTATTCAGTATCAAGAATCCAAAGTTAACTACACACTGTTCTCCACAAAAATATATTGGAAAATAGGCAAACAAAGGTGAATATTAGTACCACCTTGATGCACAGATACTTATGCAAGTAAATTCCCAAAAACCTGATTGACACTTTAAGTTAAATTGAGGCTTCAGATACAGGTATGGTGCAGAAAGACTAGTGTACTGTCTCTTGTGCTCAACATCAGGAATGGACTGCCTGATACTGCATAAATAGGATCGCTTCTAAAGCACTAGCAAAGCTGCCTAACCCCATATTTCCTTATGGGTGTAGCCTGTACATTGGGCTTCTAGTGCCTTAGATAGCAATGAGACAAATGAAGAATGATTCTGTGGAGGTGAGCAAAATGGGGCAAGCACCAGGCTGCAAGACGGATATGATTTTTAATAGATTTTGCAAAATGGTAATGAAAATAGATCAGTACAGGCACAAAACCTTCTTCTCCACCTTTAGTGTAATAAGCATGCAAACTATTCCTTGCCTATCAAAAAATATGGTAAATTGGCATGTAGACTTACACTTAAAAGACAGGCTCGGCAGAGAGAATGCCCCACTGAAAATAATAACAGGTGTTTCTTTTGGCTCTGTGACTGAAACAGATTTTTTATTTGTTTAGCTCCTTATAGAAACATAACCAAAAGAACTGTGCATATCCAAAATAGCAGAGGACACAAAGAAAAAGTGCTAACATGCAAGTCAGAAGGATATCCAAAGGCAGAAGTCATCTGGCAGAATGGAGACTACTATGATTTGAGTAACAAGGCAAATACAAGTTATGAGACTGGAACTAACCAACTGTACCATGTGACAAGTACCCTTACAATTGACACAAGGACTAATGAGACTTTTCGCTGCATATTTTGGAATAAACAGCTTCAAGAAAACACATCTGCTGTTTTTATCATATCCGGTAACATTTCTGAACTTAAGTATGATAATACATTCATTGTAAGGTACAGTCTGGGTGGACTCAACCACTATCTTTTTCCTAATCTAGACAACATCCTAAAGAAACATAACGTAGAAAGAAATGGGTATAGCTGAATTTTAGGCATGATGATTAGAGACTGTAATGGGTTTATTATGTTGGGTTTTTTTAATGAGGTCTGTATATCAGCTTCTTTTGTGGGACTGAGTAAGTCGGAGAACTGCTCTGCCTTGGTTTCCAATTGTGCAAATGAGAACAACATCTCACGGTACTTTTATAGACATTAATTTGGTCATGAATCAGCACTCTGAATAGGTAAAGTACTAACTATTGCTATTAGAATATTTTCGTACCATATTCATATTTCCAGTATACATCTGTAATTGGCAATACTGGTTTAGGGTTGGAAA
>NW_017729024.1:119995249-120003636 GCF_001723915.1 Gavialis gangeticus | reverse complement strand
TTTAATGAGGTCTGTATATCAGCTTCTTTTGTGGGACTGAGTAAGTCGGAGAACTGCTCTGCCTTGGTTTCCAATTGTGCAAATGAGAACAACATCTCACGGTACTTTTATAGACATTAATTTGGTCATGAATCAGCACTCTGAATAGGTAAAGTACTAACTATTGCTATTAGAATATTTTCGTACCATATTCATATTTCCAGTATACATCTGTAATTGGCAATACTGGTTTAGGGTTGGAAATTTTGCATAGTCTTAACAAGTTTTGTATAAGTTATCTATGAATCTATGACAGAAAATGACATATAGTTTTCCTGAGAAACATGAACAGAGTTTGGTGCTTAGAAAGAAAACCTTCTCCTAAATTAACTACAGTTTCCAGAACTGTGCAGTTAGACGATCGTTACAATTGTGGTAACTTGCACCACACAATTCCTGGGTGCTACCATTGCAGTCCTTGTTCCTACACTGAATTTAAACAAATTGGTATCAGAATCAGAATCTGTGCACAGATGAGCTGGGTCTTGGAAAATGCTGGAGTACAGCAGCAGGGTAGGGGGAACAGGGGAATGGGAGGATCTAGGATTTAAAAAATGGGGGGTGCAGCTGGTATGATCCATCACTGCACAACACAAAATATATTTTTTCTTCAGTTAAAGAGAAGATAGAAGATTTACTAATATGCTGGGGAGCCAGCACTATAAGATTCAGTTTAAGATCAAAGCAAACCAAATACAACTTTATATGATTGTGGACTAATATGCTAGATTATACATTAAATTTTTAAAAAGACAACAAATGACAAAAATAATCAAAAGAGATTCTTGTATTTATCCATCCTAAATGTACAATTCTTATTCAGATTCATAAAACAAAATCTAGCCTTCTTGAGCATCTTGACAGTGCATCCAGCGCTTCACTGTTAGTCATTTCCACACCTGCATTAATATTGCACCTGAGTTAAGGTTTTAAGCCAGAACTGAAAACAGTCTACAGAGCTGTAAAATAGAAGAGAGCGATTACCAGGAATGACTAACAGACACCAAAATTGCAGGAGAAAAGATAGCTTAATTAATGGAACCTCAAGATTATTAAAGAGAGAAAGTCTTGTTAACATCTTTGAGTGAAGAGATATTACCAGGAATCAGGTAGAGATTACCAGGAACTGACTCCCTCAGGATTGCCTGAATAGAAATGTCATGGCCTCTCCAAGGCATTTTGTTTTAAAGTTTGGGCGGAGCTGGAAACAGGGGGTTGCAACTGCACCTCTGCAACCCCCTGGATCTGCCCCTGAGCAGGAATGTTGCAGTGAGCAAAGAAAGCAAATTAAACTTGAAGGGGAAATGCCTCATGTGGGGGATTCAGTGTAGCCTTATGCCCCTTTGTGGAATTTTACCTTCCTAAAGGGATTTTTTAGGCTTCCTCTAACAGCTTTTCTAACAGCTCTTTTCTTGAGCACCAGATTGAGGAAGCTGAGTGGGAGTAACTACCTCGTTCACTTTATCTTGTTTGAAACCATTTATATTTACTGATGTAATGGGATGTCAGTGACCTGAGCAAGATCAGATGGCTTGCAGTGTAGCATCAGCAGCTATCCTGGAATAGAATTCAAAATGTATTGCAGCTTATCTTTTTGTGGGCAGTCTACTGTATACAGGCCATCCAGCAGAATTAAGATAGAAAGTAAAGAAGAAAAGCAGTGATGTCATTCTGAATTGTTTAGGGAGGAGACACTTGGAGTACTTAAGTGCATTGTGGGAAGGAGAAATTATAACTGCGTATAAACAGAGAAGTATAACTTTTCCAAAACAAGTTTTTCTTTGGTTTAAAAATCAGTTGCTAAAACAGTATATATCTTTTCTAATTGATTCATCCCCCTTCACATGTCCCTTGTTATAAAACATAATGAATTCTGAGAATATTATAGGTTTCAAAATTATATCAACTTCTCAAACTAACTTTGAGTTTTTGTGAATGCGGAGATTAAATAAACCTGTGATAATTAAAAGCATTCACTTTAGACTTTGAAGTTTTATTTTGTTTGAATCTATGAACTGATTGAAAAACAAGGGGGGAAAACTGCAAAAAATGTTATAGGGGTTTTGTAGCTATTGTTAAATTTCTATGATACAGAAGAATTCATCCTTCTCCAGTAATTAAACTGGAGACTGTCATGAGCTTATCTCCTAATACTTTTTAATATTTTTTAAGGTTATGATGAGAATAACAGCAGACACCATTGGCTAATAGGTGGTGCAGCATTTGTCCTTGTATTATTACTGTTATGTTTATTCGGGATTAAAAAAGGTATTGTTTTTAGTTTACTTCTCTAATTTCGTATCTTTGTATTGCTTGCTGTACTAACAGGGTTATACTCAACTGATAATGATCTATTCCACCCCCTTAACACTGAAACCATTGCTTTTTTCTTTCCTAGTTTCCCCATCTTTCAGCTGTCTTTCTTTTTAGCTTAACTTTCCTCACCACATGCCAACCACTAAAGCAGTGTTTATTCTCTGCCTAATACAGTGAAATATGTGGTCATGTCTCTATAGCAGTGATTCTTAAGCAGAGTGACACAGCACCCTGGGGTGCCTTGAGATCCTTTTAAGAGTGCCAGAGATTTCTAATAGGAATCAATGGGTACATCTGCACATGCGCTTTACTGCAGAGTTGACTAATTAGTTCTGAAGTAAAGTATCACAATCTACACATGTGCCCGTATTAGGGCACAGCAAAGTAATTAACTCTCACAGGATAGTACTGTCAGGGACAGTACTGTCTCACAGCAGAGTCATTTAGTGGGCTGAAATGCACATGTAGATGGTGACCAGGTGGGGTCCAGACTCCTGGCTGCTACCCAGCCAGTGGCTCCCCATATTCAGCACACTGGTGCCCCAGCCAGCCCCAAAACTCCCCAGCACTGCCACCCAGAGCCCAGGGCTGCAAACCTGGGCATACAGCAGACCCCCAGTTTATGTGAATATTGTGTTCTGGGGGAATTTCGTGTAACTCAAATTCTCGTAAGTCGGGACAACTTTCCCCATAGGAAATAATAGAATAGTGAGGGGTTGCGTACCCCAGACATACCTTGGTCGTAGCTTTTTTTCACCTTTTCTCAGCGGAATTGCCTTAAAGAGGCATGTCTAGCGTCTCAGCTATGCATCTTGAGATGCCGCTACCTCAGTGACGGCACAATGGCGGCACAGTTCTGTTCGATTCCGCCTGCAGATCTTGTGAAGCGTTTGCATATATATGCAAATCTAACGAGCGTTCATGTATATGCGAATGATGCATATCTTGAGAGACATTTTCCAGTCTAGACCCTAATAAAAAATTGCCTAAATGCGAGACACGCGTAAGTCAGAATTACGTAAATCAGGGGTCTACTGTATTCAGCCCCGGCTCAAAGTGCTGCCATCTGGGGTGCATGTGTAGACACTGCACCCAGGAGCAGGTCATTCTGGCTTAAATTGCTCTGGAGTTTATCACTTCATTTTAATTACATGTGTAGATGCACCCTATAGTGTTAAAACCATTCTGCCCTGTTGTGGGATTTCTGACTTCTTTGCAATCGAAGAATTGCTCTAGTATTTTTCTGTAACCAAATAATAAGTGAAAACTAAGAGCTGGTATTTTCTGAGGGGCACCTTGAGTTTATCCAGGGGTGCCGTGAGTCTTAATGGGTTGAGAACCACTGCTGTATAGGCACATTTCCATTGATCAACCCATATGTGATGTTGCAGAGCGGTGTGACAGGTGCTTTCCCCCTTTAGAAGGCAAAGCATGTCCCATCTAAACAACATTTGCCCAAGCAGTGGAGTTTCTAAAACTGCTGCCAATGGCTTGGTCTCCCACCTGATATGACATCTTCATGTCACCAGGAATATTTGTCCTTTCTTCATAGCCTCTGACAGATGCAATAATTTACAGAAGCGAGTTATAGAAATACATTCTAGATGCAAATTTCTGATAACTAGACTGCCATATAAATAACCAAGAAGCATTTGCAAGACTTTTTGAGATTTATATCTGGAAGATTTTTAGCACAAGAGGGACCTGCTGTGGCTTGGCACCACTAGTGAAATTCATTTCTCAATATCTTTTTCTTGTAAGGATGAGAGCTGCTTTACACAATTTGACTAGATAAAACTTGGTAGCTTCAGTGCATTCTAGATTTTACAGAGTTGAAGTTCACCACAGGACCAAAAAATCATTTGAAAAATAGATTGTTTGGGACCACACCTAAAATAAAAATATTTTAGTTTTTCTGGCAAAATGAAAAACTAAAAACTTCTGTTCCTAAAATGTTTCATTTGACCTGGAAAGAAAAATCCACTTTCTGGGCCTTCTTAGTCTTTAAATATTTTAAAATTTAAAATTAGGAAAATTCATCCCAAAATATTTCAATTTTGAAAATGTGGAAATGGAAATTAGATGTTTTGACTTCCTGGCCTTTTTTTTTCCAGCCAAAACTGTTTACTTGATTTGGCAGGAATTTGCTAAAAGTTTCAGCTGCGTAAAACTAAGGAGCATTTTTTAGAGACGGGATCTGCCACCTTTTTTAGGCTCTGAGCCAGAGGACCCCAGTTTGGGCCACAGGCAGGTGGAGGCACAGGTGCTAGGATGTAGCTACTGCCACTGCTTTGCCCTGTGGCGGCACAGAGAAAACACTGCACCTGACATTTCTCCCCAGGGCGGCAGGGGAGAGGACTGCTGCCAAAGTCTTCCACCACTGAATGCTGCTGAAACCCCATGTCTGTGGGCTGGATCAAATGGCTCCACAGGCTAAATTCAGCCCACAGACTACAACTTTTTTATCTCTGTTTTAGAGCATAAACTATTTGTCCAAAAATGTCTCCCAGGTGTATGCAAAGGACCTACTTAAAAAGTACTGTGGGCTTCAATGTTCATGCTTAGCTATTAGTATAATAGAATAACTCTGGTTTATCATATGGTAACAATATGACCAGATAACTGGTAAATTTTAATCTGGTAATGTAGCAGACATAAACACACTGCTTGTATGTACTTCTGTTGGAAATAGAGCCAAGCATTATCTTTTTTACTGTAGTCCTTTTTTCTAGTAACAGCTGTTTGTAGAGGCTTATGAAATTACAGACCTGAAAAAGCAAACACTTGTTTTCAACTGGCAGTACTTCCTGGCCAGTAATCACATGGGAAAGCTTTTATCACCAAAGTCCATTAACATAGTGTGTTCCTTGTTCTGTCAGGTTAATAACAGCATAACTCTGTGAGTCTCAGTGAATTTTTTCACTATTTCCCTCTAACAGGCGCTACTGAGATAGCTCTGTCAGGCCCGGGGAGAATTTAGTCCTTTTGTTCTTCTATAAAAGCCTCACAGATAAAGTTAGCAAGTTTTAGCATAAACTGAATCAGGCATTGCTCTATCAACATCATTTTTGCCATAAGGGTTTAGTAGTAACAGGAGTACAAAGTTAAAATGAAGGATGGAACAGGAAAAAGTCTTGATTTCAGGATATCATGTTTAAAGTTAGGAAATTTAGCAAATTAGTAAGCTCCTAAGTTTCCATAGTTAATAGAATAATTTAAAATTGTGTAAATATTTTCTTAAGCTCAAAATCCTTTGATAAAAGACATTAATTCATATGGGAAACATATTTTATAGTACCTTTGAAGTTAATTCAAATAAGGATAAAACAGAACAGCACACAAACATTTATTATTAGTCTAATAATCAACAAAGGTTTTTTTTAAAATCCAGTTTGCACCAGACAGTTGTCTGACAAAAGATTTAAACAAAAGACTTCTTTTTTTTCTGTGGCAATGGAGCCTAATAAATAACAGGAAATTGGTCAGGTAGCTTTTTCTGATTTTCCACTGGGACAGTGACAAAAAGTCTTTTTAAATGGGCAGTGTACCTGATTGTAGTTTATGAAATTATACAACAGCAAATAATATAGATACTTTGTAGTGACCCTAAATCCAAAACTAAATCCAAAATGAGTATTTCTTTCCCTTTTTCATCTTCTTCCTTTTTTTTTTTTTTTGCAGCCAGAGAATATGAGTACAGTAGGACATGTACAGAAAATTCATTAGCGGATGTAACAGGTAAACATTATATAAAGTTGGCTGGAAATAATCTCAAATGAAAACTGCTTAAACAGAATTTATTAGGCAACATTGCCTCCAATTTAACATTGTCCTTTTCAGTTATGTAAAAACTAGACAGTAACAATTAAAGAATGGGCCTTGGTACCTTTATTCTGCAAGAGGGTTTTAAAAATGTATGCTGTGAGCAGTGCATTAAAAGCAACTAAACTACTAGACTGGATAGATGCCAAACCTGGACAAGCTTTGTATACAATACAAGCCATACCAAAATGAATCATGGGTTATAGCTAAAATTCTAGGCAAAATGCAAAGTACAAGATTTTCAAAAGTGACTGGTAACTTTGAATGGCCCTATTCTTTGGTATTCAGTTTGAGACACCTTGAAGGTGTCTTCCAGATTCAAGAAGGCAGTAGACCAGGGGTGGGCAAAATGCAGCCTGCGGGCTGGATGTGGCCCACCAGGCCATTCTATCTGGCCCACAGGACCCCTAAAAATTTGAGAGAATTAATATTTATCTGCCCCCTGCTGCCTGTCATGTGGCCGTCAATGGCTCGCCAAAACTCAGTAAGCAGCCCTCCACCCAAAATAATTGTCTGCCCCTGCAGTAGATCCTAGCTTTGTTGGAAGCCAGTTTATTCAGAGCAAATGCCAGCCCAGTGCAATGTAGAATGGCAGACTCACCTGTAGGTTGAGTCATCTGTAGATTTCCCTAAGACTTCATGCAAATAAGATCCCAACCCTACATTGCATTATATTCTTGAATCTGAAGTGTGCCAGATATCACAAGCCCCGACTGCAAAGACTGTAGGGGTAAGAGCTTAAAGCTAACTGGTGCTAAGACAGGCTGGAACTATCGAACTTTTAAAAAATAGTGTGAATTATTAGTTCCACCTCCTCTGCATTGTATAGATTTAAAATAACTTTTCCCTGGGTTAAATTATGTATTGATTGACATCTGTGCAAACCCATTGGACAAATGGATACAGTTCAGTGCAGCTGGCCCTTACTGTAAAAACTTTTGGTGAGAAAGAGGTGAGGAAAAATGTGAGGGGGATAGAATTAATCAGAAATTAAAAATGCCTTCATAAAAGCATGTTGATTTCTTTTTGTACAATTCTTATTCTGTTTTTTTCTCTTACAGATGTACGAATTGAAGAGACTTAGCTTGTATTAGCAGGTGAAGGTTTTTCTAACTACACCATTTTTATTTTATTTTAAATCCTGGGTCTGATTCCTATATCATTTATGCCAGTGTAAATCAGGAAAAACATAAATGCTATTACTGGACTTACGTTTTGCATCATGGCATCAGAGTCAAGCCTTCTGATGTATATGTTTGTATTTATTTAAGTGTTAAGATATCTGCTTTGTCAATGATGCACTTTCAGGAACATTATTTATCTTTCTTTTTTTTTAATAGTTTAAAATTAAAAGCACTTTAAATTCTTGACCCTAATTAATTTCATACTCACTTTTTAAATATTCTGTTTTGTGAGCTCAAGTTTTATTCTCAGTTTAGAATTTCATGCTGAGACCACACCTCTTTCCAACTTCCGTGGCTAAAGCTGCCATCACTTTGAGCCACGCTAAGGATTTGGATGGAATGAGATTGAATGCCATGCATGCAGGCCAATTTCTTTTGTACCTGGATTTCAAGATATGGGCAATGTGTAGTTAAGGCTGAAAAATGCTTCTAAACTCTTTTGTAACAACAGGGTTCCTCCTGGTTTGGGAATCAGCAGATATTACCCGCAGGGTACTTAATTTTTTGTACTTTGAGGAAGACTTTACTGGTACTTATTGTTCCTGGGGATGAAGTTTGCACTACTGGCTGCCTGCTGGTCACTATTTTGATCCACTTCCTGCTGATAATACAGAACTTTGGATCTTCCTGAAGAACAGCTCATGAATTGGACAGTCTTTTTCTTTCTAAGAGAGAGTTGTAATGCAACATGTTATGTGAAGCAAAAGGGACATTTGTGAAATAATTCAGTAGGTACTCTAGCACTGATTTCTGGATTCCATTCATTAAGCTATTATATTTAATTGTATTTTGCTAGGTGCCTAGCTGTCTCTGGATAGCCTTGTGTCATAAATAAGAATTATTTATTACAATAAAATTCACAATTATATTTTTTTAATAAAATGCTTTTTTTCTCTTTGCTTTTATATTCTAACTCCTAAGCACCTCTCCTTTTTGGTATGGATTTTCTTCACATTGGTTTATTGAGAATCTTTTAGGACTCCCACACAGGGAAGGAGAATCCCCATCCATCCCTGCTGCCATTTT
>NW_017729024.1:119987994-119990249 GCF_001723915.1 Gavialis gangeticus | reverse complement strand
TCCCAACAGCTTCTATGAAAATATTTAGAAGGTTGTATGTATACTAGTATATAAACCAGAATCATCACTCAGCATCATCCCAAATGACCTTTTTCTGGACTACTAGACAAACACTTTTTTGAGATCTAGGAACACATTGCACTCAACTCAGTAGCCTAGTCTTGACTGTGAAGAAGTTAAAGAGATTTTACTACCTATGGACAACATTTTTAAACTCTGCTTCAGCACTGAAATATTCAAAAATACATAGGGTAAAATTCATAGCTGTGCAGGGGGCCAGCATAATGAATATGCACCTCTTTAAATCTACTTAGTCACTTAAAATAGGGATTAAATAAAAATGGCTAATGCATCTTAAATTGGCACATGTGGACATGCTCAGTGACATTTTAAGGTGTATTAAGGGTGCAGGTCTACATGTATGCACCTTTAATGTGCCTTAAAAATGGTGATTTTAAGCTGTTTGCTAAATTTAATACCTGCAAAAGCAGGTATCAAATTTAGGTGCAAATAGCTGAAGTACCTTAACACATGTATAGACACGCTAAGGTGCATTAACGCTGTGTATGTTGACTGACTTGGGACTAACTTTAGTTCCAAGTCAGTCCACACACTGCATTAATGCTTGTGCATGCACATGTAGATGCATGCCTCAATTGCCTTAGAGCGATTAAGCAAATGCGCATTAAGTTTAGGTGTGCATAAAAGCATGTGTAGACATGCCCACTGTATAGACTTTGCCAGGGATGAATTTTAGCCAGGAAAAAATAATTCCTTAAATGGACAAAACCTTATTAATTCAATAAGTTATTTGACACTAGATCTTATCCCAAACTCTTAAAAAACAAAAACAAATCCTTTAGCTCCTTGACTGACACCACACCAGCGAACAAGTTTGCTGCATCGCCCATCTCTGTTTAAACTCCCTTGCAGTGGCCTGCACTTCCTGGACCAGGCTGAACTCCATAGGGCTGGTCGATCTGATCAGTGCACAGCCCGGTGTCGGGAGGCAGGCAGAGCCAGCACTGTGCTCCAGTCAGCTCCGCCAAGTCCAGGGAATGCAGCCCAGAGGCAGGAGGCAGGGAGAGCCAGGGCTGCCCTCTTTGCTGAGCTGAGCCAAATGGGGCTGTGCAGAGCTGCTGGGCACACAGCCCTGGCTCTCCCCCACCTCCTACCACCTGGGTGGGCTGCTGCTTCAAAACTCAAAACATTTCAAAACATTTTGACTGGCCTCATTTCATTTCAAGGCTGTTTTGAAGCCCTCTGTTTCATTTCCATTTTGCTGTTTTGAGCTTGAAATGAGTCAAAACAGTGTCAAAACAAAGCAGCCAGCGAAATTTCGCACAGCCCTAATGTCTATACAGCTCATTCCTTGAAGCACTTCAAGGGCACTAATGAGGTTAATAGAATATATGCATTTCAAAGTGCCTTATGAAAAGCAAGTTACATTTTTAACTGTAGAGTGGTCAGTGATATATAGTTATAAATGGTTTTGCTCTATTTTTATTATTGATATGGGTGCATGCCGTAGCTTCTTGCTGTTTGATTAACAGGGATCCAGGTTTTCCATTTCCCACAGAAAAATAGAGTAAAACCTAGAATTCCCCCTTTACCAGAGAAAAACACGGATTTCTTGTATTAGCAGAGAAACCTACAGATTTTGCAGTTTTGCAAAGAGCTCTCTGAATGCTGGCAGAGTTTCAGCCTGCAAGGGGTTGGGAGGGAACAGGAGGAGGGTAATCAGGTAGGGGGCACTATGCGCACGTACATGCAGTCTTTGGACTTACGACACAATTGGTTCCTGAAAACCGCATCTTAAATCGAAACGTTGTAACTTGGAACCTGTTTTCCCATAGGAAACAATGTTATAAATGGGGGATTGGTTCCTGAACCAAGGCCCGATACCCTATTTTCACCAAAAATAACCCAGAATTTTGCACTTGATCAATTAGAGATGAGTAATATAACTACATTAATATTTATATTGTAAATAGCAATCATAATGATTTGGAAGGACTTATAGATTCATAGATGTTAGGGTTGGAAAGGACCTCAATAGATCATCGAGTCCGACCCCCTGCATAGACAGGAAAGAGTGCTGGGTTCAGATGACCCCAGCCACATGCCTATCTAACCACCTCTTGAAGACCCCCAGGGTAGGGGAGACCACCACCTGCCTTGGGAGCCCATTCCAGATTTTGGCCATTCTAACTGTGAAGAAGTTCCTCCTAATGTCCAGTCTAAATCTGCTCTCT
>NW_017729024.1:119986675-119987499 GCF_001723915.1 Gavialis gangeticus | reverse complement strand
ACTTCATCACACTGATGACTCATGTTCATCTTCCAGTTCACCAGGACTCTGAGATCCCTTTCCGCTTCCATGCTGCTGAACAGGTCATTTCCTAGGCAGTCGGTGTGCTGGACATTTTTCCTCCCTATGTGCAGCACTTTGCATTTCTCCTCGTTAAATCGCATTCTATTGTTTTCTGCCCATTTGTCCAACCTGTCCAGGTCTTCCTGTAGTTGTTCCCTGCCCTCCGGTGTGTCCACTTCTCCCCACAGTTTTGTGTCATCCGCAAACTTGGACAGAGTACACTTCACTCCCTCATCCAAGTCACTGATGAAGACATTGAAGAGTATCGGTCCAAGGTCAGAACACTGCGGGACCCCACTGCCCACGTCCTTCCAGGTCGATACCGACCCGTCTACCACCACTCTCTGGGTACGACCCTCTAGCCAATTTGCCATCCATCAGACTGTGTAATCATCCAAGTCACAGCCTTTTAACTTGTTCACCAGTATGGGGTGGGGTACCGTATCAAAGGCCTTCCTAAAGTCTAAGTAAACGATATCTTCCCCTACTCCTGCGTCCAAGTGTTTTGTAACCTGGTCATAAAAAGAGACTAGATTAGTCCTGCTGGGCTCTCCCATAGATGTCTTTTCAAAGACTTTACCAAGGACGGAGGTGAGACTGACTGGCCTGTAGTTGCTTGGATCCTCCTTCCTGACCTTCTTGAAAATAGGGATGCCATTGGCCCTTTCCCAGCCCTCCAGGACCTGGCCTGTGCACTACAAGTTCTCAAATATTCTTGCCAGTGGCTGTGCAATGACATCAGCCAGTGCCTTCAGTACCTT
>NW_017729024.1:119985675-119986308 GCF_001723915.1 Gavialis gangeticus | reverse complement strand
TTTCCACTGCTTATATGCCCCCCTTTTTGCCCTTAGGCTGCTCTGGATTTCTCTGGCCAGCCAAGGAAGCCTCTTGGCCCCTTTTCCCCTGAATCGGGATCGTCTCCCTCTGTGCCCGAAAGATTGTTTCCTTAAGGCACAGCCACCCTTTGTGGGCTCCCATCTCGCCAAGTCTTTTACTCTGCAGTGCGTCATTGACCAAACGCCCGAGCTCGCTGAAGTCAGCCTTCCCAAAATCTAGCACTTCCACCCTACTAGTTACCTTTCCCACTCTACACCTTATGGCGAATTCTGTTATTTGGTGGTCACTGTCCCCCAGGTGACCACTGACCTGTAGGTCCCCTACCATGTCATCCCCTGTTGCCAGTACCAGGTCCAGTAAGGCATTCCCCCTAGTGGGACCATGTACCTCCTGTGTCAGGTGGAGGTCCTGCACACAGGATAGGAACCTGAGTGAACGGTGGGAATTTGCTGTCTGCGTCTCCCAGCAGATGTCAGGGTAGTTTAGGTCCCCCATGACTACCACCTCCCTAGTCTTTATGGTCTCTGAGAGCTGCCTCAGGAGTTCCAAATCTACTTCTTCCCCTTGGTGTGGGGGTCTGTAGCACACCCCTACCACCGAATCCCTTTCCC
>NW_017729024.1:119978067-119980675 GCF_001723915.1 Gavialis gangeticus | reverse complement strand
TTTTCTGCAAGCAGGAGTGCTAGTTCATCCTGCTTCTTCCCCATGCTCCTAGCATTAGAGTATAGGCACTCGAGCCCTGTGACTGGCACCTTTGTTGCCCCCCAGCTCTGATGCCCAATGGGCTGTTTATTGCTTACCTGCCGATTGCTTACCTTTGCTGTACTGCTGAATGTCCCATGGATTTCAGATTCCTGATGTTCTCCTTCTTCTGTCTCCCCGTCCCCCGTCTGAGCTAGTTTAAAGCCCGACGTAGGAGATCAGCCAACCTGTTGGAGAAAAGACTTTTACCTTTTGCTGAGAGGTGAAGTCCCTTGCTAGGAAGTGTGGGTCATGGTCCAGGAAGCCAAATCCTGCATGATGGCACCAACTCCTGAGCCGCAGCTTGACCTCTCTGATGCAGGCGCTGTGATGCCTATTGTGACCTCTGACCAGGAGGATGGACGAGAAGACCACCTGCACCGCTGTCTCCCTAAGCCTGACCCCACAGCCCTGTAGTCACCCATGACATGGTCAGGACTACTCCTGGCCACATCATTGGTTCCCACATGGTTGAGGACCATGGGATAGTAGTCCGAGGGCCAGATCAGGTCAGGAATCCTTGTCATGACATCCTGGATCTTGGCCCCTGGCAGACAACACACCACACACACCATGGGATCTGGGCGGCAGATGTTTCCCTCTGCTCCTCTCAGTAGGGAGTCACCTACTGTGATGACACATCTCCTCTTCCACCGGTAGCTTGTCTGGCCCTCAGCTTGCTCAGGCATGGATTGGGGCTCCTTCCATGCCGTCTCCTCCACTGCACTCTCCTCCAGTGCAGCCAGGGCTTCATATCTGTTCCCCAACTGCACCAGTGGATCCATTTCTGTGGCGAGCAGCCTGGCCCTGGAGGTGACTGTCGTCCATCCTTCCATATCAGCTTTGGGGCTTCTGCAGTCTGCTCCTCTGCCTGGTGTCTGGCTCTGCAGAGAAGGGAAGTACCCATCAATCTCCTCCTCAATTGCCCTGGTCCTCCTCAACCTGCTTACCTCTGCTTGGAGTACCGCCACCTGCCCCTCCAGTGCCTCAACCCTGGCACATGTGGGACAGGTGGGGGGACTTCCTTGAGGTGACTTTGCTGGATTTTTTGAATGGTTCTTGGCTGGACTCTTCTCAGGAGTCTTGGCTGCAGGTTTTTCTGGAGTCTTGTCTGCTTTCTTAAAGTGTCCAAGGAAGTTTGGACAGAGATGGGCAACGCAGCAAATTTGTTTGCTGGTGTGGCGTCAGGTCAGATCAAGTGTTGTAAAGTTGAAACTGATGCCAGAAAGTTGAAACAGGGTGTCAATTTATAAACATTGCAATCGTGAAACATAACTCGAAATGTTGTAAGTCAAAGACTGCTTGTATATGCACATGGCAGCCAGGCTGCCTGGAGAGCAGCCCCTGCAGGTAAGTTGGGGGAGGTGGTAGTGAGGCCCCCATAGGGACGGAGGGAGGGAGTTGGGCAGGGCTGAGGCTGGGGCTACTGCCCAGCCTTGCAATGTGTGGGGCTTGGGGCCCAGAGCTGCAATGTGTGGCTGCAGGGCCTCAGCAGAGAGTTGCATGGAGCTGCAGGTGGCTCGTCTGGGGTGGGGGGAGCAGCTCCCTGCTGCTGCACGCACTCCCAGGGGAGCAGATACCCATGCCCCCCAGATCTGTGTGTGGGGCAGGTGTGCACTGCCCCCTGTGGGCTCAGGCTCCCACCCTGCTGACCTCCCTTGGGGCCTCCGCAGCCCAGCAGGTGCAACCCAGTGCTGCCCGAGACCGCAGCAGTGAGGGGCACCAGCAGGGCCAGGGAGGAAGCTGTGGAGGGCCTTTCATTTTAATCATGGATTTTGGGGGGTTTTATCAGAGAATTTGCAATTTTTTATCAGGAAAAACCAGGATCCCTGTTAATTAGTCACAATTGCTTCTCTAAATGTAACATTCCCTCATCACCACCACAAGGGTGAGTCCATATCTTGCTCTAGTGTAAGTCAATAGCCAAAGCCCTACTTACTTCAAGGGTACAAAAACAGCCTCTGAATTCTTAGAACCACTTTCTGTAAAAAGCATCAATTTCTCTTTCGCATACAAAGGTGTTTTCAGATCACTGTGTCCCATGCCATTTAGCGCTAACCTCTTCCTTTATGGCTGTCTCTTTCACAACTGCAACAGCTACGTGCATATTAAATCAAAGTGAAAAAGAGTTTACACAATTTCCCTTTAGTGGCCATCCTTCCCTAAACAGTCCGGTAAGTGTATGCCTCATTTTATTACTCAGCCAAAGCTCATTTCCTTGTTGTTATGCCAGGGACTTTCATAGCAGCTATGCTAATACCACTGTCATTACATTTCCTGAATTCATGAATTTGTCATTGCAATTTTGATTTTGTACTAACAAAACATTTTAATTTATTTTATAGGGATAGAAAGGAAGAAAGAAAAAGTGGATTTACTGAGGTTTTCACTGTCTGATAACAGACTTAACCTTTGCTACCACCTGGAGGCTCTGCTTTGCTGTGTCATCAAAGCAGAAGTTTTAGGGTTTTTTTATCATGGAGAGTTGTATTATAGTTTCATAGTTTCAGAGTTTCTAGGGTCGGAAGGG
>NW_017729024.1:119968458-119978056 GCF_001723915.1 Gavialis gangeticus | reverse complement strand
TCTGTGTGTGCCAAACTTCTGTTTTGTTATGAGTATAGACTGGCTTTGTGTGCTCCACTTCTGTTCTGCTGCAGGCATAGACAGGCCAGTTTCCAATCACTTATACCAGCAAAAGAGTAATGTCTGTACATGGCCTTAGTGACACTGGACATCCTCATTGCCATGTTCATTATCTACAGTACCTACACTAAAGCATACTCTTTCTTTTTCAATAATTCTGAAAATTATGTCTTCGTTTATAGCACTGCAATGTTCATTTTTGGGGCAAAGAATCACAACTTCACATGAAGTCTCACAGTGGTCTGAAGCCCAGCATCACTACCAGCTTGCTTAAGAGTTGTAGCTGGCACACATGCACATGCTATATCACATAATGCTTTTTACTATAGCAGCTGCTTTTTATTAGTTTTTCATGTTTTTTGAGACTTACAGTAACAATAGAAGGATAAAATACATTAAGGGAAGTAGTATTACAGATGGCGGCTAGTAGGGTGGACAAAATTGACTGGGAAAGCATAGATGTTAATATTCTGGGAAGTATTTGCCACAATTTCTTTTTGCCCACTTGTTTTGTTGGGACCCCTTTTTTTGTGCCTTCTGCCTGAGGGATACTACATTTATCCATTCCGTTCTGCTAGGGAAAATACTATAGTAAAGAGTGGCTTTTAGTTCTACATCATTTCAGGACAACCTGAATACTAATACCAATATCTTAAATGAATCCAGAATTAAGAGGGCAGCAAAAACAAGTTAATATGCAAGGCAAATTATATCCTGTCAGGGGGAGCTGTCTGCTTAGCTAGATAATGTTTGTCTTTGGACCATTTCCTTTTTGCTTAATCATGTTTAACTTATCCGAGGAAAAAAACAAGAACCAGGGAAAAATAAGCTCAAGTTCATAGCCAGCACTCCAGTAGTTCACTCCCACAAGTGAAAAGTGTTGTGAGCCCAGCGGAATCAGACCACCACAGCTCTGTTACTTAGGAGGATTGGACATTGAACAGTCATAAGTTTGAACAAAAGGTTGCGTGTTTACACATCAGAGAGGCCATTTGTGTTTCTAACAACTACTTACCCTAACACAAAATTCCCCTTGATTTGGAAAAAAGTTTTCCATAAAATTCAACTCTTTCTTAAAACCATTGTGCAACCGTCACTAAGCTACTATTATGCATTCAACAAGCTCAGCTGTGCTGACAAAACAGAACCCAATACTCAGTTCCCATAGCAGAGTTCAGACACTGTTCTGTAACGTGGTTGAAAAACTGCTTAGTGGGAACCTGGATCCGTTTACCCACAACTCTAACCAGCACTTGAGTTGTTCACTCTCACAGGCGAAAGGTGCTGTGAGCCCAGTGGAATCAGACCACCACAGCTCTGTTGCTTAGGAGGATTGGGCTCATGGATTGTAATCAAGAATATATATTTCCTGCTTTCAGGTTCTCCAGTACCATAGCAGGGATGGTCTGGAAGTGAGATGGCTTCACAAGGCAAACCACATACAACTTCAAGCAAAGCAGCCATGAGACTGCTGCCCCACAATTGGAAAATGTCTTAGTTTTCTTTTCTCCTCCTTTCGCACTTTTGGGTTTTTCCTCTCCCCCACTCTTTGTTTGGGTTCAGTGTGGGAGTTTTAAACCTCCTTAATTCTCATGCTGGCTCTTGTAATGTAGTCCCTCATTCTGGTCATGGCACATAAACTTATTTCTCCATTTGTAAAGTGGGGATATATTTTGTCAGTCATATCCAAGGTCTGGGTGGGGTTCTGAAGCTGAACAGTCTGTGTTGAGGATCTTAGGGCACAGACAGAAGTGACAATTTTCATCTGATCTGGCTACAGAAAGCAGTTCATAGCTGTGATCAAACAGAAGTGCACAGCTGCAGACAGCTTCAAAAATAATCAGTTGGTGAAAATTTAAACCGACATAGCATGACAGGTCAGATGAAGACGTTTCAAATCAGAGCATCTTCTGTAACTTCTGTCTGTGCTGCCTGCCAGCTAGGGGTATGCAAATCTTTGTTCGCCAATTTGGTTCAGAGAAGATTCGGCCCGATTTGCAGGCTGAATCACCGAATCCAAATCAAATTGGGAGACAAAAAAACCCTCCAGATTGATTCAGAAAAGATTCGGGAAAAGATTCAGAGATTCAGCAGTTCAGAAGGCAGTCTTGCAGGGAAACAGAAACGAAGGGGGAGGAGGAGCAGGGGGGGAAAGACTGACATCTGTAGCTGGTCAGTGACTGATCCTTCCCTGAGTCCCATTCCAATCACAGTGCTCTGCAGTAGGGACATAGAAACAGCACATATACCTCTGCCTGCAGCCTTTCTCTCCCTTTTGTGAGCTGTATCTGCCTGAGCACCAGAAGGCCCCCTGTTACAGGCTACCATCCCTGCTGTTTTCATGCCGCTGCGCCTTAATGCACACACAGTCATACATGTCACAAGTTTTGCTTTCAGAAGCTTGAGATGCAGTTTCCCAGAAACCCCTGCACCTATCTCCTTGAAAGCTGGCAGGCCTCATGTCCTCAGAAGAGGCTACCATCTCTGCTGTTTTCATCCAAATCTGACAAAAATGACAAAGTTATAGGTATTTCAATGATTCCTCATTATAGTCTATGGCTGAATCACCAAATCTTTCCAAAACAGCACCGAATCTTCCTAAGCCGATTTGACCGAATTGATTCAGGACAGTGATCTGAATCTCTGAATCAAATCACTGTCCTCCAAATCGGCCATATCTGAATCAAAATCGAATACTTCCATATTCACACAGGCCTACTACCAGCCTGTAAATGTTTTCAGAATGGGAGGGAGGAAAGGGTATGGAGGGAGTTTGGTCTCGGGGGGGTTTCAGCCATCACTGGAGGGTGAGGCAGGTGTATTGGAGCCCTCCCCCTGAGGTGGGGGGGCTCCAATTCACCCGCCCCACCCTCCAGTGCCCAATGGGGAATCACTAGAATGAACTCCCTCTCCTCCCTTTTTCCTCCTCCCGTTCTGAAACAGGGACAGGCTGGGATTGAGGAAGGACTATTGCAGGTTCCCAGCCAGCAGCTAGATTCTCCTGCCCTCTGGAACCAACCATGAACTTCTGTTTGTTCCAGGGGATCGTTGTAACTCAGAACGCTTCCTGCAAAGTATTTTCAGTTACAGCCCGGAGCTGCACATCTGTCTGCACCCTTAAAGTCAGTTTAGGTACAAACTTTCTTAATACAGGGAAGATGACACCAAAGGATAATTTAGGAGGGTGGTTATATAAAATAATATCATTGTGAGTGTTGCTGGTGTTTGCAAGGCATGTGGGGAGTATATTAATTATTCATCAGTTTTAATTGTGATTTCAATACCTTGGCCTGACAGTGTATGCTCATTAAAGAGAGACAAGGAAATAGGGTTATGGAGGAATTTGAATAAGAAGAAATGATCTTTCTTTTACCACGAAATAGCCAGTTAGGGTTTGTAAGGCACTCTGACTGTGAATTCTAGATATTTCTTTTGCAAGGAAGAATAATGTAAGCTTTTGTTGATAAAGATTAAGATCAATTAGTTTAAAACTCAAATGATGATGGTTTCACAATGCAGAATAATCCTTAGTAAATCTGCTTGCAAGGTTTTTGATGTATTTTTGAAAGACAGATAATGATAGCAGCATGGCCTGCAGAGCAGAATGATGAGAGCACTTTCATTAACATTCATAATGAAAGTGGAACTGGGTTTGCCAATTCCTGAGAAAAGGGTGGTTTCTTTTTACTTCAATCATTTTTTTCAGCTTACATGAAGCCTGAATAAGATCAGCCTCCAGGCTGCAGTACTGCTGCATACATTAAGCTGGTTATGAAGGACTGGAGGACTACTATTCTTTTAGTCTTGGACTATCTTACAATATCATACAGACAGGCATTGCCTGGGAAACCTAGACAAGTCCAACTGGACCCAAACCTAGACAAGTCCAGCTGGACCCAATTCTTCCAGTAGTTGCATGGATGTGATGTGAGTATAAGGCTGCTAAAATGTAAATCCATTCCTACTGCATGTTGTGACTGGCAGGTAATAGAAATCTGTATATTCTGATAGTCAGTCTATCTGTAGTTCAGTTTTGTTTCAGTTTGATTTTTTTCAGGGACTGTGCTCAGAGTTTTGTTCAGAATCATATCTCCAGGTCCAGATTTAAACTTTGGGAAGGCACAATTAAGAACCTGAACCTGGATCTGGATCAGAATTTTGCAGCTGGGTCATCTCTATGTAATGGGCAAAGCCCAAACCATGGTGTTGGAGAATAGCTTCAACATTTGGATCAGACTGCTGCTGTTTATGTTTCTCTGTCATTTTCCAAGAGCTTATGTTGCTCTAGATTCCAGGTCCAGCTTTCAACTGGGTAGTGAATTTTAGGAAGTCTTTTATAGAATTGTCTGTTTTCTTCTACTTCGTATTACCCCCTCATCACATCCTGTAGTTCCAGGCTTACTGGTATTTCATGTGTTGTCTGTCTCTTAGCAACAGGAGTTTTATGTTTCATATTCCATTTAGGATTCTAGAGATAGGATGTGAAGGGGGAATGTTATTGTCCTTCTTTGCAAATATATTTTTCCTGTGTAAAACAGTAGTGAGTCAAGAGAATCTGAAATTATATGGGAAGACAATATTCAGATATATTAATGAATATTGAGCAATAATTGCCTTGGTACCAGTGAGATGTCACACATTTCATAGCATACACAGCTGTACTAATTACTATTTAATTAATGAGAGCATCTATAAAAGCCTTGCTTTGAATATGATCCTGTCCTAAAATGTATAGGTATAAATAATACATATATTATTGTATGCTGTACAACACAAAAACTATTCACGTCATAGCTTTTCTAGAAAACACACCTTAAAACACTATAAAGTTCCAAAACAGGTCAATAGAGAAAAATAATAGCTAATGGGAGGAAATAATGAAGGAAGGTAGAAATGATGTTTTCATCTGAAGGGTGAAATGATGAGGTGCAATGAAGCAGGAAGCCTGCCACACTGGTGAAAGCTGCAGAGGAGAAGACTTCTGAATCAAGAGTGGACTGATTGTGTAGAGGCATAGACAGGAAATCATTGGGAAAGGAACTTGGAGTGCAGGGACATGGAGTGCACATGAGAAAAGGGTCATAAGGCATACTGAAACAAGCCTACCAGATGACTGGGCATTGTAAAAATAGAGGCCTTTTAGAACTGGGACTGAAAACAAGTGAAAACAATTTTAGTCATTTCATAAGGCTGCTAAGGAGGCTGCATTTCATAATATATGTAGGAGGAATGGAGTCTGGAGAACTCTGGGGATTAAGGATGCATAGGAAAAAAAGGTGTAATAATAATCCAGGCAACAAGGTATGCAAATTTAAGCAAAGAGTGATAGGGGTGCCCTTATGATAGGAACAGAGCAAGCATGTAATGAAAGAGACTCCACCTCAAGGAAACTAATGTATGTCTGCACAGTGCCACAGACACATGTAAGCAAACTCATAATGCACTAGCTCAGGTGTAGGAAGTAGCGTAGCTGCATTAGCAACAGGGTGTGTCAGCCCTGGCAGAGAGCCATACCAATGCAGCATACCTTCCGGTACCTGAGCTAGCTCAGCTATATCTGCCTGGTACTCCATTGGGCTCTGTAGACACAACTAGGTCCAAAGAGAAAAGATAAATGGAGGGTGGGAGAGGGAAAGAAATCACAGGGATTAAGTCACTTGGTGAAAGTCACACAGCAGGGGAGTAAACAGAACCCAGAGTTCAAATCAATTATCAAAAATCCTACGGACTTGGATGGGATCATGATTCCACCTCAGACTTTTTGGATCCAGACCTGATCCTCTTTGGTGCCTCTGGCTGCTACTGTAATAGAGCTCTTATTAATGATTACTAGTAATGGTAATGAATGAGTGTTATGAAGAAAGAAGCTGGAGTTGTTTGAATAATGAAGGGAGGAGCTGCTGTTGCATGGACATGCTCTGCTTATCCAGGAGAAACTTCGCTGTCTTGGAGAAATGTAGGTGAACACACATAATTACTTGCCCCAGAGAGATAAGCATGGAGCCTGACTGCCCCTAGCAGTTTTTAATACTGACCATTAAATTCTGCTTACCTAAATTCTCCTTAAAGTTTCAATCACGTAAAACAACATGCTGTATTTCCTTTCCTACTCAGTTGACTAATCCTATAGAAATCCATAAAAGGGCACGGATGGCAAGTTTTAGTCTTCAACAAAAGAAATGTAAACATTATTTTTACAATAATGAAAAGTAGCTGAAACTATCTTTGTTGCATAGCACTGAAGGCCTGTCACATCCCTGGTAACTTGGTGTCTGGTAATATGTGCTGGGGGTTGTCAAAGAATGAGTTTTCACTGAGCCATACAAAACACTAAATCAGCACTCGGTAATGGTTATGGCAGATGGCATTTCAGCAATCTAGAATATCAGTGTTAGTTAATGAACAGTGCACAAAGCTTTACAAGCATATAAAATGGATGGTTCCTCATCTGGCCATATAAGCTAAAGGTAGTAAACTTAACAACAATGACAAAATATTTTTAAGCCTGGGTAGCTAGAATAAGGCTTATAAGGCCATATTTTGACAGCTAAATGAGGATTTAAGAGTGATGTTACACGTTCATTCAAATTTTCAGCCCTTGATTTTAGTCCTTCCCTCCACACACACACACACACACACACACACACACAAACACACACACTGTATGTACAGGCATGTGCACATTAGCTGTTTTTATTATGAAACCTTTTATAGTGACAATGAGATAGGGCTAGAATGCCAAACACAGCAGGGTCACGTCTATCTAATGTCAACATCCTTTAGGGAAACTTCCATACTGGTTTTGGATTTTACTATTTTGCACCAGTTCAGTTTAACTGCATCAGTTTAACTTCATGGGCTCCAAACTGTCTCTTCTTTAATATTAACAGAGAATGAATTATCTCTTGTTTTAGTTAGCGTGGTGGGTATCCTTCTTCCCTCTAAATTTGGACAAAGTAGTCACCACTGAGTGGTAGAATTTAACCTTTATGAATTGCTTCTTTTGCTGCAAGTGTTTTTTACTAATTTTTTTTAAAAATCTACTCTATTTTCAGTTTAGTTGTGTTGTTATTGTATATGACTATGTGAAGTAACAATAGTTTCAACTGTAGTAATTAAGGGACTAATAAAAGAAAGTCCTTACTGCTGTGATTTCTATTTTAGCTTGAGGATGTTTAAACAGCTGCTTGGGAAATTTGAATAATATGAGTATATAAAGGAAATTTCTCCTGAGCTCAGCTGCTTTATTCCATTTCAGTTCTGATTATGCAAGTTATTAGTCATTACTTGTATAACAATGAACATTGATGACCAGGGTTTTGCGCAAAGAAACCCTGAAGTTACACGGAAGCATTAAAACTAAATGTGGTTCTATATGGATAGGGTGGCCATATTATTTTTAAGGAAATCTGGGACACTCCCCTAACCCCCAGGCAGGAAGCACAGTGCCCAGCCCAGCTGGTCCCCCACCCCCATGCCTCCAGCTGTTGCCCAAGAGGAGCCAAACTAGGGAGTGTGGGTGGGGTGGTGCCAATCCAGGACTTTTGTTTCCATTTTTACTAACTGGCTAGGATGCCGGGATGGCCTATTGTAACAGGGAACCCTAGCCGTGTTATTAGGAGGTAGGGCTTCCCCTTTAAGACCCAAGCCTATAGGAACACCAAGCACCAGGAAGGTAGGGGTTAATAGCCCAACCACCCAGGCCAATCAGCTGACAGGAAGAGGATAGACCTCTGGGCACATATAAACCCCAGGGCCAAGGCTGGTAGGAGGAGGTCTCTGGCAAGCTGCCAGGGTAAGAGAGCTTCTGCATGGCAGAACTACCCAGAACACTGTGACTGCTGCCCAGATTGGTGATATGGCTAATAAGGCTCCAGGAGCCTACAAGGTACCCAGAGCTGGGAGGTATGCAATACTCAAGGAACAGTTTGGGGTTTTAAAGAGCCACAGTGTGACTTGTAGGACTCATATTATGTTATAACCTAGGGGCTTTTATTTATGTTGTTGATTTATCTGGTGGACTGGACTGAGACTATTGGGGAGGAGGGGGCCTCATTGGGGCACACTACTGTGTGCAGATCCCAGTGCCAGGGGGCACAGGGACAGGAGGGAGACCAGACCCCAGTGCCAGGGGGTGTGGTGCCAGGGGGTGAGCAGACCCCAGCACCAGGGGGTGCAGTGACAGGGGGTAAGCAGACTCTGGTGTCATAGGGCACAGGTCAACATCTATATACCATCTGCAAAGTGATCCCTAGTGTTGGGGTAGTAAATGGGCAGCCTCCCACCTGAGTAACATCATAATTATTGTTCCATCAAGGCATGGCAGGCAGGAAAGTTGGGTGGGTAAGCTACAGACAGAGCGTCAGGCCAATACTAGATAGATAGAATGGACCCCCTGTCACACCTATGAAATCCAGGACTGTCCTGGCCAAACTGGGATGTATGGTCACCCTATATATGTTGGCCATAAGAACCTAAGAGCAAAATTTTTACCTTGTGTCAGAAATGTAAACACAAAGAAATGTAGACACAAAGGCCAAGGGCCAAATTCCTTCCCTTGATAGATGTGCATCCAAGAACAGGCTCTCAGCCTGAACTCTTGTCCTTCAAAACACAGTCTTGGTATTAGTTCCAGTTCATCCTCTTGGCCCCAAAATTTGAATTGCATTAGCATGTTATTATATATATGAGTTTTGCAACATATCAGATGATATCACCACTCTTTGGTATACTTTACTGCTTTACCACATTTTTGCCAGCCCACAGGCAGATTGGTTGCTCATATACTCCAGTAATGGGTCTCATGTAGGGACCTAGAGACCTGGATGGGAGATGGAGACAAATGCCACCCTGCCAGGGGCTAGCTCAGAGTATTGAACACATTACAGCTTCTGCCAAAAAGGTGGCCCCACTAATCCAAATACACATGCCTTGGAGCTCCATGGAAGAACTCTGGCAGATTTACTCCTGAAGGTCCACAAAAAGAAATAGGCAAAATTTCAGACCTTCCCAAATCCCTGCTCAGCTGCTGCCTCACATGGAAGCATCTAGGCTAGGGACAGAAGTTACACATAAATCAGTTCAAGTGATCAGAAACTGGTTTAAACCTGTAACAGAACAGAAGCCCAGTGCACATAAACCAGTTTCAAAATGGCTGAAACTGGTTTAAGATAAACCTGCTTGAATGCAGTATCAGACTTAACTGATTTAGGTCAAACTGGTTTATGAAACTTCTGTCCCAGAGCCCTTCCTGGTTCAACTTAAATCAAAGTCTCTCAGCATCCCAGCATGCTTTTCAACCCTGGGTTGGGCTGTGCTGTCTGTTCCAGAGAGCAGGGCTGGCCCTGCCCCTCTGCTCCCCAGTTGGAGTGGTGAGGGCTGGCTCACTGCCCCCTCCCCGCAAAGGCAAACCCCAGCTGGTGTCGGCCAGGGAGTGGGGGGGTTAAACTCACCTTTCCCCAAGTACAGGGCTGCCCTGCCCAACTAAAACATAGTGTTAGCTGCAACTGTGGACTACAAATCCCAGAGACACCTGGAA
>NW_017729024.1:119968120-119968406 GCF_001723915.1 Gavialis gangeticus | reverse complement strand
GACTGCAAATCCCAGAGACCTTGGGGGCAGCAGGAAGAGTGAGCAAACATACAGCTGAGGCTGCATTTATAGTTCTCCAGTTTATAGTTTTTTAGAGAAAGAACTATTCTTGTTCAAGCTTTTATGAATGTAATGCCACTGTTTTCCCTCCTGTCCCCCACCCACCCAGGTAGAGCATGGATTGAGCCCTGGGGATGTCCCTTCCACTCCAGCGGTGGGGGGGCACAAAGTCTTGGAGGGCTCTCTTCCCCTTGGCAGTGGCTGGCAGGAATGCTGTCAGTGCCCT
>NW_017729024.1:119956050-119963120 GCF_001723915.1 Gavialis gangeticus | reverse complement strand
TCAGCAATTCGGACATAGACACAGCTTTAAATGTTTTTTCTTTGAGGTACCAGCACGGTACCAGTGTGGCTTGTGTTTGCTGCATTGCTGGGGCAGATGGAGTGTCCTGCAGGAGTACTTCCAGTCCACTTCCAGGTCCCCCAGGGAGTGTGCCAGGGCCCTGCCCCCCCTGCAGCTTCTGGCTTGAGCCACTGCAGGCATGTGGCTACATTTCCTGAGTCAAAAGTGAATGTGTGTTCATTTTCTTATTGGTTCAATCTCTGCAGCTTAGGCTAACCTGAAAAGATGGAATCAATTCAGCATCAGGCTTTTTGTCTGTCTCTACTTAGCCCTAACGTCCAAGAAACCTTAATTTGTAACATAAGTTTCCCAGGTATCTGAAGTTCTGCTTTTGGGTGTGCCAAGAAGTGATTCAATAGTGCTAGACAACTCAGTATTTAGCGTCTCTGTAAGCCTGACTGGGAGTCAGAAGCTCTGTGTTCCTCCACCTATGTCACTTGAGGGGCTTGTTCGGGAAGGAGTCCTGCAAACACACCAGACAAATCTGGGTCTTCACATACATAGCTGCTGGAGAAGGCACCCCCTTCTATCTGCCAACTCAGTGGCTGTCAAACCAGCTTCCAGATCTGGGAAAGAAAGAGACAGCCTACACTAAATACCAGATTAAATAATAACACTTGGTTAGCTCACATCTTCTTAGCTGTATGCCCTACCTATAAGCTTATAGGCTATTATGGGATGAAAAATGCTCTTTCTTGTTGAAGCTGTTCAACTTTGCATGGGATAATTAAAGATTCATTGGGTCTGATGGGATCAAAGTGTGACCTTGATCTTATAGCTTAGCAGTTAGGGATTTAACCTAGGAAGAAGACTTGAGTTCCAGATCCTGCTCCAATAACAGTCTAAACTAATTATCTCACTGCTGAACGTTTAAGAGCTCTAGAAGAATGTTGGTTTCAAGAGACAGAACAATTGAATTGTTGGTAATATTTTTTTGAAAAACAAATTGTTGTTTATCTTTCTGCAACAGCTATACATACATCTCAGTGCTGTAACATCAATATTTTAACAATGGGACACCACAGGATTTCCCCCTTTTGCTGGTGACACTTTCCATGTCTCAGGGGCCTGCAAGTGCTGAGAGAGGGATCAGGGGTGGAGACAGGAGAAATGGACACAGGAATCCATTCAGGTGTTCCTCTATTTCAAAAAATGTTTCCTGAGAAATCATAACAAAGAAAAGAGGCAAAAACCACTTGGCAAACAGATGTAAATGTATTTCTAGTGAAGTGCACTTTACATTACTCCTTAAGATATAGTGAATAAATTATTGTAGTTGAACTCATGTAGTACAGTTTTTGTGGTTGCAAATAGGGATGTGGAGCAGATGGCTTTGAAGGTGGTGGGAAGTGTACGTTCCTCATGACCCCCAGAAAGTTTTCCAAAATACTGAAACTTTGTGCAATCTGGTGCATTCCATAGCTTAACATTTGCTTTTGGAGAAGTAAGTTCTAAAGTCCCACCAC
Source organism: Gavialis gangeticus (assembly GCF_001723915.1). NCBI lineage: Eukaryota > Metazoa > Chordata > Crocodylia > Gavialidae > Gavialis > Gavialis gangeticus. The sequence continues at coordinate 119,961,594 of NW_017729024.1, read as the reverse complement.
CAAGTCACTGTGGGCCTAGATTGAATTCGTAGAGGTGGTGATCTCCACCAGGAGAAGGGAAATCACCCAAAGTATCTCTTTGATTTGATGGTAGTACAATGCTCTGAATAGTTGCTAAGAGCATATTGCAAGTAAACACCTCTGGGTTTGAACCTTTTGGTTCCTAAGGGTGCATCCAGACAAGTGGGAGAAGTGGGAGGATGCGCTTTGAGGTGCCTCAAAGACTTTTGAGGCACCTAATGCATGCTGTAAAGGCCCCACAGTCCAGAATAATAGTCCTTTCCTGTGCAACTGCTGTCAGACCATCACACCTCATGAATGGAAAGAGTGCCAAATATGCCAATATGCCTGCCATATATGTGTATAAAGGCCATACAGTGTGCCATTTACTTGTGGAGATTCAGTTGAGGCTGATTAACTGAAGGCTGATGCCACCCTTTGAATTGAGGACATAACATGAAATGCAGTCTTCAATGCTTTTTATATGAAATAAATATGGTAGACTTGTTTTCTTTTTACTGAGTGTTTCTATTGGCCAAACACAACTTTATTAAAGAACAACTTGGCTAGTGGGGCAGCTGCCTTGACACAGCTGAAAGGGTGTGCAAACCCAAGCAAACAGGAACCTCTGGATTTTTCTAGTCCCAGCAGGACATTGGCACATCCCAGCCAATATCCCCAGTCTTGGTTGCAGCCAACACCCAATGCTTCTGAAGAAGTGGGCAGAAAAGAAGAGGAAAAACTTGCCCTATGTGGCACCTTCACTCCCCAAAGCATGGGAAAATCAAAACACCTTCCACTCTGGGCTGTTACCTGGAGACTGAAAACATAACTCCAGATGTTGTAACTGGAGAGCCAGAACTTCCCTTTCTGTCATCCTGTCCCCTCTGTGAATTTGTCCCAGCTTCTTAACTTTCTTTTATAATCAACCCATTTGTGGAGGTCTGATTCATTCTTCTGCTACTGAGTATGGTCCTCTCCAATATCCATCTGCTCTGGGCTGCAGAGATCTTCTTATGATCTCCAAGTGATTTTTGTATGGAGTTCTGGACTTTTAACTGTCGCTCTTCACAGTAAACTCCAGGCACTCCAATATCACCTCCTGTCTCTGACACCTGTTGATGCAGCCCAAAACTTCATTCCCCATTTTTCAGCTCCGTCACACTGAAGACTCAGAGTGCTCTTCTGAGGATCTCTCAGGTGCATTCTAAGAAACAGCAGCAGGCCAATTGATAGTGCCCTGGTCCCCCTGCTTTACCTGTGACAAGTTGAGGTGAGGGTTTTTTTGGTATTTTGGAGCATTGCACTGGGCAGCTGTGCAAGAGGGGTTGTACATGCAGGTTTAAGAACAGGTTTGACAAACACTTGTTTAGGATGGTTTAGAGGAGGAGGATGGAATTGGACTAGATGACCTCTTGAAGTCTCTTCCAGCCCTACTTTCTTATGATTAAGGGTGTGTCTACACATTGCCATACCACGACATTGCTATGGCACCGTGCTTTAGTACTTCCTTCTGGAAGTATCAAAGCATGGCTCAGTAACCACCCATATTGCACTGTGCATGCAGCACATGGTTAGATTTTGCCACTCCATTGCTGTAGTGGTGCACTACAACAGGGGAGCGCACCACTACGACAACCTAGCTGCCGATCACATGTCAACTCACATGATCACTACATCGCTGTAGTGCACTGTGCGGCAATGTAGCATGTCACTATGGTGACATAGCGCAATGTGTAGACCCTAAGAGGCACACGCAAGCTTATAATAATGCAAAGCATTCCAAACATCAAAACGCAAAATAAACCAAAAATAGTCATAATAAGTTGTATATGCAAGTGAACTGCGCTTCATTAAGATATCTGTTCTCTGTCCTCACATACTAACTGGGGTACCAGTGGCATAAATAGGGCAGGAGAACCAGGGCAAAAAACATGGGCACAGACTTGGGGTGAAAAAAAAATCAGTTGTGATCACTTGAGAGGCAGAGCAGCAACTGGAAGTTACTGCTACCTCTGTACTCCTCGCTACGCTGCTGTGTGGTAGAGTCTAGCGGATACTACTAGGGGCATGGTTCCATGGTACATTGATTAGCCCTAAACCCAGCTAGTTTTGTCCATAGGTTGGATGATATAGTATCTTAAAAGTGAAGCAATGAGACTGAGTTTGGGTGAGCATATGGTATAGGTAGGCAGGTGATGTGCATCAGATAGCTTGTTAACTAAGGTTAATAACATATCCGTGATACCAAAAGGTCTGACACACATAAGAAGTGTCATACTGGGTCAGACTAATGGTCCATCTAGTCTACTGTCCAGTCTCTGACAATGACAATTAGGAGAATCTTTAGAGGGAGTGTATATGTACAAGGCAAGTCTAGTATAATCCATCCCCTGTCATGCCTTCCCTGGTATCATTGGTTTACGATCATAGGGAAGTAGAGCTGGAAGGTACAAGGGACTTCATGATTTATCTCATCTAGTCCAGTTCCCTGGTCAAGGCAGGATCATCCCTGACTAAACCATCCTAGCCAAATGTCTATCTAACTTGCTCTTGAAAATGTCCAGGAATGGAGATTCTACAACATCTCTAGGTAACCACTCTTAACCACTCTTATAATCAGAAAATTCTTCCTAAAATCCAACTGAAATTTTCTCTGCTACCATTTGAAACCATTGTTCCTAGTCATTTCCTCTATAGCCACAAAGAAAAGTCTACCTCCATCCTCTCTGTAATTGCCCTTGTATTTGAAATCTGTTATCAAATTCCCCTTCAGTCTTCTCTAGACTATATAAACCTAGTTCTTTCAGCCTTTCCTCATGAGTCATGCTTCTCCATTCTCTAATAATTTTTGTTGCTGCTCACAGCTAGACTGTTTCCAAACTGTGCACACACTTCTTGAAGTGTGGGGCCCAAAACTGGATGCAGCATTCCTGATGAGGCATCCCCAGTGCCAAATAGAGAAAAAAATCACTTTCCTTAATTTGCAAGAGAGTCTTAGTAATAAAATTCAGTATGTTGTTGGCTTGTTTTGCAACAAGAGCACACTGTTGGCTCATATTCAGCTGATGATCCATTGTAACCCCCAGCTCCTTCTCTGCAGTACTGCAGCCTAGCCAGTCATTCTCCAGTCTGGGTCTGTGAATGCAATTATTCCATCTCAAGTAAAGAACTTTGCATTTGTTCTTGTTGAATTTCATCTGATTGATTCTGGACCATTTTTCCTATTTATCCAGGTCATTTTGGATCCTAGATCTACCCACCAGAGTATCTGCAACTCTACCCAGTTTAGTGTCATTCACCAATTTGCTAAGCTTGTACTCAGTCCCGTCGTCCAAATCATTAATGAAATTGTTGAACAATACTAGACCTAGGACAGACACCTGGGGAACATCACTTGATACCTCCTCCCAACTAGGCATTAGGCCATTGATGACTACCCATGGAGCACAATGATCCAACATAGTTATACATCCACCTTACAGTACTTTCATCTAGTTTGTATTTCCTTAGCTTATTAAAGAGAATGTTGTGGGAGATAGCATCAGAAGCCTTGCTAAATCTAGGTATATCCCATTCATTGCTCTCCCCCATTCTACAAAGCCTGTCACCTTATCATAAAAATAAATCAAGTTGTTTAGGCATGACCTGGTCTTGGTGAATCCATGCTGGCTGTTCCTGATCACTTTGTTCTCTGTTAGAGGGGTGGATAGAAATTAAGCTTGTTGCACAATTGGCCCCTTGAAAGTATTCTGCAGCCATGCCCAAACAGAAGTGCATGGCTGCAGAGCACTCCAGCTGCACAACAAATTAACCCTCATTATATGAGGGCTCAAATGGAGGTGCTCCAAAATGGAATACCTTCATTAACTTTTGTCTGCTTTGGTGGCTGGGCTGAAGCAGCCCATCCTCAGTGCTGTCTCAGGATGGGAGAGGGAGAAAACAGGGGAGGGGGGTCTGTTCTGGGGTTTGCCTAGTTGCACTGAAGGAGACAGTGTGGATTGGAGCCCCTCTGAGATGAGGGGCTCCAATCCACCCCTGCCCGCTATTCCAGTGCAGCTGGGTAAACTACAGAAGGGATCTCTCCCCCCTGCCTTCTCTCCTTCCCATCCTGAGACACCACTGAGGATAGAAGAGAAGAATCAAGGCTAAAGGAAGAGGCTGCAGACAGGCAGCCTCTCTTTCTGGATCAGGTTCAAATTGGAACTTTATCCCACTCTTCTGACCCAACAGTTGATGTCTGTTGGGTCGGGAGCGTCGGCCTAACTCATGGCACTTTCTGTGAAGTGTCATGAGTTAGACTTGAAAGGTACACTTCTGTCTGGACCTTAGATGCTTCAAAATATTTTCCTTGAGGACCTGCTCCATGATCTTTCTAAGGATTGAGGTGAGGTGGATGGGTCTGTAATCCCCCAGGTTCTCCTTTTTCCTTTTCTTAAAAGTAGACACTATATTTGCCTGTTTCCAATCATATGGGACCTGGCTACACCTGAAATTATTTCTCAAAGAGTATAGCCAATGGATCTGAAATGAAAGCAAGTTCCTTCAGTAGCTTAGCCCTACCCACTTCAAAGCATATAGCTTCTCTAAGCAATCCTTAACGTGTTTCACTACTCTTATCTTTTCTCCTTCCCACTCTTTGCTGCCAACTGTGCTCATGATCTGGTAACTAACTTTATTTGTGGAGACTGAAGTTTAAAAAGGCATTAAATATTCTAGCCTGCTCTGCTTCATTCATAACTAGACTGCCTTTTGCCTTCTATAAAGAACCTATGATTTCTGTGGTCTTCCTGTACCTTTTGACATGTAGAATCTTTTTTTATTGTGTTTTATGTCCCTTGCCAATTGAATCTCAATTCATAGATTCATAGATGTAGGGTCATAAGGGACCTAAGTAGATCATCACGTCCAACCCCCTGCCCTGGCAGGAGAGAATACTGGGCTCATATGACCCCAGGTAGGTAATTGTTAAGCCTCCTCTTAAAGACCCCCAAGGAAGAAGCCAGCACCACTTCCCTTGGAAGTTGGTTCCAGATCCTAGCTGCCCCGACTGTGAAATAGTGTCTTCTAATGTCCAGCTTGAACCTAATCTCAAACAACTTATTCCTTGTTACTCTGGGAGGTGCTTGGGTGAACAGGGTCTCTCCCATTCCCAGCTGGTTTCCCCTGGTAAGTTTGTAAACAGCCATCAGGTCCCCTCTCAGGCTTTTCTTATAAAGGCCAAACAGGTTCAGGTCCTGTAGCCTCTCCTCATAGGGTCTGCCCTACTGTCCCCAGATCATGCGAGTGGCCCTCCTCTGGACCCTCTCAATGTTGTCTGCATCCCTCCTGAAGTGCAGCACCTAGAACTAGATGCAGTACTCCAACTGTGGCCTGACCAGTGTGACATAGAGGGGGAGGATCACCTCCTTGGCCCTGCTTGTGATGTATCTGTGGATGCATGACAAGGTGCAGTTGGCCTTACTGACTGCATCCTTACATTGGCAGCCCATGTTCATTTTGGAATTGATAATGACTCCAATATCTCTTTCTGCCACTGGGCTT
>NW_017729024.1:119947494-119951050 GCF_001723915.1 Gavialis gangeticus | reverse complement strand
GACCGCGTCCTCATATTGGCGGCCCATGTTCATTTTGGAATCTATAATTACTCCAAGATCCCTTTCTGTCACTGTGCTTATGACAAGAGAGTTCCCCAGCCTATAGGTATGCTGCTGGTTCTTATTGCCCTAATGCAGTACCCTGCACTTGTCAGTATTGAATCCCATCCTGTTCTCATTTGCTCACCCCTGTAACCTGTCCAGGTCCAGCTGTATCCTGTCCCTCCCTTCTAGCATGCCCACCTTGCCCCAAGTCTTGGTGTCATCAGCGAATTTGAACAGGTGCTTTTCACCCTCTCATCCAAGTTGCTAATAAAGAGATTAAACAATGAGGGCCCGAGGACTGACCCGTCCACCACTGCTCTCTGGGTGCAGCCCCTCAGCCAACTTGTGACCCATCTGACTGTGTAGGCATCAATGCCATGGTCGCCTAGCTTTTTAATGAGAATGGGGTGGGAGACGGTGTCAAAGGCTTTCCTAAAGTCCAGAAAGACTACATCCACCGCGACACCTGCATCCAATGATTTTGTGACCTGATCGTAGAAGGCAATCAGGTTGGTCTGACAGGACCTGCCTCTAATGGTTGCCCCTGAGCATCGTCCCCCCTGCTGGTCCTTCCCAGATGTGCTCCTGGATAATCTTCTCAAAGAGCTTCCCCAGGATCGAAGTAAGACTAATGGGCCTATAGTTGCCCGGGTCCTCCCTCCTCCCTTTTTTGAAAATGGAGACCATATTGACTTTCTTCCAGTGGTCTGGTACCTGGCCAGAGCACCACAAGTTCTTGTAAAGCCGTGCCGGGGCCCCTCGATAACCCCTGCCAATTCCCTCAGAACCCTGGGGTGGAGAGCATCTGGACCTGCTGATCTGAACATGTCCAGCCCCTCCAGAAGTTCCCTAGTTTGGTCTTCCCTGACCCCAGGCCTGGCAGAGTCCCACCTGCGTCCGTCCGGAATCTCACTGGGGGAGTCCTGGTCCCTGCACAAAAAAATGGAGGCAAAGAAATTGTTAAAAAGGTCTGCCTTTTCCTCTGGTGCAACCACCAGATTGCCAAGCATATCCTGCAGGGGCCCCATGTTACCCGGTGCTTTCTTCATACTCCCTATGTATTTAAAAAAGGACTTTTTGTTGTCCTTGATCCTTGATGCTTGCCCTAGTTCCGTGTCTGCCTTAGCTTTTGTGACTGCCAAATCATGTTTAAGCCTTCATGATTTTCTCCCTGCACACTTATGCAGTACTGTTATTCTCTTATCTGGAAACATGACTAAGTTTCTACTTTTTGTATTATTCCTTTTTGAGTTTCAGCTCATTGAAGAGCTTGCTTTCTAGTCAGGCTGATCTCATGTCGCACTTCCCATTCTTCTATTGATTTGGGCTACTTTGTTTCTTCACTCTTAATATGGCCTCTTTAAAACACGTACAACTCACCTGGACTCCTTTCCCCATCAGACTTACCTTCCATGGGATCCTACCCACCAATTCACTGAATTTCTTTAGTGTTGTTAAAGGATGTCTTGGACTGTTTTATTTCATATTTAACAATGGACCTTTCCTATGTTAATTTTTTTAATTCCTTTTTGAACCTGGTTATACTATCTGACTCTACAACCTCATGTGGCAAGGAGTTCCACAGGTTAACTGTGCACTCAGTACAAAGAACCTCCTCTAAAAATATACATTCCTCTAAAACGCCATGTCTTGCTCCTTCATTTGCCAGTCAAGGTGAAGTACTGCCAGCAGCTACCTTTCATCTCAAGTTCTCTCCTTCAATTCCAGGTTCTCCTTCATTTGCTTTTCAGTCATCCATAGGCCTCCTGTTGATGCCTGAACTTGGTTTTGTATCTGGAGCAGTCCTTCTGTACCTCCAGTAGCATGCTCTTCATCTGTGGGCCCCTGATCAGAACCTGCAAATTTTAACTTACAAAGAGCAGTCTCCTTGCTGTCTTTCCTTACCTGAGGCTGACTTGGAGTTTCCAAGCAAATTAAAAGAAAAACCAAATAAAAAAACAGTGTGTGAATGTCCTTGACTCTAGGAAAGTTCTATGTGTAGCTCAAAATAAAAAATAGATAATTTTTTGATCTCAGATTGCTCTGTCTCAATGTGCTCACTAGGTTCTGTGAAAATCTAAACTGATGGCAATATCTCCTTAGGAAAAGTATGGTGAGTTGCTAGAACATTCCCATTTCTCATAAATGTCATGCTGGCAGGCAAGGCATGTTTTTGTGGAGTGTTAAAGAAGATAGTCCAGGTGAAAGACAGCAACACCAGTAATTTTTTGTCAAACCAGTTCCAAGTGGCTGTACTCTGGCAGGATGTGAATCTGTTGTGGGAACTGGAGAACAACGGTAAACTCACTTGCCCAAGATCAAACAAGTGACTGACAGAATCAGGAAGAAATCCTGGAGCCGTTGGTTTCAATAGAGCTAAGGTTTCACTCCAAGCTTCCTGATTCTCCATCCAGCGCTCTATGTACTGGTCTATGCTAGGCGTGAACCAAAACGCTTGATCTTAATGCTCAACAAACTGGGAAGACAAGGTCTCTCCCTGTAAGATAGGTGAGGTGTGTTCACTTTGTTAATGTTCAAACAAGCAAATGTATTTAATAAACTTTGATCTACTAAGAGCTGAAAAGGAGAAGTAGTATTTCAAAGGAACATATTAGAAGCAAGGTTTGTGGCCTTAAGATTACCACTGTTTTAAAATTCCCCTTCCTTTTGGTTTGTGGGACTTAATGAAGATGTTAGTCATGAAACAGGGTTCAACTACGTTTTCTTACAAAAGGGACAGCAGGAAGAATGAGAGCCATGACACCTATCTTGACTCTTTTGCTTATTTGGAAACATTGGCAATGTGTAGGGGGTGCATGTGGGTGCACCTCCTGTGATTGGCCACCATCAATGCTGCCAGCAGTGCCTGCAGGCAGTTGCCGCTCACCACCCCCAGCCTTTGCTACCGACATCGGCAGCGGCATCTGCAGGCGGTCGCCAATTGCTGCTGGTGGTGTCTATGGGTGGTCACCAACCACCAGTTGGTGCTCACCAGCCCCTCACCACCCGCCGCTCACACCGCCTTGGCCACCTGTGGGAGCTCCCTGCTTGCCACTGCCACGCCACTGCCACCACCACCTGCAGGCAGTCACCATGCCCCCCCAGCCTCTGGGGGCACACGTTGTTCATGTTTGGAAAGCATGACTTATGAGGAAAAGCTGAAAGAACTAGGGTTATTTAGTCTGGTGAAGAGAAGATTATGGGGGGGATTTTAGCAGATTCAGGATGCAGAGTCAGGATTCAGAGCACCCAGAGCTACAAGGGGAGGCAAAAGGGAGTTGTAAATATTGAGTTCATTAGAAAATCAGACTTATTGTGCTTAGTAATCCTTCTTTTGATATGCTGAGATGTCAGCTTCTATGACTGCCTCCTATAGTCTCCTAGGGCACCTGTACACAATGTTGGGTTTTTTTAGCTAAAGATAATCCCTGGGTTTATTTCCCTCTTGCAATGTACCATGGTGATTTTTTAGTTACTCTCAACTCCACCTTCATACAATAGAATACAACTT